>NW_005371410.1:4350257-4374790 GCF_000412655.1 Myotis brandtii
TCTTTGTTTTACTATGGTTGCAAATATAAAAAAATTTCTATATGTGACACGGCACAAGAGTTAAGTTAGGGTTTTTCAAAATGCTGACACGCCGAGCTCAAAAGGTTCGCCATCACTGCCTTAGGTACTATTATTGTGAGCAATAAAGTGTCCTTTATCTCTGATCCAGGAGTCTCATGTGATATACCAGCATGAAACTGTGGTTTGATAACTTGTTATCTTGCAAGTAGAGTAAAAATCTCAGACCTTTCAAAGTGCTTGATATCCATTCATTAGTAGAAAGCATATATTTTACAAGTATAAGTCTATAATAATGAACATCTTTTTCAAATATTATATATGAGGTAAATTCTAATTGAAATCTATTGTTAAAAGCTAATTAGACTGAAGGCTTTTAGACTTTAGGTTTTTCTCCCTACTTCCTATTCATCTGTATCTCTACCTCAGGGTATGAAACTCAAGTTACATTTTGTAGTTTTCTACTGCTCTGGAAAAGTTTTAGTAATACTTAGTATGTGAGCCATACTAAAAAGAGATGTAGAGCTACCAGCAAATTTTCATTTTACTATTCCTATCCTTCTTTATCACAATAATCAAGAGTTAATCAATTTTTAAAGAAAAATTGTATTGAGAAAGATACGGTTTCTGTCAAGATGGCAACACTTTCTACAGATTTTCTAGTAAATAATCATTAACCAAAAATACAAACCACATTTCTTGATCTACCATATCCTTTTGTTTTTCTAGCCACTGTTTTCTTCAATTAGGTGAGAGTCTAGTAAAAAAAAGTTCAGTACTATTTCTAGGTCCTATGTGAGTAGATCATAGTCTATAGTAAAAAGTAAACACTTAAATGAGATATTAATATAATATAAATAAAACTTTTCTATATAATGATGATAAGTTTACCAGTTGTCTAGGTAAAACTAAATAAAACTTAATTCTTAACTAAATTGCCCATTTTTCCACTTCCCATGCCTCTGGAAAAATTAACTCAAAAATATAGAAAACCAAGTGTCTTTGACAATGTACATGGTTTATAAATGTGTTTTCCAAATGCTGGGAACCTGGGAGTGTTTATTAATTAAACATTCCCCTAAAATGATATTCCTGTTCTGCTAGGAACTGGAAGGACTACGAATGAGCTATCACAGCTTTAAAGTGAGAATAGTGGCAAAGACAAGAATACCAAGGTAGACCTGCACTAGCATTGACAGGTCACAGTTTCTCCTTAAGGAATAGATCCATAAGCTTTTTCAACTATTCGCCAAAATTCCCAGGCCCCAAATAATTCCACAGTAATTCATATTAGCTATGACACTGTGCCTGATTACTAGAGTAAACTAAGTTTGGAATACCTGAAATGGTTTTGGTTCATTAATAAGACAAATAACCAAAACTGAGATTATGCCCCCACTCTCCTACTCTGTCCGCCTGGAATCATCCCTTTGTCTAGGGCCGTGGTCGGCAAACTGAGGCTCGCGAGCCACAGGCGGCTCTTTGGCCCTTTGAGTGTGGCTCTTTCACAAAATACCACATGGGGGCGCACACGTACAGTGCTATTGAAACTTCGTGGCCCATGTGCAGAAGTCGGTATTTTGTGGAAGAGCCGGTATTTTGTGGAAGAGCCACACTCAAGGGGCCAAAGAGCCGCGGTTTGCCAAGCTGCAGTTTGCCAACCACTGGTGTAGGGTATCCACGCTGTATAGTAAGTCTTCACCTAACAATGTCAATAGCTTCTGCAATTTTAAGCGAAACAATGTATAACAAAACCACTTTTACCATAGGCTTATTGATATAAACAAGAGTTAAGTTCCTACACATCTTATCAATATTATAATGAAACGATACTGAACAACGTTCGTTATTCAACAACCTGCTATATGCAGAGTAAGGCAAAGTGGGTTTACAGACATGAAACACAGAGTTTATTCTTGTATTATTAATTATTACTGGAGGCCCAGTGCAAGAAATTTGTGCACGGGTAGGGTCCCTAGGCCTGGCCAGCAATCAGGGCCTTCCTTCCCCTGGCTGCCAGCCGGGGCCTTCCTTCATTCTGCGCTGCCCCCTGGTGGTCAGCGCATGTCATAGCGAGTGGTCAAACTACTGATTGGTTGAACTCCCAAAGGGACAATTTGCATATTAGCCTTTTATTATATAGGATTGTATTACCTTCTGTGCAAACTGTAAACCTCCTTTTGCCCCACCTTGTACACTTCCTGCCCATTAATCCCTTAGTAGCCATCTCAGTTATCAGAGTGCTTTTGTTCAAATAACCCTTATTTTAATTAATAATAGCCCCAAAGCTCAAGAATAGTGATGCTGGCATTTCTGATATGCCAAAGAAAGGCAGAGAAGCTGAAAAGTGCTTTAAGTGAAAAGGTGAAAGTTCTTGACTTAGAAAAGAAAGGGGGAAAAAATCATGCTGAGGATGCTAAGATTGATGGTAAGAATAAATCTATCCATGAAACTGAAGGGAAAAAAAAGAAATCTGTGCTAGTTTTGCACCTCAAGCTGTAAATATTAGGGCCACAGTAAGTGATAAGTGCTTAGTTAAGATGGAAAGGCATTACATTTGTGAATGGAAGACATGAACAGAAAACATGTTCCGATTCATGGTAGTGTTATACTAGAAAACACTGAACCTATTATAGGAAAACTTCAGCAAGGAATCCCCTTCAACAAATGACATCAAGCCATCTACTGCAAGTAAGCGATGGTTACACAGACTCAGGAACAGGTATGAACTGAAAATATAAAAATTATTGGAGAGGCTGCATCCACCAATAAAGAAGCTGCCACCACATTTTCAGCGCACGGTAACACCCATGCAATCATAGCTGCCTTCATTTCCCATGCCCTAGTTCAACACTCACCTATATGTATATAATGTTTACCTGTTTCACTCAAAACATATTCATAAGCAAGTAGACAATGTTCTTATAATCTGTACTTGTCTGACAAGGAAATTAAAGTTTAAAACAATATAAAAACTTTTACATAAAACTAAAAGATATTCTTATCAAGTGAGTTACCCCAATAAAGTGGAAAGAATCCAAACAATATTTGATGGCACTATTTCACCACATAAATCGTCAGACATCTTTTCCATCAATCTCTATGAAAGTCTGAGAAAAAGATGTTTGTGATGTTTATTTAAATTTAATTTGGAGGAGTATACATCAACCAGTCAAGAAGCATGTCATTCATCCTGCATAAAATTATTTATCCATTGAGCCTTTTTTGCTGAATTGCAGCCATACTTCTGTCAGTTCAAGTGTTGATCTATATATGAGGGATTAATCTGACACAAGACAGTGAAGCTTAATCCTTCAGTATATCATAATCTATTCTGCATGCTAAGAGGATTTCAAATTTTACAATTATACAAGAAGCAATACTATAAATGTACATAGAACAAGAATGATTTTCCTAAAATATCATTAATGTCTATGTAACATGAATAAACTTCTTTATTTATAAATGTCAAATAAATGTCACATGTAATTTTTATGAAGTGGAATTAAAGTCTTCACTTGATAACATTTTTTGTAAAATTTAAAAAATAAAATCTTAAGTACAGAGATTCACTTTGGTGGGGGGGTCTATCTAGAAATCAGCATGTTCTCATTTTGTGATCACTTAATGAAGTTGCCATGATCAAGAGAGGAGAGATGTGCTCACATAACTCACAAATAAGTGAAACGTTATCAGACTAAAAAGAAGATCCCTTGCTTTACTCTGTAAACATTCACATTATATATAAAAAATGAAAGTACTGCCCTGGAAGGTATTCTCAGTGGTTAGAGTGTTGGACCTCGGACTGAAGGGTCTCAGGTTCGATTCCCAGTCAAGGGCATGTACCTGGGTTGTGGGTTTGTTGGGGCATCACTGGGAGGCAACCAATGGATATGTCTCTCTCACATGGATGTTTCTCCCTTCTGCCCTCTCTAAAAAAAAAAAAAAAAATGGGAAAATATCCTTGGGTGAGGCTTTACAAAAAAAAGAAAAAATGAAATTACTCATGATGTATACAAGAGATGCCAATAACTTCCTCTCTGAAAGCCTGCCCTGCTCATCACCCTGGAAGGAATGGATACCTTGTGCCATTTAATCCTAACCCTCCACTCCCAACCCTACCTCCGGAACACGACTGAAGCAATTTATTACTCTCTCCTGGGAATTTGGAATTAGAACAAGGAAACTAATCGTGGGAAGAAGAGCCAGAGTCATGTAGACTCCAGGTCTTAGGCTATCATTCTGAGATGGTCATGATAAGGCCATGTACAAGTGAGTGTGTGGGCAGGAAAGGCAGTTTATAATGGATGGGAAGAGAGAAGCAAACATGCAGAGAAATGTCAACAAGCCAGCAGGTTCCAGAGGGCCGTTTCCTCAAGGTTGCCAGCAATTAAATAAAATGAAATGCCCTTTTATGATATCAACTCTCTCCACCCTTCTATTTGAAACTTATGAATAGCTAGAAAGCTATTTTACAACCAAACATTCCTTGGTTATGAAAATGAATTCACAAAATATGTCATATGCGGCATTTTAGGATATAAGGACTTCCAAAAACATGATAGAAGGAAGAAATGAAAAAATTCAAATTTCCTTTAAAACATTGAGAACTACTGATTTTTCAAAAGTGAGAAGGCAGGAGGGCAATGGCACCAGCAAATAGCTATTGTCCTCCTATGCCTCAGCAATTCGCAGCAAGGCACAGCCCGTAAGACACCTTTTATTCTTATTTGTACAAGATGTTAATGTCAATATTCCATTTGAGTATCTACCTATCTCTTCCACAGTAGTGCAATTTTATTTTTTAAATCTCTTAATCTTAGGTTATTTTATTCTTTCTATCATTTGAACATACAATAGTCCCCAACTATCTGCAGTTTCGCTTTCCACAGTTTCAGTTACAAACATTCAACTTTGGTCCAAAAATATTAAATGAGAAATTCCAGAAATAAACAATTCATAAGTTTTAAACAGCACACCATTCTGAGGAGTATGGTGAAATCTAACCCCATCCTACTCCATTCCACCTGGGAAGTGAATCATCTCTGTCCAGTGTTTCCATGCTATCTATGCTCCCCACCCATTAGTCACTTACTAGCCAACGGGGTTATCAGATGGACTGTTGTGGTATCATGGTGCTTGTGTTCAAATAACCCTTATTTTACTTAATGGTCCCAGAGCACAAGAGTACTGATGCTGGCGATTCAGATTTGCCATAGACTGCCAAAGAGAAGCCATGAAGTGCTCCCTTTAAGTAAAAGGGATATTTTGAGAGACCACATTCACATAACTTTTATTACAGTATATTGTTATAATTGCTCTATTTTATTATCGGTTATTGTCGTCAATCTTTTTCTATGCCTAATTTATAATTTTAACTTTATCACAGGTATGTATGTATAGGAAAAAAACATAGTATATATACAGTTACATACTATCTGTGGTTTCAGACATTCACTGGGGGGGGGGGGGTCTTGGGACATATTCCCTGCAAATAACTGGTGACTACTTATTTATTTTATCATTTACTGAAAGGAATGTTGAAATTCTCACCTAAAGGTGGGTTTGCCCATTTCATATGTTTGGATTTAAGACTACCTTGTTATTGTTTTCTGTTTGCCCCTCTGTTTCCTCTTTCTTGCCTTCTTCTGGAGTGAATATTTTTAGTATTTAATTTTATTTATTGTGTTTTATTATATCTCTGTATGTTTATTATATCTCTGTATATTTTTTGTGGTTGCTCTAGGGATTACAGTGAACTAACTTAACTTTTCAGTCTTCTTAGAATCACTATTTTAACAACTCAAGTGAAATGTAGAAACAGTACCATCATATATAGTCCCTTTACCCTTGCCTGTTGTGTTGTAGTTTTATCTCATATATCAACATGAACTGAAAACCCCATTTGATAGTGTTTTTCAAAATTTCAACTGTCAAACATATAGTAGAGAATTCAAAAAAAGGAATTATTTATTACCATTCCAGTTGTTCACACATATAGACAGATTGGTCCCACTGAAATGTATTATTACCTACCTCAGCTTGACCCTCAGCTCCACCTAGTCAGTAACCCTTCACTTTTCTAGTCAATCCCCTCCCATCCTTCACTACTTTCCTCAAACCTCACACCCTGCCAATTCTCCCCTTGGTCTGAGCAAATGTCTTTCCCTCCTAATTCACTGAAAAAGGAACATTAGCCAAGAACTCCTCAAACTCTTTCTAGTACAGTACCCATACCTATCCATTTCCCAGGGCTGGATTAAAGGGTTGAATGACCAAATAGCTGAGATTGAAAGCCAGTTTACAAGAAGCACTATAACATCAATCTATAACATCACTGGAATAAATTGAATAAATTGCTAAGGGGCCATTTAAAGTAACCGCTTCATAACCAGGCAAATGTGCACTGGTCTCTAAACCACCAAAGCTGACAGCATGTGTTAGAAAATTTTTAAGTACTTCTTACCAGCCCAAACCTATCGCCATCAAAAATTTCCGGAAAATCTATCAGATTGTACAGTACTACTGCAAGTTACCAATCCTGACCCAAACGGTCAGTGGGCACTTGAAACTCAGTCACAATCAGCAGAAAATTTGAAATTAAACCATGCATTGCATGGTACTATTTACCAGGAACAAGTAATTTTTTTTAACCTAAATTTGAAACCTTTAATATGCCTCACAGGAAGCTATCTAGTTCAGAAGCAGCATAAGAAAACTGACTATAGAACCCAAATACGGAAGAGTGAGGAGCATGCTGCCAACATAAAAACCAGGAAGATAACTTTAAAATACATTTTGAACAACATTTTCCCATGTTAATCATCTATTCAACAATATTACTGAGTATCAATTATGTGGGGAAGCAAGGGGAACTTCAAGGTCCTTGCTCTTGGGGACTTAAATTCTAAGAGAAGCAGATAATAAACAAATGCAGATAATCAATAGCAAAAGTACTATTTTTAAAAGATAATATATAGTAATAAACACTGTAAAAACCAGATGCTATGGTAGAGAAGACTGAGCTGGAGAAGCTGCTAATATAGACTCAAAGTAAGGAAGGCTACACTGAGGTACAAAAGACCTAAAGGGTAAAAGACACCAACCATGCAAAGATAGGGGAGGACAGAAAATCCTAAGCAGAAAGAACAGCAAGTCCCAAAACAAAAGCAAGCTTGGCCTTTGAAGAATAGAAAAAAGGACTTGTCTGTGGCTGGAATATAATGAGCAAGGAAATTAATCGTAGGAGATGGTGGCAGAAAGGTAGGGAGAAGTCAGATAAAGTAGGATTATATGGAACACTCAATCCTTAATGAGTATGAGTAAATATACTATCTAGTTGCAAGTAGTAGGAAAACTAATTTTTTTTTACAATATGTAAGTTAAAATGTTCAGCATGTTCTGTGCATCTGGTAAATCTTTTATTATGAACATAATGAGACGTAGCTATTTTACTAAAGAGTCAGTATCTTCCTATCATCAATAAAATAAATACTGAACAAATATTTGCTGGT
The DNA here is from genome assembly GCF_000412655.1 of Myotis brandtii. Classification (NCBI taxonomy): domain Eukaryota; kingdom Metazoa; phylum Chordata; class Mammalia; order Chiroptera; family Vespertilionidae; genus Myotis; species Myotis brandtii. Next base: position 4,357,790 of record NW_005371410.1, read on the forward strand.
GTATCTGTTTTGGTTTTTGCTTTCTACTTTCCTACTGTAATGATGGAATAGGAATCACTTCTCCTGAGCTCTGGGGCTCATCTCTACCCACCAGCCTCTGATAGCTCATGTGTACACTGCACAAGAGAAAAGTGCCTCCTCTAGGTACACAATCTCTGCACAGGGTATAAATTTAGCAGGCAAAGCACAGAATTCCAGCCCCTCCTCACCCACTTGGCCCAGCATCCTCATGCATAACTACTGAAGTGGCCCTGCAGACACCTCCTCAGATGTCATACTCCATCAATAAAACCCTCTCTTCTGTAATTTCAACTCCCTCATAAGCAAAGAACATACATGTCAGAAACTGTTTAGAGTTATGCCTTTCCCCTCAAAAAGTGCTGAGCATTATTGTGCATTTACCACTATATAGTGCCAAAGCCTGACAGAGTGCTAAGGCTTTGAATGTTGTTAACTTAAAATACATAATCAAAGTTACAGTAGTTCAAAAGTTCCCATCCCCTTATGAGAAACCACTTATCTTTATTTTGGGTATCTTTAAAACCATGTATACACCTAGTTATTTGTAATCCACACCCTACTTCTTATGGGTGGGAGATATATCACAGTTTCCGAATGAATTTTTGGATCATCTATAATTCCAACTACCATATATCTGAATCCTGGCATTAAAACTTATTATCCTGCCAAAATAATGATGCAAAAACTGGCAGAGATACTGATTCGTCTGTCAAGAAATCTTTTTTAAATAATACAACATTTTTAAATGTCCTAGTCAACATTTAAAACTTTCAAATGTTTCACCCGGCCAGCACAGCTCAGTGGTTGAGCATTGACGTATAAACCAAAAGATCGAGGTTCGATTTCCCATCAGGGCACATGCTGGCTTGATCCCTATTTTTTATTTTTTGAGGAACCTCCATACTGTTTTTCATAGAGGCTGAACCAATCTGCATTCCCACCAACAGTGCACAAGGGTTTCCTTTTCTCCACATCCTCACCAACACTTGTTTGTTGATTTATTGATGATAGCCATTCTGACAGGTATGAGGTGGTATCTCATTGTGGTTTTAATTTACATTTCTGATGACTAGTGCATATGAGCATCTCTTCATATGTCTATTGGCCATCTGTATGTCTTCTTTGGAGAAATGTCTATTAAAGTCCTCTGTCCATTTTTTTATTAGATTGTTTTGGGGGGTGGTATTAAGTTGTGTGAGTTCTTTATAAATTTTGGATATCAATCCCTAATCAAACTATCATTGGCAAATATCCTCTCCCCTTCTCCCACTCAGTAGGTAGTCTTTTCACTTTGTTAATGGTCTCTTTTGTTGCACAAAAACTTTTTAGTTTGATACAGACCCATTTGTTTACTTTTCCTTTTGTTTCCCAAGGAGATATTTCCAAAATATTACTAAGAATAATGTCAAAGAGTTTACTGCCTATGTTTTCTTCTAGTAGTTTTATGGTTTTGCATCTTACATTTAAGTATTTATCCATTTTGAGTTTATTTTTGTATATGGTATAACCAGGTGGTCTAGTCTCGGTTTTTTTGCATGTATCTGTCCACTTTTCCCAGCACCATTTATTGAAGAGACTTTATTTTTTGAAACTAATCATGAGCTGCAATGTTAAGAGTTTTAATATTCAACTTCATCAAAAACCTTTCAGATAATTAACTAATGAAATGATGTGTTGTCTTTGCATCATTGCATTTTGTTTCAAAATAATCTTGGGAAAGGAGCAGTGAAACAAAAAGAAATATCACCAAAATAAGGCTAGCCACGTGTTACCAATAGAAGCTGGATGATAGGTACATAAGGGTTCACTAATTTTTACATTTTAGTTTATATCCAAAATATTTTAAATAACAAGAAAAAATGTACCAAAACATCTAAGAATATACACGCTGAATAAAATGTTTTAAAAAGCACAAGGCTTATCTTTCATATGTTAATTCAAAATTCACCATTGTAAACTCATTATAAAAAAATGGACTAACTATACTGTCACTCAGATATCTATCCACTATATACCAGGCCCACTGTCTGATGATAATACACTAAGGCAGTGGTCGGCAAACTGCGCCTCGCGAGCCACATGTGGCTCTTTGGCCCCTTGAGTGTGGCTCTTCCACAAAATACCAACTTCTGCGCATGGGCCACGAAGTTTCAATCGCACTGTACGTGCGCGCCCACACATGGTATTTTGTGGAAGAGCCACACTCAAGGGGCCAAAGAGCCGCATGTGGCTTGCGAGCTGCAATTTGCCGACCACAGCAAGGGATTCTTCAAACTACTTGCTGCATATAACACCTATGAAGAAATGAAGAAGAGCTCATTTATTCATTTAATCATCCAGTCAACAAATATTTATTAACACCTTAAGTGCCCAGTCAGTCACCAGTGACTGACACTATACTTTCTGTCCGGAAGACAAAACAGGCTGGGCGCTTAACATGTTAAGCACTTATTCTGTGCCAACCATGTTCTAGGCATGGGGTTGTATCAGTAAATAAAACAAATAAAAATCCCTATGAATTTTATATCCTAATGGGGAGGGGGTAGGCAGACAATGAATATAATAAATAAATTATATAGTATTTTGAAGGTGATAATTGCTATGGAAAAAATATAGCAACAAAGAGTATCAATATAAGCAATTTTAAGTAGGGTGATCAGAGTCAGCTTCATTGAAAGGATGACATTTGAGTAAAGACTTAAGAGTAGAAAAGAAAGAGGCCTGAGGCTATCTAGACAATCTTCTGGATTACTGAACAGCCAATGCAATGGGCCTGCAGTAGAGGTATGCATGATGCATTAAAAAAAATAATAAAAACCAGCATGGTTGGAGCCCGGGTTGTGGGCTCCATCCCAGTGTGGGGTGTGCAGGAGACAGTCAATCAATAATTCTGTCTCATCATTGATGTTTCTATCTCTCTATAGCTCTCCCTTCCTCTCTGAAATCAATAAAGATATAAGAAAATCAACAACAAAAAATTTAAAAGACCCCCCAAATCTCAAGTTTGTCACTTTATTGGAATTTTTCTATAAAGGAAAAAAGTCTAAAAATTTTCCCTTCTTATTTGAAATTGAATACTTATACTGGACAGGGCAAAAGTAGGTTTACAGTTGTGAGTCCGCAAAATGCAGTTACTCTTGTGTTATTATTTGTTAGTTATTGTATTATTTCCCATACGAACATCTGTAAACCTACTTTTGCCCCACCCTGTGTATCAGATTGAAAGAAACATCCTAAAATCATTTGACTATGTTTTAGTTGCCAGCCCTTGGATTTTATAGATGTGCAGGAATTTTTATAGTAATTGCTTCTTGTTCCTCCTTACTTTGTACCTTAGTTAATCTGAGAGAAACTATCAAGCAGAATGCATGATAACTGAATGTTCCTGTACTTGCTTTTATAAATGACTAGAGGCCCAGTGCGCGAAATTGCGTGAGACCCAGAGTCCTGCTGCACCATGGGACCCAGAGTCCCTCCCACTGCTGCCGCGGGACCCATCAATGCACCTCCTGGTGACCAGTCGTTTGGTCATTCCAGCGTTATGGCGTTACGGCCACTGGCTTTTTATAATATAGACTAGAGGCCCAGTGCACAAAATTTGTGCACAGGGGCGGGGGGGTCCCCTCAGCCCAGCCTGCACCCTCTCCAATCTGGGACCCCTCGAGGGATGTCCAACTGCCCATTTAGGCCCAAACATCCCTCTCACAATCCAGACTGCTGGCTCCCAACCACTCGCCTGCCTGCCTGCCAACCTGATCACCCCCTAACTGTTCCCCTGCCAGCCTGATCGATGCCTAACTGCTCTCCTACCAGCCTGATTGCCCTAACTGCCCTCCCTTGCTGGCCTGGTCACCCCTAACTGCCCTCCCCTGTCAGCCTGGTTGTCCCTAACTGTCCTCTCCTGCTGGCCTGGTCACCCCCAACTGCCCTCCCCTGCTGGCCCGGTCACCCCTAACTGCCCTCCCTTGCCGGCCATCTTGTATCCACAGGGGGTGACCATCTTTGACCACATGGAGGTGGCCATCTTGTGTGTTGGAGTGGTGGTCAATTTGCATATTACTCTTTTATTAGATAGGATAAGTGACACCTTTGATGTTCTTCCCCTCATTCTCTTATAAATATATTCTTCCAGTTTTATATGTAGCAACTAAATATCAGTAGTTTGTCATTCACTTCATAAACTGGCAAGTGAAACAGAATTCTCCTGGCTCTCAAGTGGAGGAATTTTTTGCTGAGGGAGGGGCAAATGATTTTTAAGGCAATGTTTCACTATAAATTCCCAGGTGCCTCTCAGTAATCTTAAACTATTCACTCTGACTGACCACTTTTCCCTTTTTGTCTAAAAGAGTGTAAGCAAACTACTGCCGTGGTATGGGAGACCAGGGTCAGGGTTATCTGGTATATCACTCCAGGTCTTCATCTCCAAGTCTGGTCCTGACCAGAGTCAGGGTTCTGGAAGATTCCTTCAACTACCTGGACATCTTCCCGTTAACCATATTGTTTCCTTCTGGACTCTGCTGATTTACCGTAAGAAAGCACAGATGCCTCAACCCTTTGGTATCATTACCATGGATTTTTCTGCCAGCTAAGCAGTTTGAACTTAGAATTCTGAATACTATGTATGATAATCATGTATATCATTTACAAAACTACAATATTTGTCAACCAAAAACAACCCAGAATCATCTCTTTTCTCCAAGTAGATCTCCTATGCAAATACCTGCAATAAGTTTCTGGACTTCACTTTGGCAAGAAGTAACCGTTTCTACATACACTATTTATTTGTGTTCTTTCTGTTCTTTAGTGCACATCATTCTCTTTGACTTTTCCATCTGATCTTCTTCAATGCTACCTCATATTTCTCCAAAGAATCTAATTTATTTCTATGTTTAGGTTGGTATCTTTTTACAGATACAGTCACATATTTTACATTTAGTTCTGTCTTCCCCAATTTGAAAGTAACCTCTTTATAAGCTGCTTGAACTATTAACAAAAGGAAATTTTTAATAATCCACACCAGATTTGAAACCCGTTTGGTCAACACAGGAGACCTGGTATTGGCCTATTTCACCAATTTTGGCCACTCCATCTTCCTGACACTCTTAGGCTGATATCAAATTCAATTGTCCAGTAACAGTTATTTTCATAAACTTGTTCTCGGTTTATTAAATTTCACAGTTCAGGACTAAATTTTCCCATAATATTCTAGTGGAACAGAAGCACTCACATGTGGCAAGACTGAAAATGCTCTAGGTAACCCAGGCCTGCCTATGTTCCCCTGTAAATACAGCAGATCGCATTTCCATCTTCAAAGAGCAACCCACAGAGTCTAATATGCCTAAAGGGGCTATATTTTTAAACAATCTAATTCAGCAATTTGCAGGGACGCCACAGTGGAACAATTTGGGGAAATACTGCATCTTCCTGGGGTAGACTGACAATATCTATTAACACATTAAAGGCTATGAAAAGCCATGCAGTTCAGATTAAAAAAAAAAAGTTTTCTTTCGACCATAGAATATTTCTCTCTCATGGGTATTTTGTTAACATATCAAAACTAGTTTATCACAAAACACAGTTTGAGAAATGTTACTTTGATTTAAAAATCATTTCCAACATTCTTTTTCAATGGGACAGCATTCCCCAGGAAAAGGGATTTTTTAATGTGTGGAAATTTTAAAAATTTTATATATTTTTGGAAACTTGTGGGGACAATTAGGTTATTATAATTATGGGAATGGGTGAGGTGCTACTGATATTTAGTGAGCAAGAAGCAAGTGGGCAGGAAGTAGGACAGTTCCATAGAAAAAGAGCCATTTCCATGACTTCCAAACTCCTGAAAGCCACGTAAGGAAAAAACTTACTTATAATTACATGAGCCTAGACTCTAACTCCATGTTATATATAAGCGCAATTTACTCTTGCATGGTATTGACATGTGCTGAATTTCTCAGGAATGCAAAGTGTGGAACTTTCCAAAGACTACTTCACCATCTCAGAAAATCACACTACTACATGAAACACCACTCATGGCATTTTAAACATATATACAGCACACCTCTAGTTTGCACACATAGCTGTCTATTTCAAGAGTGATTTTGTTACAAGTGCAAGCATCTGACTACTTCCTTGGGACTTCCAGTGTAGTTATGCCTGAGTAGATATATTGAATATATATTAGATATAAGTATCTAATATCTTATAAATCAGTTTCCTTTATTGCTTATTATGATTTCCAACACTATACTGTGTTTTGAAATTAAATTTTTAGACAGGTTGTACTGTCTATAAATTTTGTTTGAGGACAATAAAGTGGATGCTACAAAGCATTTTTTTTAAAAAAGAGAGTGTTCCGTCTGGTGAGATTGAGAACCACTGATTTACAAGCTTTGGTTCCCTAAAGATAAGGATTTTAATTAGAACAACCTATGAAAGTACCTAGCACTTGATTACCCTAAAGCACAAAGAGGGATACAACAGGCTCCTGAAGGAAACATCAAACAATTAAATAACTGAATGCCAACTACCTTCTAAACATTGTGAAACACTTGTTCATGATTAGGCAATAGTCTTAGGAGGCTAGGATGGTCAGGAAAGGCTCAGGATATGGTCATACATTCCAGAATTGACTGGACGGCATTACCATGAAAGAGGAGACCAGCCTATCAGCCAAAGGAGGAAGGAAAGGCGTAAAGTTAGGTCCTGGGAGGATCAGGGAGAATGGTGGAACTAGATGATGAAAAGTCTTCAAAGGCATAGGAGCCTGAATTTAAAGTAACAGACAAAATGAAGCCTCTATAGCAGTGGTTCTCATCCTTCCTAATGCTGCAACCCTTTAATACAGTTCTTCATGTTGTGGTGACCCCCAACCATAAAATTATTTTTGTTGCTACTTCATAACTGTAATTTTGCTACTGTTATGAATCGTAATGTAAATACTGATATGCAGGATATATTTTCATTGTTACAAATTGAACATAATGAAAGCATAGTGATTAATCACAAAAACAATATGTAATTATATATGTGTTTTCCGATGGTCTTAGGCGACCCCTGTGAAAGGGTCGTTCGACCCCCAAAGGGGTCGCGACCCACAGGTTGAGAACCGCTGCTCTATAGACTCCTAGAGAGAATAGTAAAGATTAAGACTGACAATAACATATAGGACAGACAGACTTATAGAGAGAAAGACAGAAATGACCTCACAAAGTTGCGAAGAAGGGTTGGGGGTGTGACTTACAAAGATGAGTTAAGTTTTAGATTTGATGAAATTGAGATAATCAGTTTGAATATCTTTACTAGTAAAAGCCAACACAGGTGACAGCTGAATCTCCCACCACCAAATGATGAGCTCACTCACAGAAGCAATAAATATTGAGAAGCTAGAGTTGGAAGACACCCACAGGTTAGAGGACTAGAGGAACAACCAGTAGCCAAAAAAGATGAATATTACTTTACTACATACAAATGATGGAAAGCTTTACTCTTGCCAGGTAGATAATAGAACCTGAAAACATAAGCTAATTATTTTTTAAGACTTGAGAAATGTTAATAGACCACAGAGTCGTGACTGCTTACTAGTATATTATGAAACAAATCCCTAAAGTTTTAGGTTGATATCAAAGATTACAGCCCTATATATAAGTCACACATACATCTTCCTATAAAAGAGGGTTTTCTGAAAGAAAGGAAGACTACTTACAGAAAACGAATTCTGTCATATACAGGTGAGTAAATTGACTCAGAGATGCTATTATAAAGTCTCAGAAAATAATAGTAAGCAGAAATGAGCTATAAACTCATCATCAATCATCACAAAAAGTTGCATCACTGTAAGGATTACTCTGGCTCAATGTAACAGGCAAAAAGGTTGCCTAAAGGGCACACTAGCTTAGAGAATAGATTTAGTTATATGCAATAATAGAGGTAAGAGCTGCAGGGATCTCTATATGTTTCATAAATTATCCTTTATTATCTATGTTCATTTTACATTTCTTAAAGTTATAAACCCACAACTTTAGATTGTTTTAGCAGCCAATTATTTACAGAAATTGATCAATATGCCATCATGATGAAACAGTCCCAAGATTAAATGCTAACTACAGTTGTAATCTAGGAATGTGAAGAGCTCTATAAACAGGATAATCTATGTCCCAGTTTGCTTGGGGCAGTCAGTTCACAACTGCTTTTCAGGAACATTAGTAGCACCCTCTTACACTCTTAAAATCTAGATAATATATTACATGGACCCTATATCAATGAAGCCAAGCACACAGAAACTTTTATGAATTACATTTATTTTTCACCTTATGTTTATTCCTAGTTTATAAAAATACATGTCATAATCTATGAACAAATTATTAAAATAATCTAGCCCTGAGAAAGCTAGGGACTGCCTCCTAGTGGTGGGGTGATTCTTGGATGTCCCTGGCCCCACCTTGTTTCAACATCTTGTCAAGCCTGGTAATGTTCTATACCTACCTATTACCTTCATCCCAACTCCTTCCATCCCATACTTTTTTCCTCTTGTTCATAATAAGCTCTTCTGTTTTTTTTCATTCAAACCAAGCTAATGAAAAATGTATCCCAAATATGAAAGACCATTCTCCATATGCGAAAGATTATACTTTATAGAAAAAAGTAGGCTTTGGTTTCCCCTAAAATCAGAAACAAAACAAGGATTCCTCCATTTGCCACTTCTATTCTACATAGTACCAGAAGCTCTTGCCAGAGCAATTAGCCAAAATAATAATAATAATAGGCATTTATATTGAAAAGGAAGAAATAAAACTCTTCCTATTCACAGATGAGTCTTTAGAATACTCTAAAGAATCCAAGAAATAAATTCAGCCAAGTTACAAGATACAAAAATCAACAGGCAAAAATCAGTTGTATTTCTATATACTAGCATTGAACAATCTCAAACCATTAAAAAAAAACAATTTCATTCATAAGAGTATTGAAAAGAGTAAAATATTCCTTATACCCATTAAGATGGCTACTGTTTTAAAAAACACACAGAAAATAACAAATGTAGAGAAATTTAAACTTTTGTGAACTGTTGATGGGAATGTAAAATGGTGCAGCCACTATGCAAAACAGTATGACAGTTCCTCAAATAATTAAAAGAATTAGCATATGATCCAGTAATTCCAATTCTGGGCAATATAGCTGAAATAACTGGAAGCTGGATCTCAATGTTGTTATGAACTGAATTGTATCCCCGCCAAAAGTCATACTGAAGTCCTAACTTACAATACACCTCAGAATGTGACTATATTTAGAGTTAAGACATATAATGAGGTAATTAGGGTTAAATGAGATGATGTGGTGGGCCCTAATCCAGTATGACTGGTGTCCTTTTAAGAACAGGAAGAGATTCTAGGGATATGAATGCACAGAGAAAAGACCATGTGAGGACACAGTGAGAAGGTAGCCAACTGCAAACCAAGAGGAGAGGCCTCAGGAGAAATCAACCCTGATGATACCTTGATCTCAGACTTACCGCCTCTAGAACTGTAAGAAAATAAATTACTGTGTTTAAGCCACCCAATGTGTGGTATTTTGTTATGGCAGCAATAGTAAACTAATATTATCCACAATAGCCAAAAGGTAGAAGCAACCCACATGTCTATCAACAAATTATTAGAAAAACAAAATGTGATACATACAATGGAATATTAGTCAGCTTTTAAAAAATGTATCTTTATTGTTGAAAGTATTACAGATATCTCCCTTTTTCCCCCAATGACCCCCTCTACCCCACACCAGCCCTCCCCCAGGCCTGTATATGCATGTAAGTTCTTTGGTTAATCTCTCCCCTCAACATACTACAACACAGATGAATCTTGAGGACATTATGCTAAATGAAAAAGCCAGTAACATAAGACAAATACTGTATGGTTCCACTTTTATAAGATACCTAGAGTAGTCAAATTCATAAAGACAAAAAGTAGAAGGGTGTTTGTCATGGGCTGGGGAAAGGGCGAATAGGGAGTTGTTTAATTGGTGTAAAGTTGTAAAGCTTTAGTTTTGCCAGATGAAAAGAGTTATGAATATTGGTTGCAGAACAATATTAGTGAACTTAACACTACTGACCTGGACAGTTAAAATGGTTATGATGGTTAATTTTATTTTATATATTTTTACCATAATTAAATTTTTTAAAGAATACTTAGAAATAAACTTAACCAAGGAGGTATAAGACTTGGTCACTGAAAACTATAAAACATTGCTGAAGAACTTAAAGAAGACATAAATAAAAGATATCCCATGTTCATGGATTAGAAGACTTAATATTGTTAAGATGACAATACTACCCAAAGTAATATGCAGATTCAATGCAAAATCCCAACAACATTTTTGGCAGAAATGAAAAAACCCTTACTATAAGTTCATATGAAACTTCAAGAGACCCAGAAGAGCCAAAACAGTCTTGAAAAAGACCAAAATTGGAGGATTCACAGGATTTCAAAACTTACTAAATGCCACAGTTATCAAAAGAGTGTGAGACTGTGATAGACAAATGGACCAATGGAATAGAATAGCAAGCCCAGAAAAAAACACCCTTGCATATATGGCCAAATTCTTTTCAACAAGGGTATCAAGAACATAAAATGGGGAAAAGACAGTCTTTTCAACAAATAGTGTTGGGGAAACTGAATATCCATATGCAAAAGATGAAATTAAACAGTTACCTTGCCCCATATACAAAAATTAATTTGAAATGGATCAGAGACCTACATGTAAGACCTAAACTACAAAATTCTTAGGTAAAAACAGAATGCTTTATGACATTGGATTTGATAAAGACTTCTTCAAAGGGACACGAAAAAGACAGGCAACAATAGTAAATATAGATAAATTAGACATCAAAATTTAAAACTTTGTTTACCAAAGGCTACTCTCAACAGAGTGAAAAGGTAACTCATGGAAAGGAAGAAAATATTTCAAATTATGTGTCTGATAAAGGCTTACTATCCAGAATATACAAAGAACTCACATAACTCTACAACAAAAAAGCAAATAACCTGATCTAAAAGTGGACAAAGGACTTGAACAGACATTTCTACAAAGAAGATATACAAATGGCCAATAAGCACATGAAAGATACTCAACATCACTAAGCATTAGGGAACTACAAATCAAAACCACAAATGAGATACTATTTCATATTAAAATGGCCATTGCAAAAAATAATAATAAACCCAGAAAATAACAAGTGTCAGCAAGGATGTGGAGAAACTGAAACACCTGTGCATTGCTGGTGGGAGTGTAAAATAGCACAGCCACTATGGAAAACAGTATGGTGGTTCCTCAAAAAATTAAAAATAGAATTACTGCCTGCCAAAACCGGGTTGGCTCAGTGGATAGAGCTTCCGCCTGTGGACTGAAGGGTCCCAGGTTCCATTCCGGTCAAGGGCATGTACCTGGGTTGCGGGCACATCCCCAGTAGGAGATGTGCAGGAGGCAGCTGATTGATGTTTCTAACTATCTCTCTCCCTTCCTCTCTGTAAAAAATCAATAAAATATATTTTTAAAAAAATAGAATTACTATCTGATCCAGAATTTCATTTCAGTGTATATACCCAAAATAATTAAAAGCAGGATTTTGAACAGATATTTGTACACCTATGTTCATGGTAGCACAATTCATCATAGCCAAAAGGTAAAAAAAACACACCTAGTATCCAACAACAAATAAAGGAATAAATAAAATGGTTTATACATACAATGAAATATTTATCCTTAAAAAGGAAGAAAATTCTGGCACATGCTACAGTGTGGATGAACCTTGAAGACCTGATGCTAAGTGATAGAAGTCAGACTCAAAAGCACAGGTATTTTATGTTTACATTTATATGAGATTCTAAAATAGGCAAATTCATAGACAGAAAGTAGAGTTACAGGGCTCTGGCGAGGGGGGCGGAGGGGAGGAAATAGGAAGATATTGTTTAATGGGACAATATCCTATTAATGAAAAAATTTTAGACAGTGATGATGCTTACATCTTATGAATGTTATTAATGTCACTGAACTCTACACTTAAAATAGTTAAATTGGCAAATTTGTTATATATATTTTACCACAATAAAGCATGTTTGAAATTAGACTTCAATTGGATTAATATAAAAAATCCAAATGAGCTGAAATCATTCAGTCATTCACTCACATTTTACATAACACATATTATGTGCCAGGCACTTGGCTACATTCTAGAGATAGAGTGATAAACAGGCACTTATGATAATATGTTAATAACATTAATAGCTAACATTTTTTAGTACTCTTACATGTCCCTAACAAAGTAGGTAACTGCTATTACTACCCTCATTTTACAATGAATAAACTGAAGCTTATAAAGAATGGGTAACATGCACAATAACATACTGCACAAACTCTATACTCTCAATCATTATTCTTCCAGTAAGAGTATTAGCTACTATGAGAGGACACAGGCGATTTTAGTCACCCGGGGTTTCCCCATATCTAAGTAGAGACTTGAAAGTTTAGGAATTTGATAGGGAAAGGGTATAAGTTAAAAAAGAAAGTGTTTCACTCAGCCAGTATGGCTCAGTGGTTGAGCGTTGACCTATAAACCAGGAGGTCACAGTTCGATTCCCAGTCAGGGCACATGCCCAGGTTGCGGACTCAATCCCCAGTGGGGGATGTGCAAGAGGCGACTGATCCATGATTCTCTCTTATCACTGATGTTTCTCTCTCTCTCTCTCCTTCTCCCTTCCTCTCTGAAATCAATAAATATATATTTTTAAAAAGGAAGTTTTTCTAACAGGAGGAGTTAAAAATCTAGAAGGAAAAGCAAAGTTCATGCAGAAAACTTCAAGCTGCTTACTGAAGGTGGAGCTTAAAACTGTCAATGGTGAAGTGCCAGAGATGAGACGCAAGCATGTCAAACTCGCGGCCGGCCGTGACTTTGACATGCTTGGACTAGAGTAAACAGAACAGAAAGAGGTTTTGCTTTGGTTTTATCTATTGTGAAATAAACCACCACAAGTTTAGTGGTTTAAAATAGCAACCATTCTGTCTTCTCTGATTATTCTGTGGGTTGACTGGGCTCAGTTAGGCAGTTCTAAAGCTTCCTGTGATGTCACCTGGGCTGAAATCACCTGGAAGTGTTTTGGGTGGCTCTCTCATTGGCTTGGCATCATGGCAGGGACATGTAGAAGTCTGAATTCACCTGGGATGCCCAGGCCTTTCTTCCTCTCCATGTAGTTTCAGGTACTCTCTCTCCATATAGTCCTCCAGCACAACTTATTACGAGGCATTTTGGGTGCAAAAGTTGAAGCTGTTAAACATTTGTAAAGCTTGGGACTGGCAGTGTCACTTCTGCTATACTCCATTACATAAAGTGAGTAACAAGATCAGCTCAGAGTTGGTATGAGAGGGGACTGAACAAGGGCATACATTCTGGGAGATGTGGCAACCTTTGGAAACTAGCGGCCACAGGTTTTATGCATAGGTGCAAGAGTGGAGAAAGAGCAGCCAGTTAGAAGGCTGCTGGAATAGCCTAGGGGAGCGATTATCATGGCATTTTTGTATTTCTATTTGTGATGTAGACAGGTAAACCGAATTAAGAGCTATTCAGTGATAAAATGGTCTGAACTTGGTGAGTAACTAACAATGAGAATTGAGGAAGGACCAAAGTGATTGGAATGTGGATGATTCTCTGGTTTCCTTCTTCTGCTTATGGACTGACTTAAGTTGTTATTTGCTGAGATTAAGAATAAAATAAGATGAATAGATTTGGTAGTAGAGATACTGTGGTATGTCTAGCAGACAGAAATCGGGCCCACATAGGCCATTTCCAAATCTTAGCTATTGTAAATTGTGCTGCTATGAACATAGGGGTGCATATATCCTTCCTGATTGGTGTTTCTGGGATATATTCCTAGAAGTGGTATTACTGGGTCAAATGGCAGTTCCATTTTTAATTTTTTGAGGAAATGCCGTACTGTTCTCCACAGTGGCTGCACCAGTCTGCATTCCCACCAGTAGTGCACGAGTGTTCCCTTTTCTCCGCATCCTCTCCAGCACTTGTCATTTGTTGATTTGTTGATGATAGCCATCTGACAGGTGTGAGATGGTACCTCATTGTTGTTTTGATTTGCATCTCTCGGATGATTAGTGACTTTGAGCATGTTTTCATATGTCTTTTGGCTTTCTGAATGTCCTCTTTCGAAAAGTGTCTATTTAGGTCCTTTGCCCATTTTTTTTATTGGATTGTTTATCTTCCTTTTGTTAAGTTGTATGAGTGCCCTGTAAATGTTGGAGATTAAACCCTTATCAGATATAACATTGGCAAATATGTTCTCCCCCCATGCAGTCTTTCTTATTGTTTTGTTGATGGTTTCTTTTGCTGTGCAGAAGCTTTTTATTTTGAGGTGGTCCCATTTGTTTATTTTCTCCTTAATTTCCATTGCCCTAGGAGCTGTATTGGTCAAGATATTTAGATTAGGGCTGCTGATATAGATTTAGAACTGAAAAGTGAGAGTGAAGGTTTAAGTAAGGGTGTCAGTATATAAGAAGACAGCCCAGATTGGAAATCTTGAGGAACATCAATATTTAATGCAGCGGAAAAGAGGGAATCACAAAGAACACTAAGAAGAAAAGACATTAGGATAAAAACTGGAAGAGTAGAGTATCATAAAAAAAGGGGGGGGGATTATTTCATAGGAGAGAAAATGACTAGTATCAAATGTTATAGAGAGATTAACTATGATTAAGGCTGAAAATTGTCCCCTGTAATAACATACATAGAAGTTATTAGTGACTGGCAAAAGCAGTCTCATGGGTGGAAGCTTCATTGTAGTGAAAAAGTGAATAGAAGGTTAGAATGTAGAAACAACGAATAGACAATTTTAAAGAAGTTCAACTATTAAACAGAGGAAGACTTAGCGGTAGGTATAGGAGGACAAGAAGAGAGGATTTTTTTATTATTATTATGGTAGAGGTTGGAGCACATTTAAGTACTGTTGGGACAAAGCCACCGGAAAAATGGAAAGACACTGAAGATGCCAAGGAGAGGCCTTTGAGGAAGCAGAAGGGGATAGGATGCAGAACCCAGCACAGATTATCCTCAGTCAGAAGAGGACCACCAGGCCCGGCACTGGACAGGAGTGTAAGAACAGCTGTGAGGAGGTCTGACTGTGAGTATGGCATATGCATGTAGTATATGTAGCTGAAAGTCAAGAGCATTCTTCTCTGACACTTCTATAGTATTTTCTCAGTGAAGTAGAAAGTAAGGTCACCTGCTGAGAACAATGATAGGAGGTTTGAGAAAAGTGAAAGGTTTTATTTGGCCAGTATCAAGACTAGGTTAAAGAGACGATTAGGAAAACACAGAAATAGAGGGCGGGGCAAACGTAGGTTTACAGTTGTCCATGTGGAAAAAGTAATACAACGATTAATAAATAATAATACAGGAATAGACTGTGTTTTGTGTACTCACAAGTGTAAACCTACTTTTGCCCCACCCTGTATTGATAGAAAGCTGGGAACCCAAGGCCAGGTTGGTAATTAAAACTCTATGGGATTTTCAGTTGGTTGGGCTGCAGGGTTTTCTCTTATAGCATTCAGACAGAGCTTTGGTTCCCTACGGAGGTCATGCTGACCACTTGCCTGGGAACCATCAGTATCTACACAGCCATTGGCTGATGTCTGCTCTCTGCTAGCCAGGTGTGGCAGGTGGAGGCAACTGCAGGTTCAACTTTCTTTACTAAATTAGTTATCACTCTACTGATGTCCCAGCTTCCAAAATTCTGTTGACTTCTCATGTTTTCCTTGTCCTTATGGAGTTCATGCCTTTCTTTATCCCTTGACTTTCATTTCAGTATGTTTTCAAGAGAGAGTGAAAATAAACACATATATTCAACTGACCATGTTTATCTGGAAGTTGCTTTTAGGATTAGGGGCTGATTTATTTCAAAATCTATAAATTCATCATTAGAAGATAACTCATCTGCACACAAACTTTTTCAAGCTTCTTTAAAGACTTACTGCAATCAGAATTCTAGATATTAACAATATATTATAATTTCGTGAAAAATCAATTTGCTCTTAAAATACCTCTACTAAGAACATTGTGTATTTAGAATACTCTTGTGCATACAGGGAATCAGGTACATTAGCATGAAAAGAGAGAAAAGTAATGTTATTGAGCACTAACCCTGCTTCCTCCAAATGAACTATTTAAAAAAAAATGTTTAATCACAATTCAATTGTGTTATGTGAGTTGTGTGAGCCTTAAGTAAATATTTGAACTCTAGTTATCAGTTTTCATTTTTTTTATGGGACTCCGCAGAATTAACACATGCAGGAATGTTAACCTGTCACTGTTCTGATTAAACCTAAGGAGTACCTGATTTACCGGCACCTTCCGGAGTAAAAGTTAGCGAGCACTGTCTAAACAGAGATATGTTCATGGTTTTATAAAAACCATCCCATTTTATAATGGGATACACTATGCTCATTAATATTGCTTTTGTTCCGGCCCCCTGGTCCAGTTTAAGAACCCATTGTGGCCCTCGAGTCAAAAAGTTTGCCCACCCCTGGTCTAAACAGAGATATGTTCATGGTTTTATAAAAACCATCCCATTTTATAATGGGATACACTATGCTCATTAATATGTTCTCTGAAAAAGACAAATTTCTTCAGCAGTATGGTGAATTCCTTACTTTTTACAAACTTACTTTATTTAACTTTGTATTCTCAGTCTGTTTAAAATGTAAGTCCCATTTTTAAAAATAAAGATAATTCAGTCGCTTTTGTTTTGTTGGTTTTTTTTAAGATTATTTTTGCCCCTGCAGTTAGTATTTGGTCAAAGCAGCATGTTCTCATTTTTTAAAAAACATTTTTTTTATTGATTTGAGAGAGAAAGGAAAGGGAGAGAGAGATAGAAACATCAATGATGAGAGAGAATCATTGATCGGCTGCTTCCTGCACACCCCACACTGGGGATC
>NW_005371410.1:4375323-4383893 GCF_000412655.1 Myotis brandtii
ATATATATATATATATACATTTTTTAAAAAAAACAGCTCAGTGTACTCCTTCATCAATACTTTTCCCATTTCTCAACTTTTAAGTCAATGCACACATTTCTATTTTCTTTTTTAAGGTTAGCACAATTTTTTAATTCAAACATTTATTGAGTACTATTTTGTACCAGGCACTGCTAGATTCTAATAAAAAAGATAAGTAAAACATATTCTCTGCCTTCAAAAACCTCATGGCCTAGCATAGGAGACAGATACATAAAGTAATAAATATAAAGCAATATGATAAGTACTGCAATAAAGGTAAGAACAAAGTGCTATAGGAAGCCCAGAGGCAGGAAGGATTAATTCTTTCTGGGAATGGTAGTGGAAGAAATAGGATTTTCCCGGTGGGAAGAGGTAGAAGAAGACTATTCCAAGCAGAGGGAACAACATGAAAAAGGGCACAACATAATGCAAAGCTTCTTTGGAAAATAAAAAGTAGCCTAGTGCGACTACAACATGAGATTCCTGCAGAGTAATGGTAGAAACCATGGGAAGGAATTTGAATTTTGTTATAATGCAGGCAATGAAAAGCCATAAAAGCAGGAAAGAGATGTGATTTGTGTCTTCGAAGGAAGACTCTGTGGCAGTGTGATTGACTGACCAGAGCAGAGGAATAGAAAGAAGGCAGGAAAACCAATTAGAAGGCCGTTGTACCAGACTAGGTGGAACTCTGAGCAGTAACTGTGGAACTGGACAGAAGGGAATGAAAGGATTTGACATGCATTTCAGAAGTAGAATCACTTGGACACGATGGCTATGTGATTGGAGAAGGCAAGGAAACAAGAATTTAAGATTCCATCATGTGTTTTGGCTTATATGATGATTTAATCTTAACCAAAAAAAAAAAAGATTTTTTTTAATGAGCTTAAACTGAAATATTTGCAGACATCTGCAAGACATTCAAGTAGAGAGATCCAGGGGACTGTTGGAAATAAGAATCTCAGCTAAGAAGTATAGTCAATACCAAAAATATAGATTTTTAGAATTAGAAACAAAGATAACATTTACAGTCATGTGAGCAGAAGTTTCAAGAAGGAGAGGAGCCATTGCCAAATACTACACATAACAAAAAGTCAGATGATAAATATTTAAGGTAAGTCTTTTACAAGGAATCTTTTATAAAAAATATGGAGAAATATTTTCTTGATCATGAAGTTAAAAAGGATTTCCTCAACAAGACACACAAAAGGCACCAATCAAAAGGAAAAAGATTAATAAATTCAGCTACTAAAAATGCCATAAGAAAGAATGAAGGGACAATAGGCAAAGTGGGAAAAATACCTGAAACATATATAACTGACAATGGGGATAGGTAAAGAACTCTTTTTAAAATATATATATATATTTTATTGATTTTTTTTTTACAGAAAGGAAGGGAGAAGGAGAGGAATAGAGAGTTAGAAACATCGATGAGAGAGAAACATTGATCAGCTGCCTCCTGCACACCCCTTACTGGGGATGTGCCCACAACCAAGGTACATGCCCTTGACCGGAATCGAACCTGGGACCCTTCAGTCTGCAGGCCGACGCTCTATCCACTGAGCCAAACCGGTCAGGGCTAGGTAAAGAACTCTTACAAATCAAAAAGAAAAGTTAAACCATTTACTAGAAAAAGAAGAAACTATAAGAACAGGCACTTCACAAAAAAAGAGATATCCAAATAGACAACAAATGTAAGAACAGAGGCTCAATCTCACCAGTAATCAAGAAAATAAAAATTAAAACCACAAGGTATTACTACACACCAGAATTGGCAAAATTTTAAAAGTCTAACAGTACTAAGCTTTGACAAAGACCTGGAGCGACTAAAATTCTCAGACATGATTTGGAATATAAATTAAAACAACCAATTTGGGAAACTGTGATAGTGTCTAGTCAAGTTGAAATATGTGTCCCCTGTGGCTCAAAAATTTCACTCCAATCATATACTCTAGAGATTTGCATCTTTATGTGCACTAGGATATACATGAAAGAATGTTCAGAGCAACACCATTATAATTGTCCTAAACTGGAAGCATCCTAAATGTCTGTCAACAGTAAAGCAAATCAATAAATGTGGTCTATTCACATAATGGAATCCTATACAGCGAAGAAAATGAAGAAGATACACGCAATAACATGGATGAACCTTATAAATATAACGTTAAATGAAAAAAAACAAGTTACAAAATTAATGCAATATAATCCCATTCATATAAAATTCATATATATATATATATATATCAGTTTTTTAGAAATGCATATACAGGTGGTTAAGATAAAAGAGAAAAGGAAACAATTACTATAATGACAGGATAGTGGTTACCTCTGGGGAGACAGCAGTGATTGTAACAGGCAAGGGATACTCATGGGAATTTTTCGATCCCAATAATTTTATACTCCTTGACCTTAGCAGTAGTGATAACAGGTGTTAAGTTGATAACCACTTGATAAAACATGCATATAAATTGTATGGACTTATAACTATATATTGTAACAAAATGTTAATGAACAAAATTTTGAAAATGTCTACATTTAACAAGAGATGTAATAGTGAGAAGTAACTAAAGAGATTTTGATTCTAAGAGTGATTTAAAGAGATGAATAAAACAGGCTATTGAATCCATTTAAAACTTCGAGTACCACAAAGAAGACGGATCTGAGATAAATTACATTTAAATCTGTTTCAAGGCTGAGGACTGGATTTCATTCAACAAACACTGTTGAGACCTACCTTGTATCTGTCACTGTGCCCAGATCCGGGAGTATAGCAAGTCCTTTTTTATCCTTGTTATAGATTCTGCAGCTTTAAAAGAAACAGCATAAAATGAAGTAAACCAATTTTAGTACAGGCTAATTGATATAAATAAGAGTTAATGTCTTATCATCTCATCAATGTTATAACAAAACAACTATGAATAAAAAAGATATTTGAGGACCTGCTGGCTTATCTCTTAGGCCCCTCTTAGCATTAGGATCCTGGCAGACTTCTAATCTCTCTTGGGATAAAAGATTTAGCTATTTTATAGCCTAGGATACAATATTAGGGGGGTGAGGGTGAACTCAGTTCAAAAATGTACAAATAAAAAGGTATTCAGGAATTAACAGGTGCTGATCTCAGCATATGACAAAGTGTAAGCCTCTACTGAGGAAAAACAGGGAGAAAATATATGCTAATTGCTAGCTATATTCTTCTCCAAACATTAAACACAAACAGACAACCTTTTTTTTATGTCAGGTAAGATCAAGACTGAAGAAGTCAGTAGCAGAAATAGAAGCATGAGATCAAGTGTTCTTAAAAACTGCCCTAGCCAGTTTGGCTCAGTGGATAGAGCATCAGCCTGCAGACTGAAGGGTCCCGGGTTCGATTCTCGTCAAGGGCATGTGCCTTGGTTGCAGGCTCCTCTCCGGCCCAGGCCCTGTTTGGAGCTCGTGTAGGAGTCAACTAATCGATGTGCTTCTCTCTGCCTTTCCCTCTCTCTTCTGCTCTAAAAAGCAATGGAAAATGTCCTCGGGTGAGGATTAAAAAAGAAAAAAAAAAGCAATAAACAAAAGTCCATATCTTAAAAAAAAAAAAAGAGTACTTAAAAACTGAAGAAATAAAAATATAATTTAGCCCAGCTGGTGTGGCTCAGTGAATTGAGCACTGTCCCATGCATCAAGAGGTCACAGGTTCAATTCAGGGCACATGCCTGGGTTGCAGGCTCTACCCCCAGTAGGTGGTATGTAGGAGGCAGGCAGCCCATTGATGTTCTCTCATTGATGTTTCTCTCTCTCTCTTCCTCAATCCCTCCCTTCCTCCCTCCCTTCCTCCTTCCTTCTCCCTTCCTTTCTCTAAAAAAAAAACCAAATTAATAAAAACATATTTTTAAAAAGATATAATGTAAATGAGACTTTTGCTTTTCAATAAAAAAAAAATTCCAGATGTATACAGTGATGTGATCTCTGAAAGAGAAAATATACCCTAAAAAGACAGGGATTTGCTAGGATCGGTGAGATTTTAAATATCTACTTACAAACAAATTATGCCTCATCTACAGAGATATTAATCTAACCTCAACTCCATATCTGGTCACAACTTTCCCTGGATTAGAACTCCTAGAATGTAGCAAAGCAATATTCTAAGGAGCAAAAAGGCTTAACCAAGAACAAAAAGCACCATGCATAAAAATGAACCAACCAGTAAGGAATTTTAAAATTACTTAGAAATTAAAATTAGGAAAGAACTAAAATTAATAAGAAATAAAGATACCTGATATCAGACTAACCTCACTTAATGCTCTATTAATATTTTTCTGAACACTCATAAAAATGATATTGAGATGATGTCCAGAAACTTATATAAAAGTATTACTGTCCCAGGAAATAATAGTCAGTTACCCACAAATTTTACAACTTGGACTTAGATAAAGCATGTTTTGATAATGTCTATCTGGTCACCTGATTCTCAAGTGATTTTATGTTTTTTTAATTAATGTGTTTTAATATATTTTAGGTAGCTCTTATAGTCAAAAGAACATTGGATTTGAGGACAAGTACCAGCTTTTCCCAGAAGCAGCCTGAGGTGACTTCTGAAAATGGTTCACTATGGTATTCTCTCGACTCAGAAAACTCCACAAAATCATGCAAATCAAGAGGATCAAATTAAGAACACTCATGAAACTGCCCAGGCCACCAGGGTCTGCATATCTGAAGGGTGTCACTTTGCATTCCTTTGTCACAGTGGTGGAGTTGCTAAGTGTGCCCAGGCCACATAGTGGGGCTGGACGCAGGGTTGGTGGCCCCAAAAGAGTGCTTCATTTTTGCTGCACGTGCTTACAGATGCAGAGAGTCATGCTGCACTTAAGGGTTTAGATGTAGATTCTCTGGTCATTGAGCGCACCCAGGTGAACAAATTCCCAAGATGTGATGCAGACTTCACGGAGCTCATGGGCGGATTAACCGGTATGTGAACTCTCCCTGCCGCACTGAGATGATCCTACTGAAAAAGTGCAGATTCTTCCTAAACCTGAGAGGAGGTTGCACAAAAGAAAAAAATATCAGAAGAAACAGAACAAAAACTTATGGCCTGAGAGTAAGTTCAGCATAAAATAAATGCTAATAAAAGAAATAAAGAAAAGACTGAGTATCAATCTTTTCTACCACCTGCCAACCATGCAACCTTGAGTAAATAACCAAACCACTCTGAGCCTCACACCAGCCAACCACACAAGACCACCAGCCACGAGAGCAGACGAAAAGAATACATGTGAATAATACCATGAGCTTCAAAGCATGGGAAACTCAATTTCCTCAACACACTGCTACAACCACTTTCTGCAAACTAATGTTTTTATTTACTTTTTATTACAAAAGAATTATTATTTTGTTAATCCTCACCTGAGGATATCCTTTCCATTGATTTTAAGATACAGTGTAAGGGAGGGGGAGACAGAGAGAGAGAGAGAGAGAGAGAGAGAGAGAAACATTGACATGAGAGAGACACAGCCATTGGTTGCATGGATTGGTTGCCTCCCACATGCGCCCCCTGGAGCTGGGCATCAAGACATGTGCCCTTGACAGGAATTGAGCCTGTGACCCTTCAGTCCCCAGGCCAACGCTCTAACCGCTGAGCAAAACCAGCTAGGGCACAAAAGTATTAAATACACGAAACTATACTATAATGAAGTTATATGTATTCTCACTCAGCTTCAAACAATTAACTCATGACTAATCTTGTTTCATCTATACTTCACCCATCCTTTCTCTTCTTCCTTCATTTTAAAGCAAATATTGATATCATATCATTAACTTCCTAAGAGCTAAAATCCAAAGGCCTCTTTTTAGTGTATGTATAGGTATCTGAAGTCCAACAGAGAGGTCTGACCTAGAAATATGGATTTAAGAGTCATCAGTAATAAATTCAAGAGCTGAAGCTCTATAGCTTTGGATGAAATCAAATAGCCATGCTTGGGAGACAAGAAGATAGTTTTTGGTGCCCTTTTATTAAAATTACAAATAAATATAAAACAAAACTTTTATATCCTATGATTTTAATTATTTTTCTGCCTTAAAAAGGTGTCCTTATATTAACAGCCACTACTCGGAAGAACTTAAAACCCCTAAAACATAGACATGATTTATGTAACATCAAATTTAAACACTGATATTGTAACCAACTCCAAATCTACCTTTTCAAGTATTTAAGAACTTGTTGCTCCTAATAATTTTCCTTTCTCTTTAAAGTGTATATATTTGTCTTATACTTTCTTTTGTATGTTTATTTCACAATAAAAATTTTTAAGTAAACTTTAAAAAGAAAATGACTCCTATATTTAAATATCTATGACAGATAATGGTATATCTTATAAGTATTTAGAGCTCTGAATATACATAAGAATATTTGTATCCTAAAAATGTTTTATGAGCTCTTTAGACATCAAGTCGTTGAATCTGAGACCATTTAATCCTACATTTAAATTAATTTTACCCCAAATGTCAAAAATAGTTGTTTATTTATACTCCAATCCTGAAAAAAAGTCTCAAGTTCCTTAAATTCTAATTTTGCAGTCCACTTTAAAGAATTTCTAAATTTTTCTTAAAATAGTTTTATAAGCTATTCAATAAAGAATAACCTTTGAAAAACAGAGTATTTATGACCTCTGGAATGGAATGGAATTTTGTGTCTTTGATTATGTTAGTCACCTAGTAAATTATCCAAAGGGGTAGGAGAAGTACAATTTTTAGAAACACAATAGATTTTCAACATTTAAATTTTGATGGGTTGAGCCTAAATCCTATTTGATCAGAAAAAAACTAAAATATTTTTAAGTATATCCTAATCTTTGAAGTAATAGTCCTAGAAACATGAAAGTATAATTTCATAATTAGAGGGATATACACTGTAGTTATGAGCACACCATACACTTCCTCACTTCATTCTTTTTCTAAGGAAAAAAAATGGATATATTTAAAAGCAGTTTCAACTTTGGCTATCTTATGTAATTGCCATTTCACCTAAATTACTGGAAGTTTCCTGGGAAACATTTTTTATTTTTAAAAACGTTTGAAAAGACTGAACCTAATGTGTTTTAAGTAAAATCCAACTCATTTTTAAAGCATGGTTAAAGAAACAATCATTATGTCAAAATGGCATGTTCTCTCCCCACCAAAAAATAAAATAAAATAAATCAGTCATTTTTTTTCCCCCAGTAAATGTTAACAGGATGATTAAGAGGCATAATTGCTTTTTCAGGAACCATCTCCTAAATAGAGTGCCCCAAACCCTTCTCCCTTTCAATAAGTATATTCCAGATACCCACACATTTAATTAAACTGTTCTTTCTTAAAGACAATGAATCAGTTTTCTTGTTGTCAAACAAGCAAAGCATTGTTACTTGGTATTCATTTTCTAGTTAGTGGTTTTTACCTTAAGTATGATATTGTTGAATACAAATATTCCTTGTAATAAATTTAAGAACTTTCTTCATTCTCATTTCAGACATTAAGATGTATGGGGGAAGGGTGAGAAAAGTGTGGAAAATATAAAATAACTTTTTGAGAAGTTCAGTTTCAGTTAAGGAATTTTATAAAGATATCTTGTTGCTGTTCTTAAATGAATTCTGCAACAGAAGCCAAGTGATTTTTTTTTTTTTGGTCTTGAATAGTAATGATACAGATTTTCTTTACCAATAGTGTATATATTAACTATATTTAATATATCAGAAGTATTTTATTTCTATATCTCTAAATTCTTAGTCCCTACCAGGGCTTAATGACATCAATAGCATTAATTAATTCTGCCAGAGTAGTGAATTTACCATTTATTTTCACAACTTTAAAAAAAATCTCAACTTTCCTGTGAAACTGCTATTTTGAGCAAAATACATGAAAAACTAGTAATTTCGATACAATACATGAAACCACTCAGGTTTTTTTTGTTTCTGTAATATAACATGCATGAATTTGCTGACATTCAGAGTCTTTTCACCTGTTTTTCCTCACAGGTGTGAGGACTTTTTTCTTAAAAACAAAAGACGCACTCGATTTAGGGAAATGTCTCCACATACCCCTATAGCTACCATCAAGGAGTCCTGGAAAGCTCTGCAACAAACGGGGTTACTTCACCCGCTCTTTTCAGAGTTTCAGCAAATTAATGTGGTGCGCTCTCTCCAGGTGGTTTTAATGTTTGTTTTAATTAAAAAAAAAATTCACAAATATGACCTACCCTACACCCCTAAGGAACCTCAAACATTCTCACTTAAGGGTGTACTTTCCCGCCCAGGTGTATGAAAGGAGCATACGAGCTGTGAGTAGAAAACATGTAGATTTCGTTGAGCACCCAAAGCAAGAAAACTGCTGAGTCTTAACGCTGCTAAATGTTCTGAAGTTGCTCAGTCTCCTTGAACTGCTTCCGTTCCAATTGCTTCGTGTGTGTCAGGCATAACCAAACCCAAACCCAACAAATCCCTCCTCCGGAGAAGGGGGAGTGAGGACCGTCTCCCACCACCTGCCGGTCCACAGGTGGCCGGGCTGGGAAGGACCTTCGCCTCCCGGGGCTCACCTGGCCCGCC
>NW_005371410.1:4384193-4384516 GCF_000412655.1 Myotis brandtii
CCTCCAAGTGAAGTTCGGGACGCCCCAGGCCCCGGGGGCCGGGTAACAAATGCGGCGAAAGCGAGGCCCAGGGGTTGGGTACCTTGCTCCGAGGCCGCACAGGTGTCCAGCAGGTGCAAAGCCGGGGCTCCCGGTTCCCTTCCACGGAGCCGCCAGGGGGACCTGTGGGCCGCCGGGAGGGCCGGGTAACAAATGCGGCGAAAGCGAGGCCCAGGGGTTGGGTACCTTGCTCCGAGGCCGCACAGGTGTCCAGCAGGTGCAAAGCCGGGGCTCCCGGTTCCCTTCCACGGAGCCGCCAGGGGGACCTGTGGGCCGCCGGGACC
>NW_005371410.1:4385110-4385498 GCF_000412655.1 Myotis brandtii
GCGAAGTGTGCTCCGGCCTCACACGGAATAGAAAGCACAGGGCGTGTTGGTCACTTCGCAGGGAACTTTTCGTTGTTTCCTTATTTCCTTCCTGCGCGTGGACCAGTTGAGCAGCTTCTCGGCCTTACACCCAGGAGGTTCCAGGCCAGAGTCGGAGAGCTGGGCTCTGGGTTTCCTGGGGGCATCGCCCCACTCCATCCCCTCCCCTATCCCACCTCCCTGGGGGTGGGGGGGCTCCTTTCCGACCTCCCGCTGCAAGCCCAAGTGGGACGCGTCCGCGTCCACGGTTTTAGACGTTGTGTTTGCGTTTTAACCTTCACAGCGCGAACCAGGTACCTTGGCTACTTCTGGAGCGGGGCTGAGGCTTAGCACTCGGGCGGAATGACTC
>NW_005371410.1:4385521-4388034 GCF_000412655.1 Myotis brandtii
GCAG
The DNA here is from genome assembly GCF_000412655.1 of Myotis brandtii. Lineage (NCBI taxonomy): Eukaryota > Metazoa > Chordata > Mammalia > Chiroptera > Vespertilionidae > Myotis > Myotis brandtii. The sequence continues at coordinate 4,385,526 of NW_005371410.1, forward strand.
CTCGGCAGAAAGGAAGGTTGTCTGCTGCCAACGTGCAGGACACGGATCATTTGGGTTTTTTGGTGGGGTTTTTTTTTTTGGTGGTTTTGTTTTCGTTTTCTTTTTGGCTCAGCTCTGAGAGCATTACAGAGCTATCCTTTCCCGCCTCCCGACCCTCTTCCCCTCCCCCTCTCCTTTCTGGTGCAAGCAATTAGGGTGAAGAAATCATTGCCAGGCTCCTGCCTCTAAAGAGAAAGGAATTGCTTCGGGGAATTGAGTCCTGACACCTGTCTCTGCCCTGGATGGCAGGAGGGGATGCGAGGTCAAACCGCCTGGCCTAGGGCCGAATAGGGGAAGAGGCCTGGCTGACCGGGAGGGGAGGACACCCCTAAAGAACGTTCCTGGGGACTCCTCCCGCCACGTCTTCCCGCCCTACCCTTCGCCCTCCAGCTGCACACAGATCATTAACACGCGGGTTATTAACACGGAGTGGCGTTCCCCCCCCCACCCCCGCTTCAGGGCCCCGAGACCTGGATCCAGTGCTAGAATCAGAAGAGCCACACTGACAAGCCGTTCGCTCATGAATTTGCATTTATTTTCGGGAAGTAATGTAGATAAACGGGGTGGGGGGGCTGCCTCACATTTCAACAAGTAATTTGTGGTCTTCACATCGGACAAATTAAATTTACAAATTACTTTCCCACCTACTGGACGAAACGGCCAAAGCCAAAATTGATACACAGGCGCGGGCGGTCCGCATATTTGGAAGCGCGAGGTGCACTAAGAACTCACTAGACAAAACAGGGGAGGCTTAGAGAGAGAAGCTGGCGGGAACGGGAACTGGGGTTTGGGACCTGGGTTTGTTTGTTTTCCCATAATATGTTTTTCTTTCCTTTTTTTTTTTTCTTTTTTGGTCTCTAAACCAGAACTGCGACCCTGTGCTTAGCCCCGAAGGACACAGCCCTGCGCCCCAGCCCAGCCCCCTCCCCTCTAACCTGACTTTTCCGCTTCCTCCACACTCCGGGCCCTCCGACCCCCAGCGCCCAAACGGTTCTCTTTAATAAATACAAACAGGGAAAAGGTGTGAGGGCAGGGCAGCTTTGAACAACTGAAAAAGGAAAAGCGCCATCGTTTGAGGAAGAGAAGCAGGGGGACAGAGGGAAATATTTTTGCTTTTGTTTTATATATAGATGTGTATATGTATATATATATATGTTGTATATATCTTAAAGTTCTATTTCCTGGGCGCTAAAACGAGATATGCTTCAGTTCAACCAACAGCCACTAGAAAGTGTGAGTGGTCCTTGGAACGGACCGACTATGTACAGCATTCCCGCTGAGGCGGAAGCGTGAGCCTGGTCTACGCGGGGCGGGGCTGAGCGTGAGAAGCGGGGGGCGCCTCCTCCGGGGCCGGCCCCAGCGCATCCTGCGTCCTGGGAGGAGGAAGAGCCGAGAGCTTGGGCCTGCAGGCGGGGAGCGGGGCCCAGGGCAGATGAAGGGACGGCAGCCTGCACGGGAAGAATACGCGGTGGGTGTTTGGGAGTAGAGTGTGGGTGCACTCAAATGGGCAAACACATGCCAGTTAGTGACTCCAGTGTCCAGGAAGAATAAATAAAAGTGTAGGGCTCAAACAGCCAGTCAGAGCCAAGAGCCTCCGAAGGCTTCAAGTGCATACTAAATTGTCCAGAAAGACTGGGAGAGGGTGAATTGGGAGTTCGGTCGGGTTAAGGGGGAGAGCACACAGCGCTCCCGTATAGAACTTGTGGGCCAAGCCAAAGCACCGGTCCCTTCGTCCAGGGGGTGGGTGGATTTGCACCTCCTACCCTAGCAAGTGGCACGAAGGTGAGGGCGGCAGTGCAGGCCATGGGCATCGTTTAGGGGCATGAAAATCAGATCTGGAGAAGCCGAGGCAAAGGCGGGTGGTGCAGCAGCAGCAACAGGACGGGGACCACAGGGAGCGTAGGTAGTTTCGTTTCTCTTCCTCCTCTCCCACTCCTGGGCTCACAATACCTGGAACCGCCACGAGGCTTGGTCTTTATAGTCCAGACAGTCGGGCGAGTTGAAGTTGAGTTTCCAAGCAGAGGAAGCGGCGGTGGCGCCAGGCTCCTTGTAATCCAAGCAGTCGGCAGAGTTGAAGGCGAGCCCTGAGCTGCCATAGCCCTGGTGGTGGTGGTGATGGTGGTGGTGGTGGTGGCCGGAGGACTGGCTCAAGGGGTGGTGTGCGTGGGGATGGTGGTGATGGTGGCCCGCCATGGAGGATGGTGCCATGGGGCTGAGCTGGTGCGGGTGGTGGTGCGAGTGCATGGGCGCCAGATAGGAGCTGCAGTCCACACCGCCGAAGTAGGAGGAGGAGGGCGCGGGGTAGCCCTGGCCATAGCTGCCGCCCTGGCCGTAGGACATGGGATAGGAGGCTGCAGCCGAGGCCGCGCCGGCGGCTACCGAGCGCTGCATACACGACGCGTTGCTAGGTGCGGCCAAGGGCTCGGGCACCGACACCGACGCAGGTGCGGAGCCCGGAGAGATGGAGGCC
>NW_005371410.1:4388275-4392889 GCF_000412655.1 Myotis brandtii
TGGCTGAAGAGCTGGAAGCCGAGCTCGAGGACGAGGCGGAGCTGGACACAGCGGGCGGCGTGAACTGGCCGCTGCTTTCGGAGCCCGAGCTCTCCCGCACCGGGGACGACTTCTTCTTGGCCGGGCGGTTCTTTGTCCCGCTCCCGCTCTGCTGCTGCTGGCGGCATTTGGCGCGACGGTTCTTGAACCAGACCTGCAGCGGGCCGGTCGGGGAGAGTGTGTCAGTAGGCGAGTAGAGCTTGCTGCTCCCCGCCCCTGGGGCCCACCACCCCGCCTAGGATCACGCCTCGAACTCCTACCGAGGCCTCTGCCCCTCCCCATCTCTAGCCCGGCCAGCCCCTGCCCCAGCCCCAGCCTTCCCAGCTCCTCCGCCCGCCCCCATCCTACTGCTCAAAGACCCTCCTCTGGCCAAGTAGGGATGTGGACACATCCCCCGCCCCCGCACCCCCGGAGCAACTCTGCCCTAGGGTGGAGCATCTGCGTGGGTCCAGTCACAAGTCCAGCCATCTCTAAACTGCTGCTGTGGTCTGTTCCCAGCAGCCCGTGTACGTTTGGAGGCCCTGTCTTCTAGGGCTAGAGCGCAGGAAACAGCGGAGAGGCACTGAGCAGGCCGGGAAGTGTGGGACAGTCACCAAGTGTGAGGTCTGAGCCAGTGGGCCGGCGGGAGGCCCGGGGTGGGCAGGGCGAGAATTGGGGTGAGAGTAGGAGCAAAATGAGGAAGCTGAACCGAGGCCGTACTGGGAGACTAGGGAAAGAAGCCCCCGCAGAGTTTCTTTGGGCTTCTTGGCTCCGAGTGGGGAACCTAATAGTACAGTCAGTCAGGAAGCTCTCACTCATCTTGGAAGGCCCTGGAACTTGGCATTGCATTCCTGGTACTTTCTCGAGACTCCGAGAAAAGAAGGCGCGATAAAAGGCTCCCGAGGAGAGTTCTGAGTTATAATCCAAACAATATTTTTTTTCGGGGCTCTTTCATCGCAAAGCCCAGAGCCCGGTTTTGCATTCGGCATCTTCTTGTGGCAAAGGAAGCGTCTGATTAAACTGGCACTACCCGCGGAGCCAACTCCCAGATAGGGCACCAGACTCCGGCCAAGCGCCACTCTTCTATTGTCAGGATTCCCGGGTTGCAAGGCCAGGGCGGAGGCAGAATTCAGGACCCTGAAGGAATTGGGGCAAGTGTGGGACCCTCAGGGCACTTTACCTTCGGAGCCTCTTTGTTCTCCCGCAATCCTAAAAAAGGACCTTTGATACCCAAAGCGCCCTGGGGCCAAGGGCCGGATCCAGGGCTCTAAGCTAGCTCCTTTAACTCTGTCCCCTCTTCCAGGCTCAGGACCAGAGTGGGGGTAGGGGGTGGGGGTCTGGAAGGGGCCGCCCAGTCTGTAAGCCCGCCCCAAAACCAGACCCCAGGCCCTCCACCACCAGGCCCAGCACCCCTATCCTGACCTGGAGCGCCCGCGTGCGCACCTGGACTCTGGACTCCGGCAGGTTGATCTTGAGCGCCACCTCCTCGCGCATGAAAATGTCAGGGTAGCGAGTCTTGGCGAAGAGCGCCTCGAGCACGTCCAGCTGCGAACGCGTGAAAGTGGTGCGCTCCCGCCGCTGCTTCCGCGGAGTGGCTGAAGGGACACGCGGGGGCGCCTCGGGTCAGCGGTGGCCGCGAGGACCCGCGCCAGAGGACGCGGACAGGCCCCTGGCAGGCCCTGAGCGAAGACGTCGTAAAAGAAAGCCGAGCTCCCAGCAAAAGAGGCCGAGCCCGAGAGGCCACAGGTGGTAGGAAGTGCATGTGTGTGACCGAGAGCCACTCTCTCCAAGGCTCCTGGGCTGCCCCCTTCCCTAACTCTCAGAGGTTAAGAAAGGACGAGAAATTATGCAGTCTCCCTTCTTACACACACACACACACACACACACACACATCGATCATCTATCTCCATCCCTGGCTGGAGGTTGGGGAAGGGGTGCACAAAGACACCACCTGGAAAACACTTTTCGAGGTAATAAATGGGAGCGAAAGAGTGGGAGCTAGAAAAGAAAGCCAGAATCCGGCTCAAGCCATCCACATCAGCAGTATAAAAGTTGGTGCGGACGACTGGTCTGGAGGACAATTTAGGGAGAGAGAATCCCCTTCCTCAGCTCAGCCAGTTGCTTCCTGGAAGGACAGCTCTGCTCCTCCTGTCAGGGCATGGTGAGTGTCTAGATTCCTCATTCAACGTGGGGGGGGGGGGGGGGGAGAGATTCACACATGCACACACCAACAAAAGCCACCCAGGGGAAACGAATCGCGATGCTGGTGGTGGGGCCACGACAGGAGACAGGTGGTCAGTAGGGCCCCGCCGGGGGTGTGCACGTTGCCCTGTTTCCACGGCCCTGGCCCACCTCACCAACCTGCAACTCTGCCCTGTGAGCCTGCAGCGTGCCCCTGCATTACAAACAGACCAGGCAACCGGCTCCCTGGGCCGGCTCAGCAACAGTGTGTGCTCAAACCCAAGAGGCTGGGGGTCCCCAAGATTTGCAGGAACTGGGGGTGGGTGGGTGGGGGCTGGTGCTCACCCGGATAGCCCACGGAGGGGTGCAGGAGGTCCATGGCGGGCCCGGCCAGGCCCAGCCCGTTCATGCCATATGGGGGTTGTTTGAGGTAAGACATCATGCTAACAGCCGGGTGAAGGCGCCCCGACGGATCCAGGGGGCCAGGCGCAATGCGGGGCTACCACCGCGCAGTCCTTCAAGCTCTGTTGGGTCTTGGGGCTCGGCCTGTGGAGACAGGAGACACAAGGAAAGAGTCATTCGCAGCCATCTCGGCTTCCTGGTCTTGTCAGAGGCAAGGAGCCACGGGGTGGGGAGGGGACACAGGCTGTGGACTGCGCGGGGCGGTCAATTCGGCTCTACAAGGCCTTAGTCCAAAGACCAAGACCTCCTCAAAAAAAACAAACTTTTCTGGATCGGCGTCACCTCTTTTCGTGCCTGGAATGGGCCAAAGACTCGTAGGGCATCGCTAGGAGTGAGGAGAAGTTAAAAGCTGGACTCCGCTGGGAGGTCAGAGTTTGAACCCCGGCGTGTGCGAAGTCCCAAGTGTAGGCAAAATTCTAGCCGGGGGAGAGCCGGCCCTACACGGCACAGCAAATGTGCACTGGGCCCCGCTGCAGGCGCCCAGAGGATGAGGGGTCGTTTCATTCTGTTTGAAATGTTTTAGGAAGCGAGACTGAAAGATAGAGATTACAGAGAACCAAGGTGAGGCGCTAGCAGCACCTGGGCCTCTCCCAGACGCGAGGCGCACCGAGGAGCGTGCGCTTCTTCAAAGGGCTCAGCGGCTGGTGCGGGCCCCAGAGCCCACAGCCACCCCTCCAGCTGGCCTCTCTGTGCTTCGCCGCCGAAAGATTGCTCCCCCCCGAAATCCCACTGCACCCCAATCGCGGTTACTGACCCAGGTCCCCCACAGCCGGCCAGAAGACGCAGAAGGGGCCACTGTAGCCTCGGCGGGTCTGAGACACGGCCCAGGTTAGGGGTGCCTCGTCGGAGCCGCAGGCCTTCCTTCGCCAACTCAAGCGGTCCTTCTTTCTATCGGGTCCTGGTGTGGACAGTGGGGTCGGGGCGGGGGCTGTGCCCCAAAGGGTCTGGCACATTTGGGAGGTTTGAGGGCAGCAGGTCCCGTGCGCGCCCTGCCTATCCTACTAGCTGAGCCCGCGGCCCCAGCACCCTATCCGCGCCGGAGAACTAGGCCTCGGCGGCGTCGCTCGCGCTGACCCGGGCTGGAGGGTCGAAGCTTGGCTTCCCCAGTTGCCCCGAACCGGAGGCAGCGCTCTCGGGGGTCAGGAAGCGGCGTGGACCAGGGCCCTAGAGGACCTGTCGCTTCACCGAGCTTTTTGGTAACTCCACGCAGGCCTGGGAGCCGCGCTAGGGAGTTGCAGGGTAAGAAGTTGGAGCCAAACAAGCCTCCCGCTCCTGTCCTTGGGGACCCGCGGCCTGCGCTGGGGAACCCAGTTTGCAGGGAAGGGGATGAAAGGGAAACAGCCGGGACTCCTGGGCCACGAGGACTCTGCTCGGCTTCGGCGTGAGTTTCAAAGACTTTCTTCAAACTTAGCACTTCAGCTCGGTTTCTTCGGAGGAGGCGGGGGCGCGGGGCCGCGGCGGAGCTCTGGGGTCGGCGGCGCACCCTGACGGGGGCCAGGCCGCCCCCCAGCCTCGCCCACCTGCCGGGACCCGGGAAGCGGGGGGCCCGTCTGAAGAGGGCGAGGCGAGAGCACCCCGCGTGTTTTCGGAGCCCAGGGCGGCCCCGCGGCTTCCTCCTTACCTGCCCTCAGCTGCCGGGACTGCTCACCATCTACTTCGCGCCCTCACCGACCCGCCAGGCAGCCAACCTGCAAAACAGAGCAGCAGAGGAATTCGTTACCCGCCGGCCTGGAGGCTGTCCGGGACCCCCGGGTTTCTTTCTTTCCCCAACTTCCCCCCTCCTTCCTCTTTCTTTCCACTGGCTTTGTGCCTGTCCCTCCAGGTTTCACTTTATTGCACAGACACTTTGTTTGCAAAGCCCTACACGCTCCGGAGACAGACGCTACCTCGCCCGGGACCACGCCGAGGGGCCTCGGGGGAAAGGGCGGGGGGGAGAGGGGCAGAGATGGGGGC
>NW_005371410.1:4393819-4394336 GCF_000412655.1 Myotis brandtii
AAAAGGGTATTTGCAGATCTTAAACGCTTCTTCTGCAACGTCGGAGCCCGGCGTCTCCTCCCCCTTGCACACACTACTTCTGAATCGAAAGATTGTGATAGGAAACTTTCTCTTTCCTTCTGCCTCCTTCTGCCAGGGACAGTCCGGTGGGAAACTTGGCCACAGACCCCTGCCTTCATTTTCCTTCCCACGTGCCACAGAAGGAGCCTCCCTGGGGCGACTTCCCCGTGTTATTCGTACTGGCGAAGCCCGTTTCCCAGCCGAACAAACTTCTCAAACACATCTACCTGGGTGGACTTTGTAAAGCGCAAAAAAAAAAAAAAAGTGTTTTTGGCGCAATCCTGAGCAAGGCAATTCTTTTAAATGGCACCTCCTCCTGAATATTAGGCAGGACTTTACTGCCTTTCGAGGAATTCCTACCCCTTTTCCCTAATCGCCGCTTCCCTCCACCCTTGCGGGCGGAGAGAAAAGTTTGCACGGGAGTCGGTGTGCGGGCGAGTCCTGGAGCGGCCGGGCA
>NW_005371410.1:4394513-4395187 GCF_000412655.1 Myotis brandtii
GGAGCGGGCCGGGTGCTGGGCGAGGAGAGGGGAAGGGGGAGCTGCTGAGTGAAAAGGGGCCGCGGCCGCAGCTCATCAAAGTGCTTCCCCCTCCCCCCAGCGACACTCTCCTTTGGAGTCCGAATAAAATACGGTAACAGAATATGATGGAGGGCACACTGTTTCCTTAACTGCTTCTCAAAGGACCCGCGAGATCTTCTTAGGACCTTTAATAAGGCTTTGGTCGGTTCTTTTGTTAATCTCTCAAAATCAACTCCTTCTAATTGAAGTTGGAGCTGAAAGCGAGCTAATGTTCAAAGAAAGTGGCCGCCAGACCAACGAAATTACATTTTTTTTTTGGACGATGAGGGAACATCTAATCAAAGGGGCCAAGGAGGAGGGGTGTGAATGGGGAGTATGAAGGAGAAAAAGAGGTTTTACAAGATCCTTCTCTGGTTCACAAAAGTCAGCGACACGGGCGTTTCTCTCCAGAACAAAGACGCCGCGGCCCATTCACAAAAGGGAGAGTAAGAGACACAGAGAGAAAACAATAAAAGAAGCGAGAGAAAAGGAAAAAACATGAGAAAGAAAAGTTTAACAAGGAAGAGACTGTGCGGAGCGCAGCGCTGACCCGCCTGAGCTACACCTTAGGCTCGCGCAGGCCCCGGCGGGGAGCAGCCCTCGGGGCTGGGGCT
>NW_005371410.1:4395284-4395815 GCF_000412655.1 Myotis brandtii
GGGCGCTGTGGGCGCTGGAATGTGCTCGGCGGTCCCCAGGGCCCAGCGCGCGGGAGCCGGCTCTCCCGGATCCAGATGCTGCCGTGGTCTCGAGAAGTTGGGAGGAATCGAGTAGCAGGATCCCTCCTCCTCCACACACACACCCCTAATGAGGGTATTTATCTAATCCCAAATTGCAACCCATAAAACCCCGGGATTAAGAGAAGAAAAAGAGAGGGGAGAGGGGAGAGGGGGAGAGGGAAGAGGAAGGGAGGGAGAGAGACAGAGAGATGGAAAGTTTCTTGCACTCGGCGTGGAGGACTGAGGCGGCCGTCACTAGGCAAATGTCCAGGTGGGAGACGCTGGGCTAGGAGCCGCGACCCTTCCAGGGACGGGAACAGAGGGGGCATCGCAGGGGCTGGGCTAGTAGACCCAGCCCAGACCCCGCGGCCGGGGAGGAGGCGTGGAGCTGGGCTCCGGAACACGGATCCAGCATCCAGGTGACCTCGAGGCCGGGCCAGTCTCTGGAGGACACTCGGGACAGGGGGAGGG
>NW_005371410.1:4396047-4420414 GCF_000412655.1 Myotis brandtii
CCACTGCGGGGCGTGCGGGCGCCACGAAGCAGCCCAAAGGAAAACCCGCGAGGCGCGGGCCTGGGGCAGTAGGAGCAGGGACAGGGGCAGCGAATCTGGGGCTTGGTAGGTCGGAAGCGGCTGGGGGAGCCGGCTCTCTGGGAGGCTTTCGGAAGGGAAGGTTCCCCGAATCCAGCGTCAATGGGGTGGGTGACGCTGATCGCCCCAACCTCAGGCTGCTTCGGGCCGGCGATTTGCGTCTGCCGGCTTCCCAGGGCTTAGAGCGGGCTTCTGAGAGCCTCCCCGAGAGAGCGGCTGCTCGCTCTGTTCTCCTGCTCGAATGAAGAGCACAATTACCAGATTTCATTGAGTTCCGATAACTTTTCAATAACTTGTTAAAATCCTTATCATGAAGAAACTACCGTAGCAAGTTTTTATCATTTTTAAAGACTGGCAACTGAAGGTGGCTGCATGCTTTTGAACGTAATTTATGTGTATGTGTGCATGTATACATACTTGTGTGTATATGTATGTGTGCATATATGTATGTGTGATCGAGGCAAAAGTATAAATGCTAGTGGACTGTTCTCTGTCTCCAGACTTGTTGAATTAGCCTTCTTTGTTTTGGACACCTCTCTAGAGGAGTAATGGGAAACTACCATAAAATCGCCAATTTCTGTTGCCTAGAACTTCTTGTTAAAAGTTCCTTTTCTCTCATCTCTCTCTCTCTCTCTCTCTCTCTCTCTCTCTCTCTCTCTCACACACACACACACACACACACACACACACACACACACACCTGCATGCACTCACTCCCCTCCAACAATAACTCTCTTCCTTTCACTTCAGCACCTACAGACTTGCCAGTTATCAGAAGTCATAGTTCACAGGAGTGCAAAATTATAACAATTTAAAATTATAACGTGGGAAATTCATCAAGATATTAGCTTTTTTTCAGTGCTGTGGAATAAAAAATTTCCGCAAATCTTTAACAGAGATGACCCTTTACATAAGATGATAGTTTATACTGCTTAAGAAAATATGACTAATTGCTTTTCAAATCCAGTTCCTGTGTCAGCAGGGCCCCTCCAGGATGGTGTATCCTTGCCCTGTGTTCAGAAGGACCATTTTTTTTCCACATGAAGTCTTACAGATACACAAGCTTCTCTTCAAACCAGTGTTATTCTCATTGCAAGGAAGTAGCAGAGTGTTTAAGGTAAGAAAGTTTCTGCTTTTATTGAAAATTTATATATGACTTCAATATTGTAATAAATAAACAGATAACCATTTTCACACAAAAAAATGACAATGCTATGCTAGAGAAGAAAATATTAATTGGGAGACTTACTCATAGTGGCAAGACAGACTTTTTATCAATACAGAATAAATATTAACAGCATTCTTGAGCCAATGTTGAGAGCTAACAAAATGTAGGAACCAAGCTAGATGTAATAAATAATTATCCAGAGAAAAAGATGGCGCATTCTCAGAAGATAAGAGCTCTTTGTAAACTGATGCATGTCAATTAGTCCCATCCTCAAAGCTCACCTTTAAATCACAGGACTAGTCTCAGGGCTATGTTAAAGGGCCATCCTCTGAGGAGAGGAGAGGAAAGGAACTCTATTATCCTTACAGTGAAATGCAAAACAACTGCAGAAAATCCCACTGGTAAATAGAACAGTTTAATAAGTAAATTGAATATGATCTAACTATAAAATTTAGGTAACAGAGTCAGGGTTACATATGGCAGGACTGGAAAAAAATCATTCATGACATTTTTCTTATTCCCCTCTGACCCCCCTCCCACCATCATTATGCTATTAACAACAAAAAATGTTTTAAAATTTCTCTCATCAAAAAATGAGGGAAGGGTGTTCTTTTCTTTCTTCTTTGAACAGTTTCTCGAACACTCCCAATACCAATCATTCACAAGGTATCTGTGCAAATCTATTTCACATGATTTCAAGGAAATGATTAACTCACACAAAAATCCTTACACAAAGCTATGTTGGAGCTCTGTATATTTAATCTGGAAAGGAGGGAGGAAAAGGGGTGGTGGTGGTAGCAAAGAAGTACAATCCAGCCAAATGAAATGTTAAGTTTTAAATCAACAACGAGTCTGACTTTCTGGTCTGTGGACCCAAGACTAAAATTTTGGGATATAGTCTGGTCCAGTTGCTACTGAAGAACACATTTCTCTTCTTTCTTGGCCATCTTGCCTTTGTTTTGCTCCAGAGTTCGCTCCAAATGCTCATCTTCTTCTTCGGCCCTGGAAGTCAAACAGGAAACGAAATTATTTTTCTTCGTGGAGGACAGAGCAGCACGCCCCTCTTCCCAAGGCCCAGCGGGTGCAGATATCGCGGGGCCAGTGGGAGGCTGTCCGGCCCACCCGAGACCTCTGGACTGAAGTTTCAGAAAACTTCTCGGACCCTCAGCAGGCGCAGAGCTTCCACCCAATCCCACCGCACACTCACTGCTTTTCTTGTGCATCCAGGTCCCTGACGAGCGCGTCACGCTTGTTCACCAGGGCCACCAGCTCATCCAGCAGGAGTTGCTCGCGTCGCTTCTGGGCCTCAGTCTTCTGCCAGTCTGCAGACAGGAGGCTCGTTATCCACCCGCAGGACCTCTGCATACTTTCCCTCCCCTTCCCGCCTTTTCCAGTTTCCTTGTATTTCTCCACAAACCATATTATAGAACTACTAGTTAGTGTTTTGTAGGGGGTTTGGCCATCGAGATAACGACTTCACCCCTAAAGCCCTGCTTTCTAAAATTTCCCGCAGATGAAGATGGCTATGGCCGGGCTGGAACCTGAAAAAGAGACCAGGTGTGAGCCGGTGGCCAGCCGAAGGTGCACACCCGATTTAGCCAAAGTGGGGGAGGGGGAGCTGGAGGCCCCGAAGAGGCCCGCGCGAGGCTAGGTGGTGGGGGATGTGGGTAAATGAGGGGGCGGGAAGCAGAGATGGGCGATAAAATCATTCTGAAAAGGCTAGAGAATCAGCCTGAGAACCTATCCTCCACCCCCGCCCCCATCCTCACCCCATACAGCCTATTCTTCACTAATTTCCTCTTCGCTCTATTTTAGCAGTTGGATGTATTTCACACTGGGCGCCATATGCTTCACAATAACTTTAAAAGTAGTGAATCGGCTAATTAGCATTTTTCTTTGAAGTAAAAAATAAATTTGCTCTGCAATATTACACTGCAGCTCTCGATCGCATCACAGCCAGTTTTCTTTTGGAGAGGTTGGCTGGGTGATTTCAAATCAAAGCACTTTTGCAAAGGAAAAATTACATACTTCTTTTTGAAACCCCATGTTAAAGGTTGGAAAATCCGATGAGCAGTGTTCTTTACATGGGTAGGGGCAGTTTTTTGAAGGTTTTAAGTCCCAGTAATATATTTCCAAATCTTTGCTGGTCTGATTATTTTCTTAAGATGAGCAGCAATTTGGTTTGATAAAAACAGAACCTAATCGAACATTTAAAGCACTTTTGTAACCAAAGCCAACAGCTCTCTGGCCAGACTGTAAGGGCTTGTAGCTGTCAATCAATCCCCAGTCTACCCCGCCTCCCTCATTAGGAAGGTAAACAATGAAAAGAAGAAGTAGATGATGAGGCAGATAGCAGAACAAATGAGGACCTAGAGGGAAACAGGACACCAGCTTAAAAACAAAACAAAACAAAAAAAACAACCGTGGCCACTGACTCAAGCAGCCCCTCCCCCAGCAAATGCACTTTCCAAAAAACAGAGAGAAGTGCAATCCTTTTGGGTTTCTCTCTTCTCTCTCCATTGCCCTGGGCAATCATGTTAAAACTCACATGGCTGGTGCTTATTCAGATAAACCTAACAATGCACACCGCTGGTTACCATGTGAATCTTCACAAACCACACAAGAATGTGCTGGTTCAAATCCCCCCCGACCCCCTCCAAAGCAAAATTTATTCAAGACAGCAAACTGCTCAGCAGCTTTATGAAAGCAAATGGTGCTAGAGGGAATTCTATCCTGTATTTACAAATTAAAAATTAGATACATCATCATGCAATAAAGGTTAGAATAGCAAGAAGCTAGAATGGTTTATTCAATTTTATCATTATTCCTTTCATTATAAGCTCAAATACATACATACAAATATATAAAACATACCATATACTAATAATCCACATCCGATACAAAACATCACACAAATAAATGGTCACAACGCATTCTCATTAAAAAAGAAATAAAATATTCTATAACATGAAGAGGAATAAATTATTACTATGAAAAGGTTTTTTTCTAAATGTAAGAATTTAAAAATAATAATGAAACAGCAAGACTGAAAAAAAGCCATATTTTATCATAATTTTATTCTTTGAATTAAAATGCTGAGTTTCAGGAATGCTGGACAATTTTCTAATCTGGGTCTTGTTCTTAATCAGTCTCATTCTACATAGTAGATATTTTAATAGCGCTCTCCAGGGTGCAAGATCTTAAAGTTCATCTAATCTAATTTCAGGTAACTGTAGTTCTAGAAATATTAACTCAGAGAAAAACCCAGTAAATTTGTAAAAGATTTGTAACTAAATTTTATAATTATTAAGATTACTAGTTTTGATGAATAGTAATTTTTCCATTCCAACCTGAAGAAATCATGTTGATTATAAGCTTTAGTTTATAATCCTTACTTCCAAAACATTTTGATATAACTGGGAAATTTTCTCTGCCATACACTTAAAAAGTATAACTAAATTGAAACGTACATTTTTTAAAATACAATTTTTTTTTAAAAAACAGACATTGAATTATCCCTTCTCTGCATTTGACCAGTCACCTTTAAGGCTTTAATTAATAATTAGAAATATCAAGATTTCTTTAATTTTTAAAAAACAAGGCTTTAACAATATGCATGAGAGAAAACTTTTTAACACCTGATATATTGACATTTTTTTAAAATCTTAACTTTTCCAAGCTGAATTTCCCGTAACTGTAACAAAAACATTTTAAAATTATGAATATTTAGGTAATTTTCATCATTTCACAGTCAAATTTAACTGATATTAGAATTTAAATTGTAGAGCAAATAGCTATCTATGTATAGTGAGTACATTTTACAGTAGCAAACTATTTTTACTTCGTACTTGCTTTTCACAGGAGTAAATTTATACACACACATATGTATCTGAATGCTAGCTTGGAAAATTAAGTAAACTATTTTGATTATTTTAAAAAAATTAATACATTTAAAACTGATCAAAATTCACATCTGTATGTGCAAGTCTAAATTTAAAAATTAAAAAAATCCTTTTAAAATAGCTTCTCCCAGACATAATGTTATGTTTTAAAAACCTGTATTTAAGTTTATGTGTTACCTGTTATACATTTTAAGAAAGGATTATTCACCTATAGCTCCACTCACAGCTAGCTGGCGAGGTGACTTTGGCTTGGACAGACTACAATGTGGGTTCTGATTAATTTAAAGATTCCAGTGTACTTTTGCTACAAAAGCCATACTTTTGCAACAAATAGGATTAAGTTTTGATGCTGCATTTGAGCCAAATTGTTGAAATAAAGAGATTCTGTTTATGTTCATGTGCACTGAGCTGTTTTGTTAATTTGAAAAAAACTCTTTTTTATATATAGGGTCAATTATTTATTCCCTGATTCAGTTTATTTGCTGAAGTTGATAATTACCTTGGAAAAAAGGCAAAAGAAATACCTATAAACACTTTAACAGAAAGGACCTACAGTTGCTGTAGTAAACCTTCCACCTTGCCACTATAAATAAGCCTGGCACTTTGATGAAAATTAACACTAGTTTTGTAAAGAGCACATTGGGGGATTGCAGTCAAGTCTTATCTTTAGTTCCAGTCAACTAGCAATCCTGAAAGAGTTTGCATCATCATCAGAGCAGGCCATTTGATAGGATTCTACCTCTGTACCTAATCAATCTATGGAAGACTGTGGCTGTGCTGTGCAACAAAGCTAAAATAGATTTACAAATGGGGTTTTAGGGGATAAGCTCCTCCACAGGATTACATATTGATTTTAAATATAAAAAGCTTATCATATAAACCATAACTACAAAAATAGTGAACCTATGCATAAATCCCTTTAGAAGAGCACCCACTTCAAACTCTAAGCCAAGAATAAATCAAGATGTACAAAATCCTAGAGAAGATCCATTTCTTGGGCAGAAAATGAACACACCACTTTCTAAAAGCCCACCCCAATGTGTGCAGAAATGAATTTACCTTTCCTGAGGGGGCATTAAGTAATCTGGAACAAAAAAAACTATAGGAAAAGTATCTGAATGATGTTTGCTAGCTTAGGGGATCCTATAACTTAGCTCAGTAGAGTGAAACTCCTGCTATGAAAAAAAACTTAAGGAAAAAAAAAGGTAAAACACAGACCAGAGTGATTATGGATTTTCAGAAGAATGGATATGTTGAATGTTGTTATTATTTTGCTCTCAAACCAAGCTGTTAATATTTTGTTCCATGTGCTGTGACTATTAATATTCCGTGCTCTTCTCCTGGTGAATGGTTTCAGCAGCAGATTTATTTGAAAATATTTTAGTTTACTTATTACAAAAACCATCATATGGCTACTAAGTAAATTTTTAAAAGAGATGGGCAAGAACAAAGCAAAGCAAAACAAAACCAACTAATGCTGCCTGTTAGTGTGTTTTTCGGTGGTGTTTTAATACTCCAAAAGGCTACTGACCTAATCACATGTATGTCCATTCTAAGGGTTGGCTCAGAGGACACAGTCTTCACAGAACTGATTATCAGGACTGTCAGTACCTCTCCAGGACAGCTCAACCCTAGTACTGCCCAGGCTAGTGCAACAGGCCTCTCTAAAAAAGGGTCTCTATTGGTAATCAACAGGCTGCTTCTTTCTTCAAGTCTCTTTTTTCCCCCTCAACCAGCAACAGAAACTTGTTGAGAGATTTGAGGCACAACCACATATGGGACAATTATATTATTTTTAAAGAAATCAAAATCGTTTGAAAAAAAAATTACTTTTTCCCCCTCTTAAAAATATATGGCTTTCTACCGGTCTTCCGTGTGTACAAGAGCAGGCAGAAAAAAATGTAAGATTATTTAAGATTGTATGTCTCGTATGTAGGGACAGGACTGCTGATGAAATGGGATCTTTTATATGTGTCATGGCCCTCCTTTTAAGATGGTATATGGTAATAATACTGGTTTTGGGATAGAAGCAATATCTGCCTTAAAAGTCCACTGTATTGTATCAAGTTGTGTTTTAGAGATGATTTAATTATTATACATGAAAGAGTGGGAAAATTCTTAATACTCTGTATTGAGTGTAATGTATAATGAATCTATAGAGAATAAACTGAATAATGAGTTATATATTACATATACTACATATACATACATTTTAAATTGCACATATAAAATACATACCATACCATGTAAACATATCTGCAGTAACTACCTTTCACTAACTATTTAGCTTTCCAATTTCTTAAAAATTATACAATGACTACAAAAATTATATCCAGAGGAAAAATATCATTTAATATACTTCTATTTTTTATTTCAATGATAAGTTTCAAAGAACTTCTTAAATATTTTGACAAATTTTATTCAGATAGATAATCATTATGCTTGCTATTAAACACACGATTTTCATTATCAGTGGTATAATTTGATACATTTGGATAGCCACTTGAAGGAAATTAGCTATCTGAAACCTTTTAAAATCAGTCTGATTTCTAATGAGGATGTATAAATATTGTTAGTCATATTTATCAAATGAGATAATGTACATAAAAGTAAAAATAAAACTATAATTTTAAAATATGCTATTTAGATAAATAGCATGTTATTTTATCTAATAACAGTGTTAATTAAAATATTTTAAAAATGTTTTCACTTGCCTTCCCCCTTACAACCTTAAACTTCTAGTTTTTAAACTAATTAGAATTGACTTATTATGGATCAGGTACCTTATCAGGTAAAGAAGGAAATTACCATGGACAGTCAATGGGTTAAGAGGTCAATATAGAATAGGAAAATCAATTTGCATTGATTAGACAAAAGGTCCATTTTACAGAGCCCAAAGGATTAGCTTTTAAGCAGACAGACATCTTTAACTATGAGACATTTTCAAATAATAAGTATAAAGAGAACAGCATTCTAAAACACCTAATTATTTTTAAAAAATCATATATAGTAAATGCCATAGTTAAGATAGCCAATGTTTACTGATATTATGAACTATGCTTAGGATTACTACATAATTCATTTAAAAGCTTTATGAAAAGTATGAAAGTGTTTCATTTATCTCTTATGACAATCTTTGCCTGAATAATCGCTTAATAGGAGCTATAGTAGACTGACAGTGACATATTTCAGTGTTGACATCAATTAAATATTAAGGTAAAATTTAGATTTGAAATGTGAAAAATCAAAATGGTAAATCTTACCCAAACCTCTCCAGTGTAAACAACTTTAAATTGCACATAAAATGTAATTAAATCATTTAACTCCTTATATTTTCCATTTTATTGACATTTAAGCTTACTGACAAAACTTAAGAAAATCGTGTGTTTAATAGCTAGCATAACGACTATCTGAATTACTAGTAAGGTCCTTAGGTTTTATATGACTAATGCTTTTTGATGCTAAGGCATTTATTTGCAAATTCTGTAGGTCCCTAGTCAGATCACACCTAGGGAGACAAGAAGTGTATTATACTCTTTAAATCTCTCTTGACAATTGACACCTCACATACCTCCACTCCACCATAGCATTTCTTACCTTCAATGGCTAGCATTGCCCGCAATTCCCGATTCAGCAGCTCATACCTTCGTTCTAAGTCATGTTCTTTTTCCCTAGGCAAGTTGCAAAAGTTCATCAATATGCTAATTACTAAATCATTAAACACTTTAAAGAACCTTTAGGTTACATTGATTTTAGGACTCATAACTGACTTTTCTCTTTAACTTTAAGCTACTCCAAACAAATGATACACAAACCTAAAACCTTCCTCAGGTTGAATATTTACTAATGCTGTTATTTTTCTTCCTCAATTTTGAATTGCACAGAGGTATATTTTAATCTGAAAATAAATAGTCTCATTCTTCAATGCTTCTTGTACTAAGTGCCAGATATAAGGCTATTTTGTCTATTTTGTCAAAGAGTTTTCATAGTTCACAACAAACATGCTTTTGTCTAGAACTCCGTATGAAAAGAACACAGAAACATGGCAGCACTACAAGTGCAAATTTAATATGGACACGGTTATAAATCTAGGATTGGTTAACTTTTGTGCTTCTTTATAATTCTTTTATCAAGTTCGGGCATAACAGAAATGACAGAAATAGCTGTTTTCACTAAAATAAAACATGTAAGCCTGTTTCTTCCCACACTAGGTGGCATAATATAAGAACACTGCTAGTTAGCAAAAAGGAACAAACATTAGGTCCTATAGTAAATTAAATGCTAAAGACTAAGAATGCTTACATTTGGTTTAGTCTACATTTTACTGTAATTCTTGCAATTATAAAAAGGTCACTTCTCTGTAACTCATTAATCTTTTATCCCAAAATTTAGGGTAACATCATCTGTAGAAGACAAAGGTACTTTTGTCCTTACTAAGAGCTACTTTAATTTTTAACTTAGAATCTGATGTTAAATACATTTCAATTTATTTATAGGTACATCAAGTCTTTTTATACACAATGCTTTATTTCTTAAACACAAATATTGTTTATATTCATTGGCTTTCTGTATAGCAAACATATTTTCAGTATCTAGTACTCTATTTTTTAAATTCTTACTGTTCAGATAAAAACTGGTTATACACTATTTTTTATTTTTATATAAAATAGACTTTAATCTCTAAGGAAAGAAAAAGTTAAGTCTAATAAATATGAAACCCTAAGAAACCAGTAACCAAAAGCCTAAGATCCACTGATGTTGCAGGAAAAACAAGCAGTTATGAGTACTTACAGGAGAGAGAGCTGGTTCATTCTCCTTATTAAGGCATTTTTCTTATTAACTAACATAAACCATTCCTGCATCATAGCTTCTTCTTCTTCGGTGTTTCTTCCTATAATTCAGGAAGAGTTATTTCTTGTTATATGACATTTGCAGGCTGATAACTGTTTAGCACAAGTGTTGTTTTTTCCTAATATAAAAACATTTTAGTTACCCCGATAGTTCAAATTAAACAGTTTATAACAACATAAGATTAAAGTCCAAGGCCTGAAAAAAGAAATTGATATTTAAAATTTCATAATCTTCTAAAATTCAATCTTCTAAAGCTGTCATTATTCAGCATGTCAAAATATACAGCCCTCCTGAACATATCTACAGATCATACTAACACTAACACAGTGTTAGTGTTAAAAGAAAAGTGTTCCAACTTTTAAATCCTCCCCAGAGGCTGATTTGTTATTATAGTTCAATGAGGAACTCATGGCGCTGACAGACATATGGTCATGATAAAGAAAAAATATTAAAAAATCATTATGAGAATTACAAGACTAGCAGGAAGATCAGAGAAGTCCAGAGATTTTGTGAAAGCTTCCACTTGTAACAACTTGTTGTTGTTTTTTCTTCTTTTTCTCCCCCAAAGTAAACTAAGACATACGTGCATATACCATTCTGGAAGTTATCATCCCTAACAGGGTAAACACTTGCAAATTATTTTAAATGACCAAGTTACAAAAAATGCCTATAGCTATCTGTGAAAAAACACATTATAATGAACATAATAATGTCAGTAAGTCAGAAAACATTTGAATGGAGAGATGGTTTAACATTTTAGATTATAAACTTACTAATTGCACATTTCAAATTCACTTTTCCTAATATCCATTCCATCATCTACACTACTGCCCCCCAAAGGCCACTGTATCAAGGATTATAATCTACAGTACGTATTTGATATTATTCATGTAGAAGTAGTCCACAATCATACTTAAAAATTTGCCCTAGCTGGTTTGGCTAAGTGGACAGAGGATTGGTCTGCAGACTGAAGGGTCTCAGGTTCGATTCCGGTCTATGGGCTCGATCCCCAGTAGGGGGCGTGCAGGAGGCAGCCGATCAATGATTCTCTCTCATCACTGATGTTTCTCTCTCTCTCCCCCACTCCCTTCCTCTCTGAAATCAATAAACATATATTAACAAAAGTTAAATATCCCAGCTAAGATTCAATATTCCAGTTAATTCCCTAAATTTTATTTTCTTTGTGAGCAAGATATTTTCTTTTAACTTTCAAATACATTTAAAACATTTAAACAGTACAGAGGTATAACTGAGTAAAAAGTCAAGTCCTCTTTCACCAATCCCACCCCAACTCCCTTCCCCAGAAGTAAGTACTATTAAGGTTTAGCATGTCTCCTTCCAGACCACAGAGATAGCTGTCTATCACACACGCATATACCTCATCTATATAGATTCATACAGGTTTTTCTTTAATATAAGTGAGATCATATCACACCGGGGTGGGCAAAAGTAGGCTTACAGTTATGAGTACATGAAACAGGTTTATTCTTGTATTATTATTAGTTATTGTAGTACTTATTATTATTAACTTACTTGTGCCTACCCCTGTATATTACCCAGTGATGTACTGTTGTCATATTGCTTGAAGATCTACTTCATTCTTTTAAATACTTAAATAAATTATGAATGTACCATTTAATTAACTATTTCTACATTGATATAAATTTGAAGAAAAATTTAGAATGAAAATAGAGTATAAAGAACTGTTCTGTGTGCAAAAGATTAAACATATACTTCAGAGCATCCCTGTGAAATAGGTATCTGTTGTTCATCATTAGGGAGAACAGTGAGGATATATGTCTTCATTAAATGCTGTTAAAACTTTATGGTAGGGAGCAGACAGGATAGATTCTTTTAGAGTATGAACAAAAGTCTTTATTGTTTTACAGTATTTTTAATCTCTCCTTTAGGGTAGCTGGTTTTGTATTCACTTTAGACCATGTGATGTCTTGACACTAGTCATGTGATATAGGCTGCGATAGGAACAAATCCCTGGGCAGCAACAAAAGAAGAAAGAGTAAAAAGAAAAAGCTGGGGAAAAGCTTGCAATTTGGAAAAAGGCCAATTGTACCCTGGTGAAGGCCTTTTTGATCATTGAAATCACACATGTGTGCAATATTAATAGGTGCAGTTACTATGATATTTTATTTTCTGATGAAAGACTTAATTCTTGTGTTTATAACCTAAGTAGCTTCTAAAAATACAGACATTAAAAGTTTGTTTTGAGTTTAACTTAACTTATAATTGAGGCTTTCAGGGAATACTAGAAGCAACTAGCCTACTCTTAAATTAGCATCATTTTCTTCAATGGAAGACTGCTTCCTTGACAGTAACAATATTGATGTGGTCTTACGTTATTTTCAGTTTAACTCATGCCTGGGTAAGGATAAAATCCCTCTCCCCTAATTGTTAGGAAATAACTAATAATACAGAGTTTTATGTTTCAAAAGTAAATAAGCCTAACAATAATATGTAAAGACACATTTCACATTGTGACATAGATTATATGAATTAACTGAAAAAACATATTTAAGGTTAAATCAATTATGTACCACAAATTCCTTATCTGAGATTGTACACAATGATGGAAATCTATACTTAGCATGGCAATAAAAAAATTAAATTTTCTTCTAACACATCATTACACTATTGTTTTCAGGGATTTAAAATTTTTTTAATTCAAAAAGCTTTTAAAAGCCAGTAAGTTGAACCATTACAAATTAATCCTGACTTTAATAACTGGTTAAAGACCCCTTTAGCTTTATAAGTAACAAAAAATATTAAAGCCTGTGATCACAGTGAGCTTTTCTCATTTCTCCTCTAACCATTTGTTATTTAATCCAATACTAGTAATCCAATTTGTCCATCAGACTTTTAAAGGGCAGAATGCAACTTCCTCAGCTTAGACACTTTTCAAAGTACAATATATTTTTCAAATGAATGCTGGATGTTTCATTTTTCCCAACTGTTCCTAGCTCTAATGCATGAGGAAAAAAAGAACAAGATGAACATTGTTCATACTGATTAAGTAAGAGCTCATTAAAGAGCTGTCAGTGCGGTACTTTGAATATGCATGAAGCATATAATCAGATCTAGTAC
Organism: Myotis brandtii; assembly: GCF_000412655.1. NCBI lineage: Eukaryota > Metazoa > Chordata > Mammalia > Chiroptera > Vespertilionidae > Myotis > Myotis brandtii. Next base: position 4,409,146 of record NW_005371410.1, read on the forward strand.
CGTCACTAGAGGAGAATACGGTAAGTACAAAGGATTGATTTAATTACTTAGAGTGGGCTGTGGTGGTAAAGCAGTCTTGTTAGTGCAAAAAAGAAAAAGAGGCTGTATTCTGGCACTGTTAGAAAAAAAGGCAGTTTTAGCTTCTGCCACAATACATAATCTCAGAATAAAGCACTTTACATTGTAGCTTAGAATGAAGACTGTCATTATTTTATAAAATGGCCATAAATAATTTTTTCTTGTTTAACCTTACCTGGTTAGCTACTTCTATTTCGAAATTATTTTTGATTTGTACTTACCAGCTACATTTTTGTCACGTTAAGAGTCAGACACTGATACTTTTTTAAATTTAATTTTTTTAAATTTCAGGAACTGAAAGATTTAATATGTATTAAACTGAAAAATTTAATACACACTATTAAGGACCATTTTGAAATTTAAAAAAATCAAAATACTACAGTTCAGTATACAGTTACTAAAATGTGAAACCATGGCTGAGTTGTTATATTTATTTTAAAACATAGCCTCATGTTTATTATACAACCAATAAAAACATCCCCATAACATTTAAAACTATAGACTAGCCCTAGCAGGTTTGGCTGATAGTGTCGGCCTGCAGACTGAAGGGTCCCAGGTTTGATTCTGGTCAAGGGCTCATGCCTGTGTTGTGGGCTCAATCCCAATAGGGGGTGTGCAGGAGGCAGCTGATCAATGATTCTCTCGCATCACTGATGTTTCTATCTCTCTCTCCCTCTCCCTTCCTCTCTGAAATCAATAAAATATATATATATTTTTTAAAGTATAGACTAATACAAACTCTGGTAATACTTTTTTCTACTTTGTTTTCTTAAAGACTTCTGTTTTTTATTTTGCCTCCAGAAATGCAACGTCTTTTCTGACATTACAATGTCTTAAATTAATATCAGTTTTTTCTCTTAATCAATTATTGTAGCTGGAGTATAATTTGTATAAATTTATAAACAATCAAGAATAATGATAATGGCAGAAAAAGTAACTATGTAAATAGACTTCAAATCATTCTTCCTATAACATAAACAAAAACCATTTAATAGAAAACAGCATAAAACAGAACACTACACATTTAATACATGTTAGTTGACTATAGTAACCACTTTTATATTCCATACCTAAAAAAAAAGTACTTAAAGTCAAGATTTAATTTCATTCAAGAATTCATCAATGAATCTGTATGTAGTTTTCATTTCTTTTTTCAGAAGCAGTGTTTCAATGTAAATTTTTAAATGAATAAAAGTGATGTAAAAACCTAAAATTTTGAAACATTGTTTAAAAGACTGTCTACTAATTAACTTTCCTAATTAATCTTTCATCATAAAGTTATCTATTTAGAAAGATATATTTTTCGACAGTGAATTCTTACATAAATGCAAAATAAGGAACAATACAATTTTAGCTGAAAAGAAGATGAATCCAATGGAAAAAAATGAAAACACAAAGATGTAAAGGAACAATACAATTTTAGCTGAAAAGAAGATGAATCCAATGGGAAAAAATGAAAACACAAAGATGTAGACTTGTATATATAAACAAATTCAAAATTTTCCATCATGAAAACATTAAAAAATGCTGAAATCTTGCCATAGAACCATAGTGGATGGAGATGGCTGACTAGTGATCAGATCCATGGCCCTTAAAAGACAGAACACAGCAAACACAGCACAGCCAAACCACACACAAAAACAAAAGAGGTGCCATTACAAATTGTCCTGTGCTATGATTACATGAATAAGATGACCTTTGGAAGACATTATATATTACAATAGAGAGACACATGAAGGTGTCAACTAAGCGGTACTGGAAAAACATACTTTAATAACAAAGGGAGTGAAATTTGGCAGTTTAAAAAATATGTTTTTATTGGTTTTAGAGAGAGAGGAAGGGAGAGGGATAGAGAAATAGAAAGTGATAAGAGAGAAACATCAAATGATCAGCTGTCTCCTGCACACCCCCTACTGGGGATCAAGCCTGCAACCTGGGCATGTGCCCTGACTGGGAATCAAACTGGTGACCTCTTGGTTCATGGGTAAGATGCTCAACCACTGAGCCATACTGGCCAGGTTGGCAGATTTTTTTTTAATATATGAAAACATAAATTTACTGCCGTTATGTAGGATCTTGGACAAACGAACTCCAAAGCCAACATTATTGCAGGACTCCAGTGCCCCAGTTTTAGAAAATATTTTAAACTGAGGAAATAGAGCATTATTATAAAAATAAATTTTACTATATAAGCAAATAGCTAATAAATGTTTCTATTCCATGAATATGCTCAAAAGCAATCAACATAAAAAAAGAAGCTCGTAATCTTTATTGATGTTTTCAGCAGCAATTGTCTTAAACTACTAAGCATGATATGTTTTTAGAGTATTAAGAATATAAACTTTGGGGGAAAGTCTGTTTCCTTTTGTTGAAGTAAAATAAAATCGAAGGCACTCTCTAGAAATAAACACACCTTCAGAATGTGGGGAGAGATTCAAGGCAACATCTCTCTATAGTTAACTTTTGACAGACTTCTTAATATGCATGTTATTTCTTATAGGAGGAGGTATAGGAAACCTCACCAAACTTCTTCCCCCACAAACTTAAATGTAGGAAGAAACCTTTTCTCAAGGTTGGAAATTAATAGCAGTCTTCTTGTACCACCAACTCCTTAACAGAGTCTGAACAGCTTTTCTATGCCAAAGGTCAGTCAGCCCTAGATTTCTCAAAAGGCAAACTAAGCACAAACTTAAAATAGAAAAAAAAAAAAATTAAACACATGGAAATCATCATGGGAAAATTATAACTGATGAAGTTCATTATATTTATTTATAGTTTATTATTATTTTTAAATTACATATGGGATGGGGTTGACCCATAATGTTTCAGTGCTAAGAGCCTTTAAAGGTATTAATATGACCCCCATATTTCAGGTAACACATGACTATCTTCACTATCTATAAGGCACTTAGCTAAAGGTAGAAAATACACACAACAGAACTCTGAAACTGTGTCTTTTTAAGGTACATTGAAAATATTTTGTTAAATGGAATAAATCAGTGAGTCACTTTTATAGGCATCATTCAACCAAATAAACTGTGGTCTACTTGGAAAACCAACTAGGCATACTCCAATACGGGGAAAATGTGAATTGTGAGCTACGTTTACAGATGGAGAGCTTCCCTAGTCACTTCTCCCCTCTCTTGAAGCCCTTTTTGTTTGGACTGCACTTGGCAGATTTCTCTCTATCCCCTCTCTGCCCTAGAGCCTTCTCACTGTCATGTCATGGAAATGACTTAAAGAGTGGTTTAGAAGTGACAGAGACATTAATGTTAAAGATGACCATGAAGAGCTGAATAAAAGTATTTCTTGAAAAGTAGGAGTGGAGAGAAACAATATTTCTAGATTAATGTATTTTAAGATATGTGATTTTAAATACGTATGTACAGGTACCTAAATTATATATTATAAGAGATTTTTCTGAACTTTTATATATTCAAGTAGGTCAGACTTTCTGGTAGGAAATCTAGGGATAATAAGGGTTCTCTTTTTGTTGTTGTTGTTATTTGGCACATAGTTTTGTATAGGGTGGTAGGGGACACAATCTATAATTTAAATATGGAAAATCACCTGACTCGTAAATGAACATTAGAATAAATACCTGTTTTAAATTAAAGACTACCTTTCTGAGTGTTTACTTACATTAATTCCAAGATACTCCTATGGATAGCATTATAAATTCTGGTAGGTCAAATTTATCTACCATCTATAGTTACTGTGACTGGTTAGATCTGTTGTTTTGAATATAAACTGGTTAGATCTGTTGTTTTAAGATGAACACTGAATCTGCATCCATAATGGTTTTTTCCCAGTTTGGTTTAAAAAAGGGACTGAGCCCTTTGATCTTAGACTAATGAACTTCTCTAAACATCAGTTTCTCCATCTCTATAAGAATAACTATATTACTTACCTCCTATGGTTATTAGAGAAATTAAATGAGAAATGTAAACCCATAGTGCTCAAAGCTAAAAATGCTAGCTATGATGATGATAATGATGAGGGTGATGATGACATGTTAAGCTAGGAACTAGCTTAGGATGTGGTCCCTTTCTCAAAAGGGCTCAGTCCAGTGTGGAGACAGACATGTAATTATGGAGTGAGGGTAAATTTCTAAACTCTATGGGCACAAATTATATTTTAAATGTTTCTTAGTTATAACAAAGTCTATAGTAAGTCACTGGTCATAAGTGAGGTAGGTGAAAATGTGGGCGAATCAGTACAAACTCATCCCTGCAGCTGGAAAAACAAAGCGAATGCCCTAATGGGTCATCAGTGTCACTGGTGCATGTGAAAGACATCCACAGCCATGGTGACACAACAATGTGGCCATGCTCCAGGTGGCAACAGGCTAGCTATTTGCAATGAGTTTAAGAACAAAGTAGATCATAGAATACTGCTTAATATTTTTTTTAAAAATGAAAAAGGTAACTTTTAAGGTTAACAATTACAGGCTAATAGAACAAATATAAAAGTTTACTTGTTATCAAAATAAAGTTTAAAAAAATGACAATTTGAAGTACAAACTGATGTATTTTAAGAAAATCCTCAACAAGAAAACCAAATATTTATAAAGCAAAAAGCTTCACTGAGAACGTAAGTTTTCATCATTTTTATAGAAAAAGATTTTGATGTTAAAAGAGCATCTTTAAAATCAGCTTATGAAAATGGCAATATAGATAAAACAGCTGACTTACTAAATGCCAGGTGAGAATGAGAATAGATTCTGTTGAGAGTGTGGAAAATTAAATACACATAATTTTTAAAATACAGAAGGACAAACCAGGTAGAGAGGCTCCAAATACACTTCTTTCTAATAGTTTCTGCAAAGATGTATTATGCAGTCAGTTGGCTACTCCTTTAGGTACCTCCTCCTGGGTTGTTTAAAGTCCTTAAATGTCCTTAAAAAATCATACCCAGGGTATCCCCACAGCCTCCAGGTTCCCCTAAACCCCAATGTACTACCTGCACAGTAACTTCTTCTTCTACTCTGTACCTTCTTTGATCATGCTTGGGTTCAGACAACCAGGTAACACTGAGATATATTCTTCCTTCCTTCCTTCTGATATATTCTGCCTTCTTAAATATCTTTATTTGGTGAGGGAAAGCTGAAGGAAATTATGTCTATTCCCTTCTAGTCTATGGCCATATCCATTCTCAAAACATAGAAGCCTAATGAAAGCAGGATACTGCAGAACCATTTCCAGCAGCCTTCTAACCTGCACAGGGTTTGAACAACTACACCACACTGTGAATCAAATGCAATGAATGCTGATTCTCAAGACTAGGCCAGTGACTAGTGTGAGTTTCAGCTCTACACTACCTCATCCAATGCCCCTCAACCTTCATGGTCTCAATGGAGCCATTCTTTTCACAAGGATCCACAAGAGACACTCATGTTGGACTAGTGTTCACAGTGCTGTTTCTAAAGCCTTGGGAACAACAGCGTCTTAAAGAGGCCACTCTATGTTATATATCTCTCTTATTAGATCACTAACAACCAATAACTTTCTCATAGGCTGACAATAATAATGATAATGATGACAATAGCATCAAATATTGAATGAGATTATAGAACTTACCTAAAGTAATAGAGCTAGTTAGTGGTTAGTTAATCCAGGCAGTCTGTTTTGTGAACCACCACCCTTAGCCACCCTACTTGACACTCATAGGTAACCAGTCTTACCAGAATAGGCCCTTTATTTAGAATTCAGGCCAACCTTGACAAAGCCTTCAGAATGGTGCTGATAAGCAAAACAGAAAAAAACAAAAAGCAAACCTTCAAATTTCTGATAAACAAAAAACAAACAAAATCCCCATTCTGTCTACTTAGTTCATCCATTAGTAGAAAGGATTTTGTTTACTCTTCCCATGTAGGCCACTGGAACTTGACAATGATCTCAGAACAGGACATCAAGGGATGTCAAAGGGATTCTGCCTTTCTTCCTGTGCAGATGTGTACATCAGATCCTTGAATTATAGTTTGGGGTCTGAAGTCTACCAGAAACAGGCGATTCCAGGAACAGATCTGCTCACTTGTTGGGCAACTATAAGCTACTATGACTCCAGTTGAGCATTTAAGGGACCAATGACAATGGCCAAAGAAGAATGCTCTGCTTAGCACTGGATTATCAGGTTACATTCCAGTTCCAGTGTTGCTCTTTAAGAGCTATGGGAACTTGGGCAAATTACTTAATCTCCCTATGCTTCAGTTTCCTCATTTGTAAAATGAAGATAATAGTTCTGCTTCAAAGGTTTTTGAAAAGAGTAAGTGAATTAATATATGTAAAGCATTTAGAATAGTGCCTGGCCTATAATAAACGCTATATAATATAATGGTGGGTATTGTTATATTCTCTCCCTCTCTTCTTTTTAAAAATATTTTTTAAAAATATATTTTTATTTATTTTTTACAGAGAGGAAGGGAGAGGGATAGAGAGTTAGAAACATTTATGAGAAAGAAACATCAATCAGCTGCCTCCTGCACACCCCCTACTGGGGATGTGCCCGCAACCAAGGTACATGCCCTTGACTGGAATTGAACCTGGGACCCTTCATTCCGCAGACCAACGCTCTATCCACTGAGCCAAACCGGTCAGGGCTCTCCCTCTCTTCTTTCCCTCTCTCTCTCTTCACCCCAACACTCCCACATACATACAATTCTCTCCCCCTGCCTGTCTCACACACACAAACACACACACGCAGTACAGAACCATATTCTTTATTCAAGCTTTAGGATTTCCCCTAACTGTCTGATTCCTAGGACTATTGTTGGAGCAAGGCACAGTGATTCCTCCTGGCTGAATCTTACAGTTTTTCTGACAGCCTCTGCAAGCACCAAAAAGGCCTTCCCACAGAAGTAAATATGTTGGCAACCTGGTGCAAGTCTTAAGATGTTAGTTCCGTTGAGCATGACATTTCTAATGTCTGTACATATCTATTTTACTGGACCAATCAACCAAAATACATCCTACCACCACTAACTTTTTCATTACCCTCAAATATGGATGCCCATCAACTGCCCATTATCCATTTTTCTTTCTTAAAGGAGCTACTCAAATGAGACATCCCTCTATGAAACATCCCTTTTCCCAAGGTTACACAGGTTCTGTTAAATCTATTCCAAAGGTTCTCTTGCTAAAAGCAGTTCCTTCAGCAGAAATTCAGAGAAAAAAATCTACCGTGTGACTTGCAGAATCTTTAGAATTACCAAAGTTAAAGTTATTTTCAGATTTTCTCCTCAATTTAATCCCTAGGATAAGTTCAATCCCCTCTTTTATCATGATACACATTTTTAGATACTCCTTAGACTCTACCCCAAGAATCCCTCTCAGATTCTGGCATAAATCTTAAGTGCCAGCAGTTAGCTGTATGTCCTTCTGTTGTGTTGTATGTTCTCTCCCTCTCTCTAAAGCTACAGTACACTTAAAAAGAGTCAGAGCTATCACATCTAAAGCACTTTAGCCCACATTCCCACCCAAAGTCATGGTCAGCTCCAAGTCTGTTTATTCTTCTTGATATTACAAAGTTCAGAATTCTGCAAAATAGTTTCCTAGTCTACACTAACAATTTTGCAATATTCAGTGTAATTTTATATAACCCTTTATTGAGATTCAAAACAAGAACTTGAATCAAAACAAACTGTATTAGAACTTTTAAATTTTGGCTCCCTCTAATTTTATTCTCACAAGAAATTAAAATATTATGACTACTTTAATAACTTATTTCTGTGGAAGTTATTTTATACCAGAAATACAAAATGATTTCTATTTTATATTAAAATATATATATCAGCCTAAGTATCTTCTTTGACATATTTTTAACTTTCCTTACAGAACTAGATCCTTCAAAAGCACAACAGATAAACTTAGGACCAGGTCTGTCAAATTCCAGTTCAGAAGTGTCTAGTGGGAGAAAACATGTTTCCTGGTGGGGAAGAAATGTTGTTGCTCTATACAATTCCTCGCTTTGGCCACCAAGTGGTGCTATTAATTCAGAGTGAACTGGCACTGGGGGAGTGGGGTTGGGTGGCTTTGGGGTGGGTAAAGTATATAACCAGTCAGTAAAAGCATGACTCACAAGATAGATGCTCATAGCTCTGTGTACTGTAAATTTACATGTCATCTCCCCCCTTAATGTCACCAGCATAAAAACAGGAGAAAATGAATTCATATACGTTAATTTTAATTAATTATTTTTTTATCTTTACCTGAGAATATGTTTTTATTGATTTTAGGGTGGAAAAGAGAAAGAGAGAGAAACATCCCAGGAATTGAACCCACAACCTTTTGGTGTATGGGACGATGCTCCAATCAACTGAGCCACCTGGCCAGGGTCATATACTTTGATTTTGATGGTTCACTATATATATAAAATGTTATCTTTTCAGTTGTAAAAAGAATCACAGAATTTTTATTAATTTTCCTCTACAACATTCATCTAAGTCCCCCAATTAAACAAGAAAACAAAACCTGTACAGAAAAAAATGACTCAGTAATAAACATTAAAAATTAATCAGTTCTAGTAAGCATTTAAAAATATCTAATTAAAAATATATATCAGCTCAACAGTTTTCCCTTAACTTTCATTGTAACCATTTCCTGAGGAAATAGCTCCTCTGAGTGGCTGAATGCCTTTCACATTCCAGCTTAAACATGACATGTGGACAGGGAACAGATGCAATGACTATATATGTTTAGTTTTCTTATGCAATGCACTGGGAGGTCTATGAAAAATGTTAAAAACATAACTAGCAGCTAAACGAAAGACATAATTTACAATCCACTACAAGAAAAACTGGTAATGTCTCTACAATGGAATGAGCAATGGTTTGAAAGCAGAATTTTGTAAGCCTATAAACAATAAAAAGAAAGTTCATGCTATTCAACTGGACAGTTCTATCTCAAAGATTAAGGAGCTAGTAAGTGTCAGTATATATCCAATTGTCTCTGTACATTAACATCTGTACTTCTTTTTTTAAAAATATATTTTATTGATTTTTTACAGAGAGGAAGGGAGAGGGATAGAGAGCTAGAAACATTGATGAGAGAGAAACATCCATCAGCTGCCTCCTGTACACCCCCCACTGGGGATGTGCCCACAACCAAGGTACATGCCCTTGACTGGAATCGAACCTGGGACCCTTTAGTCCTCAGGCTGACGCTCTATCCACTGAGCCAAACCGGTCAGAGCACATCTGTACTTCTTAATGGTTTCCATTTTGGGAAACTGGGAGAAAGGTTTTGGAGCAGAGCTTGCATCCTTCCATAAACTCTCATGATTTTAACTCTGGACTGAGGAGGCAATTCATACATGCTTAGCCATCTCTGATGCCATTCTTTGTAAAAGAAAAAAAAAAGAAATCTTGGTTAAGCATCTTAGAATAGTGTCAGGATGAAACCAAGGAGATAATGCAATTGTAAAGTTGGTTCCTACATGGATGTACTAAAATAAATTTCTTAAAATACAATGTTTAAGTTGTTTGTTTCTGTATGTATTTTACAAAACTCAGTATATCAATAGAGGGACTTGAAAATGTTCCTACAATTATCAGTTACTTTTTATATATAAGCCAAGGGTTAAAAAAAAGAAACCCACAACTTTCTAGTCTTTTGCCAAACCAGTTCTTTAGGCATTTCTTGGGAAAGAGTGCACGTGCACGTGTGTGTGTGTGTGTGTGTGTGTGTGTGTGTGTTGAGGGAAGAGAAGAGTTATATGAAAGAATGGGAGATGTACTATGTACATATTACTTAGCAGCTAAGGAAAAATTTAAAGACAGAATCAGTAATAAATAATAAAATTATTACTATGACTGATAGCAGCAACTATCTTTTTTAATAGAGTGCCAACCCTCTGCCAGGCTCTGTGCTAAGAACTCATATAAATTTTATTTACATCTGTATCAATATATTTTAACTACCAATAGACTTCTGAATAAGTTTTATCAGCCTTTAAAAATATTAGACCATCCAGACAATGGCTACGGTCTTGCTGATTTTCAAGTCTATGCTCTTAAATCTATGCTCTACTACTTCCTTGGCACTTGTAACATTTTGAGTTTAGCATATTACAGCCCCCTGTTTCTCAAAATGTGGTCTGTGGATCACCTATATTAGAATCATCTAGAATATGGGCCCCACCTCAGATTCACTGAATCAGAATCTTTTAGTCAGGGCCTAAGAATCTTTATTTTTAACAAACTCCTCAAGTGTTTTTTATGTAGACAAAAGTTTGAGAACCACTGTCTTAGCCCTTTCACAAATAAATCACTAAGATTTTTTTTAAAAGGAAGGGTGATATTCCATGTATGTTATTTTAGCATTGGCATGACATTACACAAATTTAATTTCACATGCAGAAGAAAAACATGTTGCTGCCAAATCAGTTCAAATGCTTAAATTTTGTTTCATAGATAGTTGCTGAGAAAAACACATTTTCCTGGAATTTCTTCTCTTTTAAGTGTTAAAATTTTTATTGCAGTCTAGAATAAGAATGTACCTCACTTTAGGCAATAGACATGTTCCAAACTAAAAATTCTGGTGATGTGATAATTCCTTAGGTTCAAAAATCATATTTTATACTTCCAATTCAAAATTTCTGGTAGTGGAAAATAGTTTCTAAATATCACTGGTAGAAATTATATACATTTGTTCTTGTGGATAAATGAACAAACATGAGTCAGGAGATGAAAATGTTACCTATATACTTAAAGACTATAGATAGTAAAAAGCTAGGATATACAGTGAGTGTCAAGGAGAGAAGAAACAAATGTTTCTATTGCATGAATGAGAATGATTCAATAAAAGTTGATTTCTACTACTTCTAGATATAATTTATATACTTTCCTTCTTTAAATAATCAAAATAATGAAATGTAGATAGAAACAGATATTAAAGATGTTTGAATTAGTTGAACAAATTTTGAGAGTAAAGAAATTCTGGAAGTATGACACAAGGAAAAGACTATAGAAATAAAAGAATTTAGGAATATTACCAATTTTTAAAATTGGTGTAAAAAAGTAAAGAGCAAAAGCACTTCAAGCACTTTAAATTATGTAAACTCTCCTTTTAAAACAAACTTTACTATTTTCTTTACATTGTATTTCTATTCATGATTGTTTTCAATAATCAAAGGCCTATCCCAATATACTTATAATATATAATAAATAAAATGTATAAGTGTACAAAAGATCCAA
>NW_005371410.1:4420549-4424075 GCF_000412655.1 Myotis brandtii
ATATTTACTATAAATATTTTATTTTTTAAACATATTTTATTGATTTTTTACAGAGAGGAAGAGAGAGGGACAGAGAGTTAGAAACATCGATGAGAGAGAAACATCAATCAGCTGCCTCCCGCACACCCCGCAATGGGGACGTGCCCGCAACCAAGGCACATGCCCCTGACCAGAATTGAACCTGGGACCCTTCAGTCTGCAGGCCGATGCTCTATCCACTGAGCCAAACCGGTTAGGGCTAAATATTTTATTTAATGCTTGATGGTGATAGGTAACATTCCTAACATATTAGTGTTTTTCACTTTTTGGTATTTTTTATTTTATCTTAGAGGAGACCTTGACAAACTTAAGTATTAAATAGATCATATAAATAAAAATAGTTGACATTTACTGAACTTGGTATATGTAACCAGGCACTGTGCAAATGCTTGGTATAAGGTATCTAACTTAATTCTCCCAATTCTCTTAGCTGCTATACCATATTATATTCTTGACTCAGTGTGACTAAATTTAACTAATTATATTCACTAACCAGGGTTAAGTTTCTACTCTCAGTGTATAGTGCCTTAGGCATAATAAGACTCAAAAATATTTGTTGAATTAATGAAAATCACAAGACAAAGAAGATTAAATGAATTTCATCCTTTATGGCTAATGCAGTTAGGTTCCTTGCCCCAATTTTCATTTTTAAAGCCATACTGTCCTCATTCTACTAAGGTTGAAACTGAGGATCACAGCTATGAAGCTGATCTAGTAAGCAGGAATTAATATAGCAAAGATTAGAATGGGAATCCCAGTCAGGGTTCCAACTCACCACTGGAAGGGCTGAGCCTGTGTTTTCAGATGAAGGTATACTGAGGATTAAACACTGAAGAAAAGCCTCTCCTATAATTATGCTAACAGCAAAGGAAGACAGATGGGCTTTGGTCCTAATGGACAGGAGCACCGGAGAGAAGGTTCACATAGAGGCCTTGGAAAGCTGGGCCTTGGCTCACTATTTCTTCCACCTGGCTATGATTCTGCTAATCATGGATGTGACAAAATCAATTGTTTGACATGTTCTTTTATGCTTTTTATTTTTGGAATATTGAATTAGAATGTAATTGTATGAAATAGTATCACTTTTTGCAATTAGAAAATGACTTTATATTATTTTGCATTCTTGGAGTTAGATGACACAAAGTAACTAAAATCTTGACATAGCTGAAAACACACGGACACCCAAACTAGACTTACATCGCCAATTTATGCTAAGTATGTTAGCATTTTACTTCCAGAGAGGAATGGATTTTATCAACTCTTAGAGTCTATTGAAGGATAGACTCCGGAAATTGCGTTAAACATTCACTTTGTAGAAAATTTTCCAACACACTAAAAAAACCACCTGATTTCTTTATTATGACACAGATTCAATGCCCTATGAATTGTCAGTAATTATTTTAGTGGGGAATAATAGGCTAAATCTATACTATTACAGAACCTTAAAGGTCATTTTATTTACTTTATAGCACCAAATTCCTTTACTTATTTTGTTTCTATTTATGAAAAGTTCCTTTGCAAAGACACTATTATAATCTTGCCTATTCATTTCATATTTTATGTCAATAGAGATCAAATGGAAACATTCTACTTTATATGCTAAAAACTTCTATTTTCTATTTTACCATGGTACGTCATATGGTTTCAGAAAAAACTGTCATTATTGAAAATTACAGTAAAAAATTTTTTTTAGTTTTGTAACCAAAATGTCAAAATGTATATATATCAGTTAGCTTAATGGATATTTTTCAATGATATGGCTTATTTTCTTATTGTAATTTGTGTAAAAACAGACATACTGTGTCTAAAAAAAGAACCCTTACACAATGGAGACACTTTATTACATGAATTCTAATTCCATCTTATTTTTAAGGAGCATAGAGCTATTGTGTTAAATGATAAAGAATATAAAATAACCAGATGATAAGAAAACTTCTGTTATATATAGAAGGTAGTTTTTATTTTTTTGCTGACTTCATTGATTATGGTTGTCCAAGTTATTCCTATTACTATAGGGTTTCTGCCCCTTCATTTTGTTAGCAATGTGACTAAATTAAGAGGCAATACCTTAAGCAATATGAACAGAGTTCAACATACAAAAATATAATTTTCCTGGATCAGATAAAACTTTAAAAATATAGAAATATCAGAAATACATATGTGTTAAATGTGAAAAACATTGCCATTTTATTTTTCTCCACACAAAACCTGAAAGTGTTACTGTACCAAACTTTCTTTCCTGGTTATTTATTAGTTGTACTGAATCAGTTTAATGCTAAGTTTTGATATCTTTATGTATAAATATGTCCCCAGTTTTGGTTTTTGTTTTCACTTTCTGGATATGGGTATAGTGAGAGATGGAGTTGACTACTTCTAATCTCCTTGTAAGTGTACAGTGAATGCTAGAGAAAAGAGATAGAGCTAGTGAAAAATGTCCCTTACAAATATGTAATTTAAATTTCATAAAAGTATGTTTTTTTAAAAATCAAAACATATATTTTTATAGTATCTAACTCAGGCAATTTTAACTTTTTGTTGTTATCTACACTCTAAACCATAAAAACAATATAATTTGTCATTACCTAAGTCATAGAATCAAATATTTTATATAGATCCTGTTTTAATCTTAATGAATTTATAAACACAAATAGCTAGCATCAAGGCTACAGTGAAAAGCAGAACACTTCAAGCATTTAATACAGCTAAAGGGGCAGATTAGAGATCAATAACAAAATCACCTGGTAAAAAGGGAAAAAGGTGTTGTATTAAAAGGCTTTTTGCTTTACATGTGAAACAATACTGAGAAACCTGTATTTTAGCACTTGTACTCAACAGGCACTCCAAACTATGCAACGATGAGAACAGAAACCCATCCTTTCTAATAATCTTGTGACAAAAGCTAAAAGACATCATCCTATTAACTAGTGATCTCAACTGCTAATGCGGAGTACTTCCTGGTGCCTTTTATGTAGAATGCTGCTATTAAAAAACCACTAAACATTCACTGTGAACAACACAGAATCATTCATCTTTTATCAGCATCTCTTGTTAGAAGAGTATGAGTGGGGCTGAAGGTGTCATTGATATTATGGAGTGGAAATTAATCAGAAATTTTTCTCATATTTTCCTCATCTCACTAATTTACTTCTGTACAAATTTCCTCCTGTTAAAAAGTTCATACCCAACCCCCTGTTGTACTCTTTTAAGTTGAGAATATTCAACGAGTGCGTCCACTGAAAAGCACCAGGTCCTAACACAAAAAGCATTCGAAATTCTCATTTAGTTGTCTTTATTTTGCTAGCGCCATGTGGTCCTTGAAGATGTAGAAAACACGGGAAGCCGAGTAAAGATCAGAGCAAGCTCATTAGCATTCTGACAAAATTGGAGTGGTGGAGATGTATAGTTTGCCTAGTTTGTCGTTTTGAAAGCTACCGGTGGTAAGCTTTCTATTTCATTGTGCTTTTGTCTTTTTTTGGGGGTGGGGTTG
>NW_005371410.1:4424105-4434105 GCF_000412655.1 Myotis brandtii
GCAGCAGGGTTGCTAGCTCTAGGTTTGCACAATGCATTGTGGGAACCTTTCCTACACATTCAGCCCTATATAGTATCACTCCAGTTTGAGTAAAAAAAATTTTTTTTCATCATTTATAAGAAAGAACTGTGTGTGAATCTTAGTGCATTCCCTCAATGCATTTATCAGAGCTTTGCTTTTCTCTTTTGCCTGAATCATACAGTCCAAAAAGAGTAAAAAACAGAACCTATGTGACATAATTTTCAATTTTTAAAAAATGTTGCCATTCACGTCAGAACACAATATTAAAACACTAATTTATTTTCTGCTCTTTGTTATAAATGACTAACAAGCAACATGCAGGACTTCATTCAGTTAGTTAAAATTCAAAAGCTCACTGCTCACTATAATAGACCTCAATTCTATTTTTGAAAATAATAGAGGAAAAAATGATTTGTGCTTTAGAATTATGTAAATAAAGAATACCTTTTAGAAGACTTAAATAAGTTATTACCCTAGTCATTTGATTTTCTTCATCGTCATCTTTTTCTTTTCCTTCTTTTTTAAACATAAGGCTTACTTTGAACAGCTAAATAGGCTACATTAATGCTACTATTCAACATGAATGTTTCCAAGTTGCAATGAAATGAATAAAGGTCTATGGGGATGAATTTATCTGCTAAATCCTTGTGGTTGCCCTCCTATCTGGGATGATGACCCAAAAGAATGTCAACAACTCATTTCCCCAGAGAGCTGGAAGGAGTCCCTACGCAAGCCATGATCTGCACATTCTCAAAGAACCATTTCAAACATATTTCACATGCAGTTTTAAGTGATTTTACTCTCATCTCTAGTATCCTAATAGTACTTAGGATATCAATAGTACCTTTGAAATGAGGGCTAAACAAGTTTACACAGGAATTCTACATATGGCATACACATTTTTAGATTTACTTTCAATATACATCTTAAAAACATGGTCATCTTGTTACAATAACATACTTATGGCATAAAGTGAAATAAATGTCTAAAGATTCGTATTTTTTCCTATTGTGAAAAGTACTTTTTCATTATTAGTCATTATTTTGCTTAGAATCAAATCTTACTTATGAGTAGTACTTACAGTTTTTCTTAATTTGTAATTGTTAAAGTCCAGGGAAAGCTAAAGAGCAGTGGTGAGCAAAATATATATTCTATGTGTAATCTGGTAAAATTTTAACATAAGAGAATAGATAATTTCTATATGAAGTCTCTAACATAGTAGCATTTGGTTATACCACATTTATTCCCTTTGTACATAACAAACCACTGGATTAAGTAGTATGTGTCATGGGGAGGTATAGTTTTTATAAATTAACTATTCATATTATATTAAAGCATACAATTAAAATGATACAACTTTATTTCTATTTTAGGCTCTAAATTTCACCCCTTAAGGTTTTTCCTAGGCCTTCTACAATTTAAAGGTACATTCTTTTTTAAAAATAAAAAGCAGAAAAAAACCTGCTATGTATAAATCTGTGGTTATAGTGTGAACCTATTATATATTGTTAGAAAATTAAACTTGACTAACTTAACACTTAATATTTAAATGTATCCCAACATTAAGGTGTTCTACTGCTGGTTTTAAAGCTATTTTTAAAAATGCTGTTACTATAATGACTGAATTGGTTCTATACTTTGCAATATGAGTATAGCTGCAAAATCATTTATCTACTTCACTGCATTCTACTAAAGTTTCTTGAAAAATATCATTTGGACTAGCTATATCAAATTAAAGAGCAGTCAGGAGTGTCTAAGTCCAGCTTTAAAACAAACATCTTAACAATTACTTAGCCATATGGAAAATAGGGTATGTCTCTCCTGAAACTATTTTAAAAATATATTTACTATCTTGAATTTAAATTTCATTAGAAACCATTTCTGACATGCAATGCCAAGATTGCTGAAGTATCACTCTGCTAAATAACCATGAAAAGACATGTAAAAAAACAGGACTTTTTAAAGTTGCCAATTAACAGTTTTCTAAATTTTAAAGCACATTACATTTGCATTTATAACAACTTCAAAATCCAAAAAACAAAGTGGAGTGAAAGCATTATGACTAAGCAAATGCAGTAGTATAGTGAGATACAGCAACATACACACTCATATACTTTTTTTACATGGTACCAAATTTGAAGCTTCTTCTCAAGTGTTCACATTGTACTTGTGTTTGGGATCCTATGACTTAAAGGCCAGATGCTTTTCACAAATGACCAACAACTGTAGAATAAATTAATGATTGATTTTTTTAGAGCTTTGATGGAATTAAGCATACTTCTTTTCTCAATGTGCCTATGTGAATGTTTGCCTGTTAAACTTTTTTTTTTTTGACAAGTGAGGCCACCCGGCAGAAAACAACTGATGCAAAACCCAGGAGTAATCCCTCTGTTTAGTTCAACACTATGGTTGGCCTTAACACTGCCTCTATTATCCAATGGATTTAGAGAAACTTTCATTTATTTGTTGGCCTCAGTTTTCAATTCTGTTGCCCTCTTTAAGGAAACCTAGACTTATTCCTATGTAAATACATTTGCATACTGGTACAATGAAATGTTCTAGAATTTTTATTACCCCTCTAAGCTAAATAGGAACTATGCACATATGTAGCATGAAAAATAAGTGAAAAGAATCAAGATATAGATGAGTATTCTTAATAAGGACTTTAAAGCACATTATAATTAACCTATAATGTTCATGGTACAAGACTAATGTAATTATTTCCGACAATATTTTAACAATATTTAGCCATCTATTTTAAAAACCTGAAACAAGTGGAACCTAAGAAATGCATTCCATTATCACAAAATCAGTGCAAATTTAGTACATTAAAGTATGTCATTTTTATAGGAATCTTAAGAAAATATATTTTTATTGTATATATAATATTTTACATTCTCTAATGTTCAGAGTCTATACTATAAAATATTTAGTTTATATTTATTTTAGTTTATTTAGGAGGTTCAAATTAGGGCTTCATTTAGCTCTGTATACACTAAAGCAAATAATACAATTTTAAAAATACATTTAAAAATCTACATTGCTTTTCGTGAAACATTTAGTTATTCAATTTTTTAAAAAAAATTAACTGCATATCAAATAGTATTGCTTAAGAGAAGGAAAACATGCTGAGATGGGAGTCAGAAAATAACAGCTCTGAGCCAGTCTCTTATTCTAGCTTCAGTATTTCCATCATTAAAATAAAAGGTCTAGATTAGATAGTCTCTAAGACTTCATATTTTCAAACATTTATATCACTGTGATACTAATTATGCAAAACAAACTTATAATATTAAAAGTTAATAATTGGAGTTTGTTAAAAATTTTATTCTTAGAGCCTTCCTTACTCCACAAATGCTTTTAAAAGTGAATAAAGTAGCCCTGGCTGGTGTGTTTCACTTGGTTGAGTGTTATCCCTTTTGGTGCACTGGTTTGATTCCCGGTCAGAGCACAGGCCCAAGTTGCAGGCCCGATCCCCAGTAGAAAATCAATCTCTCTCTCTCTCTCTCTCTCAAAATTAACTGAGAGAGAGAGAGAAAAACAAACAAACATGGATGTGAGAAACATCCACCAGCTGCCTCCTGCACACCCCCTACTAGGGATCAAGCCTGCAACCCGGGCATGTGCCCTGACTGGGAATCGAACCTGCAACCTCCCAATGCATTGGATAAGGCTCAACCAACTAAGCCACACAGGTCAGGGTCAATAAAAACATTTTTTTAAAAAAAAATATATATATTTTATTGATTTTTTACAGAGAGGAAGGGAGAGAGATAGAGAGTTAGAAACATCGATGAGAGAGAAACATCGATCAGCTGCCTCCTGCACATCTCCCACTGGGGATGTGCCCACAACCCAGGTACATGCCCTTGACCGGAATCGAACCCGGGACCCCTCAGTCCGCAGGCCGACGCTCTATCCACTGAGCCAAACCGGTTTCAGCTATAAAAACATATTTTTAAAAAAGGTAATAAAATAGTACTAATTGTACTATGTATGTATATATTACATAAAATCAACATTCAGTAGCAGACTTTAATAGTCTCAACTTACACCTTAACTTAAAGAGGATTCAATTAGCAACACCACCCACACCTCTCTCCTTCCATTTTCCTTCCTTAGTTTTTCTCTTAAAACAATGACATTAGTTTCTGCAAATATTCAACTAAGAAAAGTTTCACATAGACTCAGACATTCAGATGTTTATTTAGGACTTTTTAATTTTACCAATAAAGTAAAATGGAAAAAGTGAATAGAAGCAGAGGCCTTTAAGTCAAAATGCAATTGGGTTTTACTGTATGTAGTATTCTCTTGGGAATAAAAAATAAACATACAATTTAGGGTTCTAGCTAGTCCTGTAAATTCTTCTATTGGACTAAGCACATCAATACAAAACAAATGAACTACCAAAGTGCTCTAATTAACAATTTTGCAAGTGAATACAGACATTAGCGGAACACTACTGCCATTAAAGTCTATTCCATGGCATATCTGTTTCTGTTAACATTTCAATAGACCAATTAAATGACCTTTCCCCCCTTCAAACTCAATTAAGCTATTTGAACTTTAAATGCTACCTTACCAAGTACCTGTACAAAATTTACAGAGTAAATTAATTTTTTAGTTTTTAATGGGTTTAACAAGTTAATACTATTTTAAAATTAGCTCTCATAGAATTTCACATAATGTAAATATCTTAGGATATTATCTGAATATGCAATTGGTTAAACTAAATCACTCCAGTCTAACCTTACATATTTTAATTTTTGATTTATTACTTTAACAATTTTTCAATCCAGTTATAATTTTTGAAATGTTAAATATACTAGTAACATTTATTATTTTTAGGCAAGGTGAAAACTAAAAAAGCAGAAAGGCAACTACAGACAAAAAATACTCTCCCAGTATAATAAAAGACATCTTTTTCTCTTTAGAATTAAAATAAAAATGAAAGTTGCAAATTCCTAAGATCCTTAGCATTTAATAACCCCACACCAAACTTTCAGAATTTCTCGATGTGAGAGTAGAAACAAAGATATCAGGAAAAAGAAAAAAAAAACCAAGACTGATATCCTAACAATCCTATTTCAGCTTTCTGAATTTATTTCCCCAAAATTTAGTGGCACCACAGGAGAGTACAACAAAAGCATGCTTTCTGGGAAAAAGCACTGACCCCTTTAGAATGTTAATCTGCCATATCACTTGCTAGTCCACCCCAGCATGTACTTTTTTGCTCCTATCGACAATTAAAATAATACATTTATTAAGTAGTCTTATCACTGGATGTTTTAGCTTGTAATTCATACTAACTAGATAGTAAAAAAAATTATTTAAATTTTCATTTCTTTGTAAAACTTTGTAGATGCTGCCTATCTCATGATTAGGAACAACATATAAAGCATTTCTTCTTCTAATCTTCCTAAAATCCCCTTTCATCCAATTGTTTAAGAATGCTTGAAAGGCTCACACCAAGCCTAAGACCACTGCACATATGGGGGAGGGGAACCTCTGAGGTTAGCTAATTAAACTGTCTTCTGAAACATTTAACTGGCTTTGGAGATTATTCTAATTAAGAATGTTAGATATATTTTTTAATGTAGCTATTAACATTAATCATAATCCACCAATCTCATGTGTGAACTATGTCAATAGAGATGTGTTCAAAACCCTGCTAAATTTATTTTAGAAAGAATAATTCTGAAAAATACCACCACTATGCTTTTAAATTAAGTGGGTGTGGAGAAACCATAGTATATACCTTCTATTTATTTGGGTAAATTACTCTCAGACATAATGCAAGATGTGGGGGGAGGAAAGGTGGAGTATCAGTTAGTATTTATACTGTACATGGTGCCGTGGGATTATAACTAGGAAATAAGAAACTGCATTAAAAAGGAAACTACATAAATAAGCATGTCCAAATTCATATGATGTCTTTGCATTAATATATTTTAAAGCATTCAAAATTGTTGCATTTCTCTCTTTCTCTCTCTCTTTCTCTCTCTCTCTCTCTCTCTCTCTCTCACACACACACACACACACACACACACACATTTTGTGTGTATATGTATATGCATGCCACAAAAAGAATTGGCATGCAAACAGAAAAAATGACTGAGACAAAAAAGCCAATAAACAAACTGGCTAGTTTTTTAAATAAAAGTATTTTCTCTCTTAAATAATTAAAACAAAAACCGAAACAAAAGAAACAAATTAATTATGATTGCAATATATACAACCGACAGCCTCTATTAGAATCAGAAGGGTATTATACTCTAATTTCTTTTTATTCCCTTACTGCTGAAAGATTATACTGGTTATCCCATTAAAGTTGGTAAAATGCCATTCTTGTGTTTTAAAGCTCTAGCATTGGAGGTCAAGAAGTGTATGCTGCTTCTTACAAGGCTAGTGTGGATGTAATCTTCCCAAAGTTACAATAATTAATGTTAAGCTTCTTTAGCAATACGTTTCTGAAAGAACTTGCCTGATAATATACTTAGAGCCTGGCTAGCTGTTTGTGTTTCTGAGCAAGAAATGTATTCTATGCTACTCACGTACTTCAGCTTAAATCTGTAGTCAAACTAGGATGATGATGATTAGTTTGACTTATGGACAGACATAATATTTAAATATACAGAAATTAAGCACCTATGAGATCTTGACACATATAGAGATGTAACTTTCCTAATATTTATTAATTCTAACCTAAGAAATGTTCTAAATTCCTTTAGCAGTCTTATGTTGGCATATGTAATACAATTTTTCAGACATATATATTCAACTATGACCATTGGTATTTTTACAAAAACATTTAACATTGTAAATAATATCTCTTAAGAAAGATTGTGCTGAATGAAGATGGAAAGTTTAATTTTTACTTAAGATAAATATATATAACCTATAGTATAACTTCCTTTTTAATATAAAATATATCGGGTTTAAGCACTATTTTTAGGGTAACAAGATAGGAAACAAACTCAAGCCACTATTTTTGTTGGTAATCCTTTCTCATCTAATAGTTTTATAAATAAAGTAGAAGGGGTATAGGCAAGCAAAAAAACAGAATAAAATCCATAAGAAACTACCTATATAACTAAAAGTAACTGTCAGCAACTAGATTTTATATTTGTATCTCCTTAACTGACAGAAAAATTGGCACAATTTTTATTATATGTTTAATTTATTTCTTTTCATGGAAAATTTATTCCTGGGATGTCAAAGAGTGGCACAGAGTAGGATGATGGGATTTTAAAAAACGAACTTTCTGCAAAAGGACAAATGTTTCACTCTGACTGATATTCATGTGTAAAGTACTGCTGGGTCTTTTAGCGAGCCAAAAGATAAATGAAAGATACCACTCAGGCCCCTCTACCTTAAGTTTGACAAGCTACTGTGGAGATACGTACAATCACATAAATAATTCTAATACATTGTTATAACAAAGATTTTTAAAAAATGTTATAAGTGAGGAAGAGAATAATTCTGGCTGGTAGGATAACCTAGGAAAGCTTCCTGGAGGCAGTTTTTAATAATTCCAGAATAGGTCAAATTCTTTTATACCTCTATTCAGCTCTTATACCCGATTATATAAAACCAGAGGCCCAGTGCACAACATTTGTGCACTCGAGGGGAATGAGAGGGTCCCCCAGCCCAGCCTGCACCCTTTTGCAGTTCGGGAGCCCTGGGGGGATGTCTGACTGACGACTGAGGCCCACTCCCTGCAGTCGGATCCTTAGCGCTGCTGTGGAGGCGGGCTGCTGCGCTCACCAGCTCACCAGCCGTCAGCCTGGTTTGTGGCTGAGCAGCACTCTCCCTGTGGGAGCGCACTGACCACCAGGGGGCAGCTCCTGCATTAAACGTCTGTCCCCAGTGGTCAGTGAGCATCATAGCGACTGGTCGTTCTGCCGTTCAGTCTATTTGCATATTGCCCTTTTATTATATAGGATAACCATGAGAAAATTTTAAATAGATATGAATAATTACTATATGTTACAAATTATTTTAGGCATGTTGGAATGATCTTATAAATCTCCTAAAGCAAGGACCACGAATGCTTTACTCTATGATTTAGAGAAATGAATATATTATGATTGCTTTAAAATACTGAATAAACATAATAATATGGTTGGTTACAACATTTGTGACTGGCCTGGTCTGTTATTAATACCAATTGTAGCTAACTTTTTTTTCTCTCTCTCTCCATTATTTCTATTTTTTTCTTTGTCTTCTTTTTCTTTTTTGTAGCTAACTTTTAATGAAGCCAAGTAGCAATGACCTACAACCTTGAACTGACCACTAATGTAGAGTGCTCTGTAATAAAAAAAAAATGATCAAAAATAGGCATTAGCTTAAAATAAGCCTCGAGGACAATTATGAATGATATGCATGTGTTCTTAGTCTTTAAACTGAGAGGAAGCATAGTATTTACAATTTAAAAATTGTGGGAAAATAATTCTATCCAAAGGCACAAGTGTAACCCAGTTTATTTAACATTCTGACTCTGAGAGGACTCTGCAGCAGTTCCCTGGGCAGGAAGGGAACACGTCATCGGTAGGCTAGCCAATGCTGCTGCTGTCCAGAAAGCCAGCCACAGACTCTTCTGCAGTAAGTATAACATATCTGGGGATCTGGCTTCTTGGTAATATAACCATCAAGCACCTTTTCTCCACAACTACAGACTTCACTGAAGGTAATAAAGAACCACATTTATAGCATAGGCAAAAGAACTCAGGCTTCCTTTAAACTAGCAAATTCCCTGCATAATATTTAATACTACCTATTGTCTTCTAGGAGAAAAAGATATGATAAATTTGAATTATGAAGAGATTAAAACATAACTATCTATCTGGAAAGTGTTTTATGTCATGAGCAAAAGAAAAGTAATAGAGGAGGTATTTAAGTATATTCAGAATTGGATCGTTTTTTGTGCCAACTAATTACCAGTGCAGGTATGGTTTTTAAGGTAGTATACTCAGAGGGAAAATCTGTGGTCCTCCTGCTTCAGGATCAAAAAGAATATAAAAATGCATATTCTCAGATCCCACCTCCCATGTACTAAGACAAAATATGGGGTACGGGGGGAGGGTTGAGAATCTGCAAACTCACCAGGTAATTTTGATGCATATTGAAGTTTGAGAACACTTTTTCAGTATATGTATGTGTGTGTGTGTGTGTGTGTGTGTGTGTGTGTGTGTGTGTATTCATTATATATATTCATAAAATTACAATGAATGTCAAGAAAATATAAGAAAATAAATCACTGAAGCTTAATCCTGAAAAATATAAATTTCACTAATATCATGACAAATTTAATTACATTGAAAATAACCCAAACTATTAAAATCCACTTATTCTCTTATTTTACCGAAATTAGTCTCTAACTTCATTGAATGAAAGCCAGTCTATGTCGAATACTGTGAACAAAATATTTACTTTTCTTTTTAACCACTAAAAATTATTTCCATGTTCTTTTTTGTTGTTGTTGCTAATTCTCACCCGAGGATATTCTTTCCATTGCTTTTCACAGAGAGTAGAAGGGAGGGAAGGAGAGAGAGAGAGAAACATTAATGTGAAGAGAGACACATCTCATGATCTCATGTGCCCAGACCAGGGAGGGGAGCGAATCCCAGAAACCTTCCCTTGACTGAGAATCAAACCCGAGACCCTTGGGTGTGCGGTCCAACACTCGACCACTGAGCAACACCAGCCAGGGCTATTTTCATGTTCCTGATAGCTAAATGGTTAGTTGAATCTGTGTTGTTACCAATCACTTTACTTGGTACTGGGAGACCATATTGTTGACACAAAAAGATGATAAATTATATCTTATCATG
This sequence comes from Myotis brandtii, assembly GCF_000412655.1. NCBI lineage: Eukaryota > Metazoa > Chordata > Mammalia > Chiroptera > Vespertilionidae > Myotis > Myotis brandtii. The sequence goes on from NW_005371410.1 coordinate 4,433,960, forward strand.
ATGATATATGACAAATCCTTCTTTTTCTTAAGATACAATTTTTAAAAATTGTACTTTCATCTAAGAAAATAAGGCTAACAAAATTATATAATCAAACAGGGAAGAAGAATAAGAAGATAAAAAAAAAGTTATGTGTAGAGCTAAAA
>NW_005371410.1:4436605-4456222 GCF_000412655.1 Myotis brandtii
GGGGTGTGCAGGAGGCAACTAGTCAATGATTCTCTCACATCATTAATGTTTCTATCTCTATCTCTCCCTCTCCCTTGCTTTCTGAAATCAATAAAAATATTTAAAATAGCCCTAACCGGTTTGGCTCAGTGGATAGAGCATCGGCCTGGGGACTCAAGGGTCCCAGGTTCGATTCCGGTCAAGAGCATGTACCTTGGTTGCGGGCACATACTCAGTAGGGAGTGTGCAGGAGGCAGCTGATGGATGTTTCTCTCTCATCGATATTTCTAACTCTCTATCCCTCTCCCTTCCTCTCTGTAAAAAAAATCATCAATAAAAATTTTAAAAAAATTTAAAATAAAAGAAATATCAAGAAATGGTGATAAGAGGGTCCAGAGAATCCTATATAATAAAAGGCTAATATGCAAACTGTCCCCATGGGCGGGAGTTCGACCGACTGGAAGTTAGACATGTGCTGACCACCAGGGGGTGGGGTGGAACATAGCAGGCATATGCAACACAGCGCTGGCAGTGGGAGGCAGTGGAGGTGCTGCCAGCCCTGATGGGCCTCAACGAGAGTGGGACTGCAGCGGGATGGTGGAGCAGGTAAGTGGGCAGCGCCAGGCCAGGTGGGTGCGAGCGGGGGCCCTGATTGCCCCGCTGGTCACCCCAAAGCCGGTGACCAGAGGCAGCAGCGGGGGGCTGGGCGGGGCTGGTGAGTGGGCAACACCAGGTCAAGGCGGGTGCGAGTGGGTGCCCTGATTGCCCCACTGGTCACCCCACAGATGGTGACTGTGGCCCTGATGGGCCCCGACAAGAGCAGGACCACGGCGGGATGGTGGAGCAGGTGAGGGGGCAGCGCCAGGTCAAGGCAGGGGTGGAGGGGTGGGAGGGAAGAAGGGGTGCCAGGCGGGGCTGCGGGGCGTGAGCTGGGGCCCAATCCCTGCAGGCCACCCCGAGGGACCCCACCCATGCGAATTTATGCACCGGGCCTCTAGTTAGTAATAAGCCTCTAGGAAAAGGAGAAGTTCACCTCTAAGAACATTGAGAGATGAAGCAGAGATCATGTCATGTGGTATGAGGTAGCTGGAAGTTGGGTTCCAGAGCCATCAGACTGGGTTTGACTCTTGGCTCCACTACTTGAGAACTGTATGAATTGGGCAAGTTACTTCCTTCTCTGAGCCTCAGTTTCCTCACTGAAAAATGTGATTATTAATAGTCCCAATTAGCAATGGAATCTATCTCATAGGGCCATTGTGAGAAGGAAATGATGCATTTAAAACAGTTTCCATAGAGCCAGACATATACACAATAAATATTGACTGTTATTGTTATTTTTACAACTCAAAAATTTTGTGGGCCTAGTTCTCTGCTTTAAAACTATGCTGTGTTCCTCAAATGATGAGGTAAAGAAACATTCTGAGGAATGTGTAGAAAAGTTATTTCTTTTTATTAATTCTTATTTTCTCAAGGTATATTTAATATTTTTAAATGGTTAGTTAGGTTTTTGTAGTGGATAGTCTACAAAAAGCTACAGAATTAGTATTTTTGGCCCAGGGACTTACGAAGTTATCATGATCATTTTTTATCAGTGCTTGAAGATTCTGAAGTTGTAAGATACACTTTTATTGTAATCCCCCATGTTTAATTATGCATTCAAAATGTAAATGTTGTCATTTAAAAAAAACAAACCATTAGTTTAAAACACTACAGTTCTACACTAAGAAAGTTTGATAACCATCAAATGAAAACAGATAGGGAATGGAAAATAAACACCATCCATAATAGTAACATTATCTGCAGCACTTTAGTAAAAGGGCCCATCAACATTTTTGTTCTGAACTCCATTTTTTCAAGGTAAGAATTCATTAGCGCCATACTTAATACAAAATGTCAGCTTAGAACACATATATGTTCCTAACTAATAAGTTTTACTATTGCCAAAGAAGTAACCATTACAAACTTTAGGTGCTGGAAATGTAAAAATTCATCCCCTGCAACAATTATCAAACCAACAAAAACAAAAAAAGCCCCAAACCAATAACAAAAGACCATTAAAAGCTGATGGAAAAAAATTTCTCTAGTGCTTCCATTGGGATTTTACAGATCCCAAGGTGGAATGGCAGAAATACACACACACACACACACACACACACACACACACACACACACACTCTCTCTCTCTCTCTCTCTCTCTCTCTCTCACTCACTCACACAATATTGTTATTTAATATGCGGAGGATCACTGATTTAAGGTTACTCAAGTTCAGAAATATAAATCCCCACAGCTGCTCTGTCTCTGCCACTGATGCTATTACGCCAAATGAATGTTGGGATCCCTTGAGCCCTTCCTCCTTCATTGCCATTTCATCTCTTGCACATCCCTATCTTATGGCTGGATACACTGAGGTTCTCTCTTACATTCCCTTGCTCCTTTCTTGCTAGAGCCTTCTCCCACATACCAGAAGAAATGCACAGCAGTCTGGGCCACCATCAAGCTCCACCTAACCCCTGTCAGGATGCTAGAGCTTCAATGTCACAGGGTCTGGTGGTAAAAACCCATAGGTGCTCAAGCTCTGAAAACCAAGGACTCAAATCTAGGACAACTGTTTGTGTTATTTTAGTTATAATTTAAATAAATAAGTTTTTGTGGGTTTGTTGGGGCTGTGGATGGTTTTAACAGTGCTTCTTTTGGAAAATGTATTCTCAATTCCACAAAGTCAACTTCTAAATGTACTTCACAGTACATTTAAAATTGAGTATAGTCCTCAAAAAGTTAGATAGAGAATTACCATGATTTATTGATTCCAATTCTAGGTATATAACCCAAAGAAGTAAAAACAGAGATTCAAAGAGATGCTTGTACACAAATGTTGATAGGTAGCCAGGAAGTGAAAATCCAAGTGTCTCTCAATGGATGAATAAATACATAAAATGTGATATATTATTTAACCATTAAAAGGAATAAAGTGGTGGTACATGTTACAACATGGATGAACCTTGAAATCATATTAAGTGAAAGAAGCCAGACACATAAGGACTACTACTGTTAGATTCCACTTACGAATTTCTGCTTAGGGTGAGGAAAAGCTCTGGAAATAGTGGTGGTGATTGTGCAACATTATGCATGTACTAAGTGCTACTGAACTGTATACTTTAAAATGTAAAATTTATGATATGTGAATTTCAAATCAATAAAAAAATTGTATATAGTTAGCATCTACAAGTATATAAAAAGTATAGTAGATAAAGTACATTTGTTCTGTAAAGAAGATATGGAAGGAAAGAGGATTGATTAGGAGCTAGAAAACCTAAAAACCTGGGCTCAAGCCCTAATTCAAACATTACTAATTAGTCCATCTTAAATGAGTCATTTCCCCCATCTGAGCTTCAGTTTACTTATGAAAATAATACGGATACTATCTGCTCTATTTAATTATAAGACTGAGATTCAGAAAGTACATAGACAACTGTAACATACCAGAGAAAAGGTATTAACTACTATAATAAAAGAAAAGTTGGAACTATTAAACCCCTCCCCCCAAAGAAAAGGATGAATATATGCTTTCTCTTTCTAATGTCTTATTTCTTACTTTAGATACTAGGTAGGATTTAGGCACATATTAGGAAACCGTTCTGAGGGCTGGAAGAGGTTCAAGACAGTCCAGGTGATTCTTGGAGCACATCAGGTTGGGGAACCAGGTCAATTTTAGTCTGAATCTATAGTAGTGAACCCAGGCTAGATCAGATTCTGTTCTGCAAAGTAAGAAATATAAAGCCCTGCAAGGGTTCTAGAATCAATCTGTACTCCATAACTTTTAGATTATAAATGATCTGGAGTTAGAAGAGAACCACTTCAAAGCTTCACTAGTAATATGTTGAATGGGAAGGAGAACTTGAGTCTCTTTTGGTTAGAACCCTCAATAAATCAGGCTTCAAGTGTGAATGAAGAAAAGGAAACAATTTCTAGCTGCACAAGGCTTCCTGTATAGTAACATCTATTTTACCCACTACAAAAAGGAAAGATGGTTCACTTGAAAGAATTTACTTAAAAAAATTAGTCTCCTTAAAATATTTAATGACAATAATTTTAAAATATATTACAGAAATTATACTACCTAATTTACATTTTTACATAGTTAACACAACTAATATTTTCAACATCCCTTAAAAATTAAAGGAAAAATGCAAATGTGAAATAATACATTGGTTTATGGGATATCTGTTGAATACAAACAAATGTGTATTTATAAGACCAAGCATACAGGTAATTTGTTAGGGCAATGGTAAATGTGTTCTGGGTAATGTGGTGTAGAAGGAAGGATTCTGCATGATAGGATCCTTCATGAATTGAATTCTAGTCCAAGATTGGCCACTTACTCATCTATATGATGTTGAGCTTTTCCTGTGCCTCTGTCTCCTCTGTACAATGAGAGGATTAGCAGTAGTTTCCAAAAAAATTTTTAAGGTTTTTTTTGGCTTTAAAATTTAAGCAGTAGAACCTTTTATTACGTTTTTAAAATATATTTTTATTGATTTCAGAGAGGCAGGGAGAGGGAGAGATAGAAACATCAATGATGAGAGAGAATCACTGATTGGCTGTCTCCTGCATGCTCCCCACTGGGAATCATGTGCGCAACCCAGACATGTGCCCAATCGAACCATAGGTCGACGCTCAACCACTGAGCCATGCCAGCCAGACAGAACCTTTTCTTTAAATGAACTCTTCCAAGAAGACTGCTATTTCAAATAAATAAAGTCAGAGCTATTCTGTTTGAAGTAAGGTAAGAAACCCAGAAGCCTGTCTGCTTTCTGCTGCCTTATTGTCTTGGCAGCCCCCAGGTGCCTCTGAAGAAGCTTTAGGGCTCCACCGAACACACGTGAAACCCAATGGGCCGGATAAAGCCAAAGGTCTCTTTCTGTTCTAGTAAGTGCTGATTTCACGAGTGTAGACATTTTCAAAGGTCCCATCTAACTTTTTTGAAGGAGTTCTTTAATTGTAAATATATTCTTGGCAAATAGAGAAGAAAAATTTCAGGAAAGTTTTCCAATCCTATTACTACAAATTGACTAATTTACTTTACTACTTCATTAATCTATTTTAACACTGCCATTAAATCAATTAATTTGACTAAAGGAATAGATTTTCTACTTTTATATTTTGACATTTTTTTCTAATTGGTATGATTCGAATTTATTTCTTATTTTTACCCCTATGTAGGAATAGCATTTTAGAGAAATATGTGTATGTAAACACACATACTGTTTTTCCCCCCAATAGCTTATTGTGCACTTAGATCTATTCAATCACTACTGGCAACAGCACCAAATGCCAATCTACCCTCTGGTTAGGAGCTAACTTGCTGCTCTAACCCATTTGTATAAACCTTCCTATATACCTTAATCCTTCCAAATGCAACTGTGACACAAAGTATTACAGACTTTTAAAAACCTGTTCTCTTGAAAAAAAAAAAATATTGTGGAGCATCAGTAACCAGATAGTATTCTCAAATTTCAGTGATCTAGCCCATGGAGCCATCCCCTATGCACAGTGCTCTGTTTCATGCAGTACATGGCTTTAGCTGCCCAAATCTTTTTTTTCCCCCAATGAATCAGTAGAACAGTGAAGATCTTACTTTTTTTTTTTTTTTTTTTTTAAAGCAGTGGCATATCAATGAGGCACAGATGTGTATTCCAACTCTGCATGGATGAGCACACTGTTCAATAGTGCTGGCTCACACGGTATCAGGGCGAGTTATCACTTCCCATGAAGGCACTCTTATCACCAGGACCCAGAGAGGTGGCTGCAAATCGCAGCCTTTTTATTTTCAAGGCAGTTCTGCTGAACATTCAGGCTTCAAAGATTCACACTTCCAAAACTCTATAAGAGTTTGTGAACGCTCAATTTGCCAAAACTGTTTACAGTGTAATTGGGCACCGTACCTGTGTCCATGAGATAGCGGAGGCGCTTCTCCACCAGCGCGGCACGGGTGTCAATTTGCTTTTGCTCATTCTCTAGTGCTGCCAATTCTCCTACAACATATTGACTGGTGTCTTTGAACCCTTTCTGTTAACGAGAACAAACAGGAAGGAAAAATAAAATCACTTGTAAGTTGCATTTTTCCTTTCTACAAACACTTAGTAAAGCACTTACCTAGAGAACCAAATACCCTTACTATCACCCTTAGTACCAAAAAGCAACTCCCTGTGATTCAAAGAATTTTCATGTTTAGGAAAACTTTTGTGAATAGAGAAAATCTCAACCATTTAGTAATATATTTATAATTTAATACCCAGATTTGCCAGATTTAAAAAGTTAACACTAAATTAGAAAAAATTCTCCTCACAGTTGAGTCAGTTATTTAAGCATGAACGAGGACAGAAGACAATTTTCCCCATGGTGAGTGCCAAAACAAACACCAATGACACCTTTAATTCAAAACCGTAATATACAAAACTGGAGTTTTACTAAAGAATTGTTTCTTAAAGCATCTGTCCTGAAAAAATCAGGCAGATTTGTTCTTACAAAAAATATAAAATTAAAGAGAGGTTTCTTATTTTCATAATGGGTATACTATTTAAAATGCTCTTAAAAATGATAAAAACAAAAGTTTCGTTTCTAATATCTCCAGTCTTCCCTCCAGCTGGCTCCTGTACTTTAACATGTCATTCTGTTGACGTATTACTAATTATTGTAGCTGTGAATTCTAACGTGACAGGTGGTTTCAAACCTTGCTACATAGGATCTAATGAAACTAGTATGCAGATTTGGTTTACTTTCCATTTGATTAAATTTGAAATTTTACTTTTTACAACCATCATGTTAAAAAATATTATCCTTAGAAGTTTTATTTGAAGTAGCAGTTCTATTATAAAGTACCAGTATAGTAAATTCTTATTTTCATATTGTAAATTTAAATAATTAAGGACAGGAAAGTTATAAATGGATTCATTATAGCTCCCTTTGGATTTGGAATACCTGTTTACCTTGGGGCATTTTTAAGGCTATGTTTCCTGGGTAGCTGAGAAATACTGAAAAACTGCTTAAGTGATTACTCTCAGCACCATCACTACTACCACCAGCACTTACAACATTATTTATTCAGAGAAATGAATGTGAACAATCCTCTGTTGTCAAATCCCTTCCCTACTTAGAAGCATATTAATCTCTAAGAAGCCATGAGGAATTATCCTTCGGTACTCCTTAAATAAGAAACAAATATCAAGAAATGTTATTTATGAGCGTATTTTAGAATTCTCAAGTTCAATAAACATGTCTAGCCATACGTATAACTTACATATCTTTAGAAGTACTAAATAATGTGTACTCACGTGTTAACTCAATTTATACCACCTTACTGTTAAATTGATTATGGTAGTTGACAAAGTTGAAATATCTTAAAATACTAAATTATAAAACTGACAATTTCTCTGGATAGTGTGATCAAATAAGTCACTGTATTTTTAAAAAGATTCACACTAAAGAGATATCATTCTTTCTCAATATGAAATATAACAGAAAAAATTATAACAGAAGAAATGCTAATGGTAACTTCAAAATCCGGAATAATCTGGTGAATGGTTTTTGTACCTATCTTTCAGACAGCAGAGCATTTTCAAAATCAACTTTTCTCATTCCATCCAGAGGGTCAAAACACACATAGTGCTTTGCAAAGATATAAGAAAGCAGAAGTGATAAGCAACACATAAAACTTCATTGCTTTTACTGATTAATTCAGTTAAAAACAGTTTATAATCAGATTTATTTAGTGTGAGTATACAGTATCCTCACATATTCTGTAACTTAAAAAATTATACTGAATATTTATTAGGATATTCCAGTGAGCTGTTCTATGTACTAGGTTCTTAGTACCACAGATTAAATATAAGAAGTTCTTTAGGGCCCTAAAATGTAGTTGGTAATTCTGGGTACACTTGTAAGTATTTTAAAAACCAACAAAGACTATTTTAATAGTAAAATCAATAAAAATATTTACACATAAAAAAGTAGCACCATTAAAGAGAGCTATGCTTCCAGATAAAAATTCAAGTTAAAACTTGTTCTTCCTGCTTCTGTCCCAAAGCTGTCCATCAAAAGCAGCTTTCTCCCTGCGGTCTATCAAATATTTCCCTCACAAATCAATTTTACACATGATCAGCCCATACCCCTACTGAGCTGAACCTCCCTGTTAATTAAGTGAAGAAATTACCATATATATTATATTAATGCAAACATCATTCAGCTAGTAATTCACGGCTGATCTGGATAATGGAAAGGTTGAACACCCATTAACCCAAGCCAACAAAATGGGTTGGCTGAGAAATTCTAGCAGGTCTCATGTGACTTTTCCCTCTAACTGCAGCTCTGCGGTATCTGCTATTGTAATAATTAAAATCCTCCCGGTAGATCAATACTGGAATCTCTTTGTGGGAAGTGCCCTGATGGAAATGTCTCAAGGAAGCTGGGGCTGTGGAACTCTGAAAAATTCATTTTTTTTTATCTGACAATTATCACCACACTGCAGACTAATTCAACAGTGCACCCCTCTCACTCTGCTTTGAATGCACTGGAGATTGACATCTTAAAAAACCTAACATCTCATTTTAACAAATAAAGGCACTATTTCCACATACAGTTTGGAATTATCAGCAATCATGAAACCACACAAAAAATTAATATACATTAAGCACTTCATCTTCTGATGGCTTCCTCTGAGTTTCAGTTATCGCTGCCTTCTCCTCATTTCCTTTCTTTGTATCTTCCTGTATTGATCTCTGTCTTTTTATATCTTAAAAAAAAGTAAAGACATGTTAAATTATTATAAAGCTTGATATTTGTGTATTGAAATGTGAATTTACAGTATCAGCTTTTTAACATATATGTATATACAGCTAAATAATGTTAAATCATAAGATGGGAAAACATTAAAAAAAGTGTACCTACCTGGTCTATTCTCAACATATTGACTGAAAGACTGAAGTTGAGTTTTTCTGACTGTAGAATCCTTGCTGAACACAACAGGATTTCTAAATCTTTCTGTCGCTTTTTGTAATCGTTCAGCCCGGAGATCTTCTGTGCCATTCTAAAAGTAAAACAAACACAATAAGAGAGTCCCGATATTATAAACATGAAATTGCCTATCAGTAAAACAATTTTTACTGATTTAAGATAATGCCAATTTAGAAACTTTTTGAAAGAAAAAGTATTTTAAAGAGCTCTAAATAACTCAACTGCAAGTTCTGTTACCTGTAACCAAAAGCTTACAGGAGACCTGGTTTAAATAGAGGCTCACTCTTGCTAATTTGATTCATCAGACACTGTGAACCCCTGTGTTTCCTCCAGATGATATGTATCATTTAAAGGCCATGTTGCCTCTGTCTATTCCCCCCACTATTCTGGCCCATTGGTTTGTACAGCCCCACAGACTTGTATGACAAGAAGAGCTAGTTTCTAATTTTATGCCCATTGAGATAAACTATTAATGCTGGATGAAGGCTAAAAGGTAGGATTTTAATACTACCTCACTGAACTGCATTCATCAGCTATAACTTTCCAAAGCCAGATTTGTAAGTAAGCCCTTTGCAGCTAAGGAAACTACAATTATCTTTTCTAGAGCTTCCTATGTTAATACTGGCAACAAATTCAAATGGTTCTATCAACAAGAAATATCCCAGAAGACTGAACCACCGCAATGTGTGGAAGCTGCAGATATCGAGGTGCTGTGTACCAAACAAATATTTCATTTTATACCTAATCTTTTATTATTTTTATTAAGTGTTTTGAAAGTAAATAGGGAAAGGCTAAGATGCATGACTAATAGCTAAGCCTGCTGAATGCTGAAACTGGTTATCAAAAGCTACCAAGACTTTGCCCTTCCTCTGCATTGAGACAATCGGTAATGAGGGAGTCCTCCAATGGCCTATTCTCTAGCCTCAAGGAGGCCTGGGATACAGAATCCTCAAGGGAAGGTAACAGTTTATCCTTTTCCACAAACACAGAATGCCTCATTTATAAACGTGTAAACTGCATTTTATTAAAAAAAATAAAACCCCAAATCAATGCTGAAAGCTTTGAGAGAACAGATGGACTGTATATGTTCTTTATAAGCACCATTTAAAAAAAAAATCTTAACTAAAAAGATCCATACAAAGACAAGCTGTTTAAAGCACACCTTTTATTGGAATAACTTTAAAGACTACTATACAAGAGTTTATTGGAAAGCAAAATCTATTTAATCTATTTAAATAATTAAGGCTTAATAATAAAAATACTTCTATTTTTTAAAGTCATATATTTATTAATATCATGCTAGCTAGGTTTGTTTGTTTAGAACAGAGTGGAGGGAATGAGAAAAAAGAAAAAATAAATAAAGAAAAACTCATGGACACGGATAACAGTGTGGTGATTGCCGGGGAGAGGGTGAGTGGGGAGGTAGAAGAGCTTATAGGGGAGATAAATGGTGATGGAAGGAGACTTGACTTAGGGTAGTGAATACACAATACACTGTACAGATGATATGTGGTGGAATTATGCACCTGCAACCTGTATAATTTTGTTAACCACTGTCACCCCAATAAATGCAATAAAAAGGAAAAACAAGTATGTATTCAATTGTTATTATAATAACTGCTCAGAAGTCTAAAACTCAAGTCTTTACCAAAATAAATAAACATGGCTAATAGCAACATGCTAAAATATCAGTGCGATTAGCCAGCAAATCCCATCTTAAGAAACCTTTTTATGACTGGGGACTTCTGCCACTTTACAAATGTATTCCTCTAAACCCACTAATTCAGTTAGCCTTTTCAATCCATTGTATTATTCTTAGGCCAGCTTCATTCTGCATTAAGTCCACTGCAGAAAGCTAAATTGAACGCAAAAAAATCAGACCCGATCCAGGCTTCCTTTTGTTCAAAGATAGAGACCAAAAGTCCTCTGGTGCTGCCACACACTTTCATCACCAATTTATAGAAACCGACAGTATAAGGAAAAAGCAATGAAAGTCATTGTTTTGGGACTTCAAAGCATCTCTGTGTCAGGGAAAGGAAATCCTTTCAGTCAGCAGGGCAGTCCCCAAAGTCCGCAGGTGGGTGAAAAATTATACAGGACTAGAAGTACCCTAAAGCTAGAAAAATATTAATGATACAGTACAAAAGGGGGGGGAGGGCTTGAATGGAGTAACAGAAATAATAATAATAATAATAATAATAATAATAATAATAAAATTATTATAATGTGGCATTTTGGCTGAAATCCTAAAAAAGGTAAAATTCGTATGGATACAAAACATGCAAGTTTATAAAAATTTATATTCTATCACACACCATATTCAGGTATTAACTTACATGAGTTTTAGTTTATCTAAACAAGTCAAAGGTTGAGGATTATATAAAAATATGCTAGAATTCTCTTAGCAATATTCTTCTTAGAAAAATAGAAATACATATAAAAGTCAAGAATAGTTTCTACTTTTACCAGCATCAAAGAGTAGTTTTCTCTGAAAATAGTAGGTAAATACTGATTACCATATTGGTATTTAATTTATTGGCTATTTAATAAAAATTTGTGTATTTTAATCTTAATGTGAATAATTGGTAAGAAATTGATTTTAGGATTATAAAATGCTAGAATACACAGATACCTAATCAAATATTTTAAGCAAGTAAGATTTACCTTAATGTCTTGCTCTGAGCTCTCAGTTATAACTTTCTGAGAAGCACTGGAGAGTGAATTTGCCACCTGTGGCTGAACTTCTAGGAGCTTCTTCAGCTTCAAGTCCACCAACTTAGTCTTTTGTTCTGTTAAATATGCAAACACTATGAATTACTAAGTAAGATGCATTTAGATGTAGAGGCTATCAATTTAGGGCACACCATAAAAATATTACTGTATTTTAAAAAAGGACATTAGGATTGTATAATAACACATCAATCTAGACATATACAGAATTCTTATCATATATATGTATAACTACATACTATAACTATAGTATAATTGAGTAGTCAATAGGTATGTTGACTATAATCATTTTTAATTGACATATAATTGACATATAACACTGTGTAAGTTTAAGATGTACAATGTGTTGACTTGATGAATTTATATATTACAATATGATTACCACCCCAGCATTAGTTAACACCTATTATCATATCACATAATTATCATTTATTTTTTGTGGTAGAAACAATTAAAATTTAGTCTCTTAGCATATATTGTTAGTGTATGTATAAACATATATATTTCCCACCAAAATCAGTGCCTTTAAAGAACATAGTCAATATACCTAAAGATAATTCAGTTATACTATAGTTAATGGTAGCTATGCTTATCTGAAAACCTAAGCCTATATTTGATGTATATATTTATATGAGTAGGTTAGATATAATAAAACAAGCCATTTTAAAATAGATTTTTAAAGGTGATTCATTTGATTCTAAGTTACATTTTAGAGTTTCAAATTCTTCTAGTATATTAAATTTATACATATGCTACCACATTAAAATACGTCCTTAACATGATCTCAGACAGTCATGTGAACACTGTTCGAACCCAATGTTTATCTGCATATATATAGCATTGAAACAGGGTATATGCTTACAAATACCTTCTAATGGGAGGGCAGAAATACAATAAAGATGATAAAAATTTAAAACGTATTAAATATGGATAGAAATTTAAAATAAACAAAAATACGGCTATAACTTTAAAATTTACCATTTCAAATTATTTTTAGCAAGTACAATAATTTTTAATAATGTAATAGAAACAAATGGAATAAAATAATTCTACTTAAATTCACTCAAAGCAACTATTTAATAAAATACTTGGAAAAGATATGTCAACCATTTGGTAAAAGATATTTTTCATAAAGATTAATAAGTTTTCTAATTATAAGACTCTTAATAAATGCTATTATCATTACTCTCATGCAAATTGGTTAGTTTATATTACCAGGCTTCTCTTTTAAACAATATCTGATGAACTATGGTCAAATCAAGATAAAGATTAAACAATTTATTATTAAAACATTATTAAAAAAAGAATTTTGGGGAAAATAAAGCAAGGATAAAAATTATAATGTATGCCTCCAGATTCCAGTCTGCATTCCTATTTCTTATTGCCTTGAAATAAACCATAGCCTGATTTGGAAAGTTTGTCCTATGCACATGCCAACACTTTTTGGCATTCTTGAGAGTTGTAAACAATGTATTAGCTAACTTCACAAACAGGAAGGCTGAGATGGGTTTTCTTTTTTGGCAAAAAGTAGGAAGAGAGTTTTTAAAAAGGACAAGAGTTAAGCCTATTAGGCCTAATGTTAGCCAAACTTTAAGTGTCCCACAAAGTTGTTATAACTAAACTAGAAAATTCCCTTCACGTTACCTAAGCAATAGCTAATTTTTCCTGTCTTCATACTCAATTGTAAAATGAGGAAATATGCATCCCTTATTGTCATTGGTTCTATACTTCAATATAGAACTTAATATAAAGGGTTCAATTCTGTACTTATGGGTATCCTCAGCAGGAAAGGGTCATTGCTGATTTCTGATAAAGCTTCTGGTGATGGTTGTGGTGAGAGGCTGGGTAAGCAGCAACAAAAATCTTGTTCATAAAGAAAAATCAAATTTGCCTAAGTTCTACAGTATTTTAAATAGAAAGAAATGAAAGATAGTCCTAATTTTGGAATAAACATTTAAAATTTTTCCTTAAATATCAACATTTTCCTGGACTTCCACAATTATACACAACCTCTACCTGGTAGCAGTGATGGCGAACCTTTTGAGCTCGGCGTGTCAGCATTTTGAAAAACCCTAACTTAACTCTGGTGCTGTGTCACATATAGAAATTTCTTGATATTTGCAACCATAGTAAAACAAAGATTTATATTTTTGATATTTATTTTATATATTTAAATGCCATTTAACAAAGAAAAATCAACCAAAAAAATGAGTTCGCGTGTCACCTCTGACATGCGTGTCATAGGTTCGCCATCACTGTGGTAGAGTATAATTCAATACTACACCATGAAGGAGTTACTGACAAAAGAGCGGTAACTTTTATTAGGTGCTCTGTATAGATAAGAAGACCTTGGTTGATTGTTTCTGGAGAAATAACAGAATGATTTCAAACAGAGGAAAAAAACAAAGCAGGTTAGTATTTCAGAGGCATGTTAGTGCTAAGAGACCTGCTCTCACTCCCTTTAGCTTTTTATAGGGAAAGATAAATATTAAGGACTTCAATTCCTTACCTTTAAATCTGGAAAATAACTAAGACTTTTTATAGCTATAAGAATTCAATTCAATAAGCATTTATGGAACCCCTCTGGTATATAAAACTTTGTATAGCTATCTGCTGTTGACTTACATGAACCACTCATCTATTAAACCACAAGTATGTTTATATTTAAAAAATAACTTAAAAGGTTAATTACCAGTGTGGTTATTGGTATAATATTTATTGATATAAGACATGTGATTAATTCAATAGCAGTTTATATAAGCAGTTTTCAAATAAAGTGTCTTATTGTAATTAAGTATGCATAAATTAATTTATTAGTAGTAATATTTAAAATAAAAAAGAAACTAAAAAAGAGAATAAAACACAAAATCTGCAATATAATATTACAATTAAGATAGTCAATTCTAACCAATCAGAAAATCTGATTTACATTTGAAGTATTCCATAGGTACTACATCTATACCTTACAACATTACACCGAAATATTTAGGCTAAGAAGGGAACCAATTATTGAATGCCTACAAATTATATCATATAACATAAAATACAAAAGTGAATCTCAGTCCTGGCTGGGTAGCTCAGTTGGTTACAGCATCATCCCAATACGCCAAGGTTGTGGGTTCAATCTCTGGTCAGGGCACGTATAAGAAGCAACCAACGAATGCATGGATGGGTGGACAATAAATTGATGTTTCTCTCTGTCTCTCTCTTTCTCTCAAATTAATCAATAAATCTTTTTTTTTACATATAAAAAAGTGAATCTTAGTAAGAAGAGAACACAAGCTACAATTTGCTATTCCAATTTTATTGCTAATTTTAACTAAACCTAAAACAAAATAATTACAAAATTGATGGAAGGTGGATTTAGTGAAATGATTTGTGAAGACATAAGATGTAATAAAACTACAAAAAAATTATTATCACAATTAATGAGATAATAATAAAAATATAATGATAAAGTTTGCCATGCAGCAGGACACAAAATATTTATAATTTGAAATTACCGGGAATATCAAGGTCATTTTCTAAGTTAGTAAGTTCATCTCCATCTCCTACAACAAAGCCTTCAGGAATCTCCTCGTTAGTATCTATCTCAATATTATCATTTTCATCTGTAGGAACATGTAGCAATAATGTTAGTATATTGTATATTATTTGTTTTATATTGTTTGTCCAAAACACTAAAGAAGAAAAAAACAGTATTTTAATTAGTTATTCAAATTCAAGTCTGACACAGATCAGCAAGTTAAAAAATCAGTTTTAAGTCACTCTTTCACTATTGGATTAACATTTATATTTTAAATTCATATGTCAAAGATGAATTGTCACATCAAAGCAGATGCAAAGGTTTTGACAATTTGCCACACACTGTCTCTGAATCACTGAGCTCACTGAGTTGCTATATTTTAAAAAGTACTCTATTAGTGATCACTAATAATGGCATACAAAAATAAATTGGTTTGGTAACAAAGTCATCAAATAATATTTCTATGTTTCACATTTTTATCATTGATTAGATATAAATGGTAAAGACACAAGTAATTCTTTAAAAATTTGTAGCTATATTTAAATCATTTGTATGAAGATGAATGCTTTGGTGCTTTTAATGAAATACTCGAGGCCCAATGCACGAAATTGGTGCAAGAGTAGGCCTTCCTTCCCCGGCTGCCGGTACCAGCTTCCCTCTGGCACCCAGGACCCGGGCTTCCCTCGAAGACCCAGCTTCATCCGGAAGGTCGTCTGGTCTAATTAGTATATTATGCTTTTATTATTATAGATTATCATAAAAGCATTACAGATAAATTAAAAGACAAAATTAAGACTGAATAGATAGTACCTTTATGCAAAAGAAAGTTCAGAAACAACACAGTACATCTTGGAAGAATTAATACTGGAAAAAAACTGTTATTATTCAAAATTAAATACATCAATAGTGTGGTGAAGGCCTGACATAGGGCAGGGGCTGGGAGGAGGGGGCAAAGGTTGGGAAAATGGGGGACATCTGTAATACTGTCAAGAATAAAGTATATTACACACACACACACACATACACACATATATATACACACATACACACACACACACACATATATAGTTAAATACATAAAATAAGAAAGTCTTACATGATTTTTTTTACACAGTAAACTGTTTTAGATCACAATTTATTAATTGAGTCTTTTTTTACATTAAAGATTTCTATTATATGTTTTTTCCTTTCTAAGTCCTAGTAATAAAAATTGGTTAAGTAATTTTGATATTTATACATTTAAAAAGGCATAGCAATGATCTGATTTGCATATTAGGAGTAAAATTTAAATTCTGATATTGACAGGCAGTATAACCTTTTGGAGAAATATCTGCCTAGCCCCAGGAGTTAAAGAATATCTCTACTACTCTACAGCTTATTTTTAATCGGGCAGCATTAATAATAGTTTACATTTACTGAAGACTTCCCATGTACTGTATAAGCTGTTCAGAAGAACACAACAAAGAAGAAAAGATTGAGAAATGCCTCCAGGGAAAAACATTGCTAAATGTTTATAGGACCCTATGGCATTATATTTGGGTATATTATTTAAGTACAATCAACTATGCTTAGCACAACTATTTGATTACTTTCATAAAAGTCAACATCTTCATCTTCATTATCCTCAAAGATTCTTCTCTAAAAAATTTTATAGTAAACATAAATGAATAAATATTTCTAAATGCTAAATAATTGTTCAGAACACTTCCTCGTATTACTGTGTCAGAAATAGTTTACTATCAATAGTTTTTAGAGTGGAGTACTTTGTTGTTGCCAACTAGTCTCTATTTATTATTACTGACCATAATTAATCTAGAAAGCATAAAATGCAACATTCATTCATTTATTTAAGAACTTCCACTATATACCACATCTGCAATTTATAACACACTGCTGGATGTTGAGGAGATACCAAGTTGTATTCCATTCAGGTGACTACAATACTATGTAGGAGAGATAAGTGTTATGGAATAAAAATTAGGTGCAGAGCAAATTCTAAAGAAGAAAAGATTATCCTTTGCCAATAGGAGTAGGAATTGTTTCGTGTGAGCACTAACCTTTAAATTGGGTCTTAAGAAATGTACAGGACTTTAAAAACATAAAATATAGAAGAGGTAAGTTTTTTAAAATGAACACATCTTGAACTGTGTTTTATGCAACAACCAAAATCCCTGCTGGTGTGGATAATAAATGGTATGATTTGTATCTTTAAAAAAAAAAAGGTACAATTGAGAAAAGAGCACAAAGACAGCAGGAATAGATAGGTTATGTTCAAAGAATGGTGTATAAAACAATTAGAAATACAAGCACTGAGGTTTATGTCTTATAAAAATTAGAGTAGTGTCAATACTATTTCTATCATATCACTCTTGCTTACAATCTGATATGCCTTCTTATGTGAAGTAAAAAGTGGTCTAGAAACTGCATTGGGTATATAATCCATGTGATAGCCTTCATGCAAGACGGCTGACCTACATGTTAGACTGGAGTACAGAAAGGCTAGAGGCAGAAAATCCAGGGTATATCCTCCAGGCAAGCATTATGGAGAGCCTAACCTACAATACAAGAATTGGGAAGTGAGATGACTTCATTTAGCGGAGGGATACTGAGGACAGGAAGGCTAAGGCACATGTCAATATTGACTCTCCAGTCTGAATGCCTAAAAAGATAGCATTACTATGAAAATAGTTAAATCTGGAAATGTGGTCAGATATGGGTACTTGCAGGTTCTGGAAATATGTAGAAAATCACACCTCTTTTCATTACCTGCTTATAGAGTGCCCGGTTCCTGTTTGATGTTAAATAGATACCATTCATTCATTTTATTTCCCAGCTAAATGAAATTTCTGTCTACAC
This sequence comes from Myotis brandtii, assembly GCF_000412655.1. Taxonomy (NCBI): domain Eukaryota; kingdom Metazoa; phylum Chordata; class Mammalia; order Chiroptera; family Vespertilionidae; genus Myotis; species Myotis brandtii. The sequence continues at coordinate 4,454,707 of NW_005371410.1, forward strand.
TACCACTCACCAGTAATGCTGAGTGGGTTACTTAATATTTATATACTAGAGGCCCGGTGCACAAAAATTTGTGCACTCGGGGGGGAAGGGGGGGTCCCTCAGCTCGGCCTGTGCCCTCTCGCAGTCTGGGACCCCTCAGGAGATAACGCCCTGCTGGCTTAGGCCTGCTCCCGGGTGGCAGAGGGCAGGCCCAATCCCTAGGTGCAGCCCCTGGTCGGGCTCAGAGCAGGGCCGATTGGGGAGTTGGGGCACCGCCCCCTGTCATGCACAGAGCAGGGCGGATCGGGAGGTTGCGATGCCACCACCAGTCACGCTCAGGGTAGGGCCGATTGGGGGGTTGGGGCACCGTCCCCTGTCACACTCAAGGCAGGGTCAATGGGGAGGTTGCGGCACCACCCCCTGTCACACACAGAGCAGGGCCCATCAGGGGGGTTGGGGCTCCTTACCCTGTCATGCACGGAGCAGGGTCAATCAGGGGGTTGGGGAGCTTCCCCCTGTCACACACAGAGCAGGGCCCATCAGGGGGGTTGGGGCTCCTTACCCTGTCATGCACGGAGCAGGGTCAATCAGGGGGTTGGGGAGCTTCCCCCTGTCACACACAGAGCAGGGCCCATCAGGGGGGTTGGGGCTCCTTACCCTGTCATGCACGGAGCAGGGTCAATCAGGGGGTTGGGGAGCTTCCCCCTGTCACACACAGAGCAGGGCCCATCAGGGGGGTTGGGGCTCCTTACCCTGTCATGCACGGAGCAGGGTCAATCAGGGGGTTGGGGAGCTTCCCCCTGTCACACACAGAGCAGGGCCCATCAGGGGGGTTGGGGCTCCTTACCCTGTCATGCACGGAGCAGGGTCAATCAGGGGGTTGGGGAGCTTCCCCCTGTCACACACAGAGCAGGGCCCATCAGGGGGGTTGGGGCTCCTTACCCTGTCATGCACGGAGCAGGGTCAATCAGGGGGTTGGGGAGCTTCCCCCTGTCACACACAGAGCAGGGCCCGTGGGGACGGGGGGGTATATATATCTCTACCAATCTATATATATAAAAGGCTAATATGCAAAGTGTCCCCTCGGGAGTTCTACCCAGAGACTGGGAGTTCGATTGCTCACCATGACATGTGCTGATCACCAGGGGGAGGTGCGGAACGAAGGAAGGCCCTGGCCGGTAGCCGGGGAAGGAAGGCCCTGGCCGGCAGCCGGCAGCTGGAAGGAATGCCTTTGCTGACAGCCGGAAGGCCCTGATTTCATGCACCGGGCCTCTAGTCCTATCTAATAATAGAGAAACATGGTAATTAGCCGAACCACGACTACCCTTCCCATTGGCTAATCAGGGCGATATGCAAATTAACTGCCAGCCAAGATGGCGGCCGGCAGCCAGGCATCTTGAAGCTAACAGGAGGCTTGCTTGCTCCAGTGACAGAGGAAGCCAACGTTCCCCGCCTGCTGCTGCCGGCCTCTGAGCTTGCAGTTTGAAACATTGTTACAAATATAGAAGCTAAACAAAACCCCAGTAACCTGCTTTCA
>NW_005371410.1:4457449-4469949 GCF_000412655.1 Myotis brandtii
ACCCTGAGCGTGACTGAGGGTGGCATCGCAACCTCCCAATCCGCCCTGCTCTGTGCATGACAGGGCGCAGTGCCCCAACTCCCCAATCAGCCCTGCTCTGAGCCCGACCAGGGGCTGCACCTAGGGATTGGGCCTGCCCTCTGCCACCCGGGAGCAGGCCTAAGCCAGCAGGTCATTATCTCCCGAGGGGTCCCATACTGCGAGAGGGCACAGGCCGAGCTGAGGGGCCCCCCCTCCCCCCACGCCGAGTGCACAAATTTTTGTGCACCCGGCCTCTAGTATATATATAAAAGCCTAAGCGACCATTACGACCAGAATAACCGGTTGTTATGATGTGCACTGACCACCAGGAGGCAGATGCTCACACAGGAGCTGCCCCCTGGTGGTCAGTGCACTCCCACAGTGGGAGCGCCGCTCAGCCAGAAGCCAGGCTCATGACTAGCAAGTGCAGCTGCAGCCTCTCCTGCCTCTGCGGCAGCGCTACTGAGTGGCGGTGGTGGTGGTGGCGGCGGCGGCAGCAGGCGCAGTGGGGCCGGGAATGAGTGGCAGTGGAGCTGCACCTGGCCCGGGCTGGGGCTCCTCCCCGGCCGCCTGCCGCTTTGGCACTGCTACATTCCTCGGGGGGGTGGGGGGGAGATGTCGGACTGCTGGGTTTCAGCCCGATCCCCGCAGGCCAAGGTCCCAGATTGCAAGAGGGCGCAGGCCAGGCTGAAGGACCCCACCCTTGCACGAATCCGTGCACCGGGCCTCTAGTATGATATAATATCATAAAACAAGATAGACACCTCCAAATACCTATGGACTATTAACCAAAACTTAACATTTATTTGGCCAAAATAAAAACTTATTAACTCTCAAAGCAGAAATTCAGGCCATAGTCTCTGATCACAATACCACTAAACTAAAAATGAAAATACCAAACTTAGTCCCCAATCACCTGTACCTTGCCAAATAAGATCAATGCAATAAAATGAACCCACAAGTTTGTTACATAGAGTGAGAATTTTAAGATGAGGCTGTTAGAGGTCTATAACTACAAAATGATGCAGAAATTGAAAAAACATGTAAATACCACAATAGCACCTGATCCTCTCATAAATCCTAAAATTGTCAAAAGGAGGAAAAGTAAAAGTTAGACTGTAGCTCCTTGGACAGGTATGATTCTGTTAATTGAAAAGTATTAGGCTATTTCTGCTTGCAATAGGATGCAAGTGGGTTGCTTGAATCCATGGCTATACATGACCTGAAATACCTTGCATATATTCTCTGTGGACACCATGAAGGTGAAGTCACCTCATCTTAAAAGTAAGTTTCCTTTCTTCAAAGCCTGGTTGCTGCTTGAGAACAGTGCAGGCAATGAGTCTGAGTAACAGTCAAGTTCCACCCCTTCCCCAGGCTCTGCTTTCACCTATTATCTCAGTTCTTGACTACTCCCTTTTTTACTCTGGACCACTGCTTCCAAAATCCTCCTATCCTACTCCTCCACCTGGGCTGGTGTCTACTTATTTCTCTCTCCTACTTCCACACTATTCCTTATTCAGACTTGATGATTCCCACTAGACACTGGAAGAGTGAACACTAATTTGTTAATTCTTTCCCCTGACTTATCAACTTCATAGCATCATTTCCCTTAGGAATTAGACTCTGTGAACCAAAGTGAATTTTAATTTCTATGGGTAAAATCCAGCTCACCACTTTTTTGGAGTAAATAGCAGGCATGCCCATTTATTTATATACTGGAGGCCCGGTGCACAATATTTGTGCACAGGTAGGGTCCCTAGGCCTGGCTGGCGATCAGGGCCAATCGGGGCCTTCCAGCTGCTGGCTGGGGCCTCCCTTCGTTCTGTGCCGCCCCCTGGTGGTCAGCGCACGTCATAGCGAGAGATCGAACTCCCGGTCTCCCGATCAAACTCCTGAGGGGACACTTTGCATATTAGCCTTTTATATATATAGATTGTTCAAGGCTGCTTTCAGGCAATAAGGGCAGAGTTGGGTAGTTAAGACAGACACTATACGGCCTGCAAAGCCTAAAGTATTTACTCTGGCACTTTTCAGGAAGTTTGCCGAGTCCTGTCCTAGCACATCTATATAAATGGTTGAATTTCAAGCAGGAATTATATCCTTTCTTTTGTCCTAAAGGTCTCTTCCTCCAACTCTCAGCCCCAATAGCTTCAGCTTAGACCTTGAGGCCAGAGCAGACCTAGTCTTGTGGAGATAGGCCAATATCTATCTACCCCTGAGGCCAGGGAATAGGCCTCATCCACTTGTTGTAGGTCAGCCTGATTAAGAGCCTACCATCTGATATGTGGCTGCTTCCAACATTAAAGGTATGGTGTGTCCAATGGGAGAAATGGACCCTGATCACTGTGGTCTTAGAGAACAGAGTCTGGGCTCCTCAGCAGGTTCTTATAAGTCACCTGCTCAGCCCTGTCCATCTTGATTTCACCTGGCTCTCCCTGTACTAGTCTATACTTCTTTGCTAGCTCTGCAGATCCAATCCTCACTTGTTCTTTATTTACTTTTTAGACTGTTGAATGATGACAAAATATGGCCCTCATGTGCTCGAGCTACTATATAGGAAAGATACCTATTTTGGCGGTTGTAACACTGATAAAGTCTCTTTAGTTATGTCCTGACTTAGCTTAAACTTGGGTTGATTCTAGAGATGAAACAAATTACATAGCTGACCCATCCCACACCATCAATCAAAATATTTAATTCTTAGCTTTACCAGAGTATACAACTCATTTAGCATTGTTGGTTGCTCACTACCGAGGGAAAAAAATTAAAAGAGAGACTGGATGCTTGTATGCTATTATTACTGTTCTCCTACAGTCTCTGGTAGGTAGGGTTAGTAGCTTTAGGACAGTCTATCTGAAGGATCAAGAACATGAATTTTTTTCCTATCATACGAGGCAAAACATTTTCAGATACTTAGAATATCTGGAATTTTTCTAATATCAAAGAAACATCTTGTTATGATAATAAATGAAAGCAGATGATGTGCACTGACCACTCCCCTATCGGCCCTAAAATGCAATCAAGTCCTCAACATCTGGAGGACTTTATTTATTTATATAAATAAAGCTGTGAGTAGTTACTGATGTTACTATAAAACTTTAGAAGAGAGTGTAGAAATTGCAATAAAACTTCTGAATGATAGGAGTTGAAAAGGTAAGATGAAGGATTTAACTAAGGTGCAAACATCTGAGAAGACCAGAGGGACAGATACACAGCTGTTTGGGAAAGCACCTTTCAAATTTAAGGGATGGAAGGGTATTTGCTATAGGCATCAGTTGGAATTCTCTAAAATAGTAAGCTTCTAATATAAGGAATCAATTAGGAATAACAGCAGTATGTTTCAGTTTACTTTGAAGAAACTTATAATTGACCCTAGAAATAGCTTACCTTTGTTGCAATCCTCTGAGGTCTTATTTGAGTCTTTACTTGCCTACTCTCTACAGTGATCTTAGCATTCTAAGACTAACTCAGGACAGGTACCTGACATGTTTTGGTAGATAAATAGGTTATAGATCTTTAAAATAAAATAAAAACCCACAGGCCTCTTAAATATACTCCACTTAAGTAAAAATCTAAAAGGTTCCAAGTTAAAGATGCCCAAATTGAGCACTGAGGGGCAAATTAAAATTCTCTTTAATTATAGTATAAACAGTCCTTGTCCCAACATCAACAAGTTTAGACTAATTTTTGCAGATATTGGGAAAAATATCTTAGGATAAGAAAACTAAGAAAAATGGATATGGGACTTATTAAATATTCTTAGATATCAGGCTATAATGCCAGAACATTGTTAAAGCTACTTTTCTAAAGATCTGGTTTAAAGTGAAAATCCTTCATGTCAAAGCTCCCCATCTAACAAGTCTTGTGATCTAGATGTTGAGGACTTGATTGCATTTTACTCACTCCTAAAACAATTAATGAGGCCTCATGGGGAACCACAAACCAATGTCTGAGTTTTCTCCTAAATCATATTCTAAGAAAATACTCCTTGGGTTGTTTAATATTAAGACAAAAAGTTGATCTGAAAAACAGCAACAATTACCTACTGATTTGTTATGCTTCCTTTAGGTTTTTTGCAACATATCAATAGGTTAGAAACTTTATGTATTTGATACATTTTGAAGTAAGAATAAAAAGTCCCAAAAGGTCTACTGTGGATTTCTGTAGAATATGATACAAGCTTCTTTAACTCACCTCCAGATGCCTTTGACCTTTCTTTCAACTTTTCCGTAGCCATTTCACCATAGCTGGGAAGTTCTGACATCTTCACTCCAGATCGAGCTTCTGCTATTAGCTGACGAGCTCTCTCTCTCAGCTGCCGACGTCGCTCTTCATCTTGCTGCTAAGATATATTGAACAGTTGCCAACTCAGTAATTGACAGAAATGCAATTTCATTTTCAATCTGATCATCATGATAGTAACTGGTTTACAGCATGGTGCTTGGCCCACATTATAAATAGGATGCTCTATATCAGTTGGATGTCACACCATTTTTAAAAGACATCTTAGAATCAGATTTTAAAAAAAACATTTACAAAATTATTGTATTAAAATGTCTTGTTAAAAATTCAAACTAGCTTCTAAAGAATGTTTGGCAGTATATATTACTGAGGAAATAGCAGAAACGATTATTAATAAAATAATCAGGCTTATAAAAGAGTCATAATATTAAAAACAGAATTTCAATTAATACCTACCTTATTTTTAAGAATAGAATTTAACTTGTTATTTTCTAATAAAAGCATAGAGCACTGACTAAAATACAGCTTTGATGGCAAAAAAATGTTGCTACACCATGTTGATAATATATAGGAAATGGTATTTTTAGGGGACTGAAGTAGGAATGGGAATAGTACATTAATCACACAAGTTATTGCTCTTGGTAGTTTCAAAATCAGAACTGGGTAACTGATGTATGATCCCCATTCCTACTCTCTCTCCCCCCAGAAGCACACTGAAAAGAAAAAGTAAAATCTAATGTGGTTTTTGATGTTTAAAATAACAAAAGACTACAGAGAATTAAATAACTAAAATAGTTTTTGCCTACTAAAAAGGATTATTATGAAACATACTTAACCAATGTGAAATTGCTTCATAAACTGGAAAGTATGTAAAATAAGGCATTATTATGACAAAACAAAGCCTGAAATTATCTGGCCTAACATATCTTTGCAATATTACCTTCCCTTAACATCTCCCAGCCTCCATTAAAGCTCACATATATTCATACAGAATTGCTTGTATCATGTAGTTTCATGGATGTGAATATGTCATTTCCTCTTCCTGGAATGTTCTTTTCTCATCTTATTTAACTCCTACTCATTCTTCAAGATTTAGTTTAAACCCACTAAACTTCTCCAGACTATCCTTCCCTCCTCCCCACTGGTGGAATAAAGTAGTGTGTGTGTGTGTGTGTGTGTGTGTATTACTTTTTAAAATAATACTTGTCAAGTTACATTATAAATCTGTATAAATGCTTCCTTCTCAGTAGAATTGGGCTACTTGAAGGCAGGAGCTATATCTGATTTATCTTTGTATCTATGGTCCTTAGTACATACCTTGGTACTTGCTATAGAAATTTGAAACATGAAAATTTATAATTCATCCTCTCAAAAGCTTGTAATATAAAGGGAAAGATAAAATAGCCACAATAAAGAGGTCTTACCAAAATGCAGCTAGAGTTCAGAAGAACATTTTGGCTGAGGAACAAACAGAAGGCATCATGGTACCATGGTTTGTGAGATGGGCCTGCAGAATGAGCAGGAATTGAAATGGGTACAGATGGGAGTTGGTAATTAAGTGAGTCAGTGTAGTAGAGACTAGGAGGTAGGAACAATACAAAGACATTGAGGCAGGAAAGTATTTTTGGGGAAAAGTACAGTCTAGTTTTCCTGAGCATAGGGCAAAAATAATGACAGAATGACAAGGCAAGAAAAATGAAGCTATCTAGATAGACTGTAAAAGCCCTGTCCAACAGGGTGAAGTACTTTATTTTTACTGTAATAAAACTGAGGGCCAACTAAGTGTTTGGTTTTGCGTGTGACCAATCAGAGGTATATTTGAGAAAGGTTAATCTGACAAAAGTGCATAAGATAGGTTGACATAAAGGGACTGAAAAGAGACTCGTTGGGAGGCTACTATAATAGTCCAAGGAACTTGTAATGAAATCTAGAATTAGGATGGGGACAATGAGAATGGAAATAGACAAATGTAAGATATATATTAGAGACAGAATTGATACCTGTACCAATTCTTGGTAACTAATTAGATAGGGAGGGAAGAAAAAAAGCTGACTCAGAAGTTTAGAACAGTGGCACTAAGAATACAAATAGAAAAACCAAGAGGAACTATAAAAAAGGCAGGAGAGGAAGTTGGGGATAAGACAGACGGGTTGAGAGGCTAGCAGGCCATCTGAGTAAAGATGTTAGTACGCAGTTGGGAAGTGAAACTGAAGAAGCTCTCATGAAAAAGGGAGTAATCAACTAAAGTAAATGTTAGCAGTTAATAAATCTGAACATTAAAAAAGGGAAATTAAATTTGGCAGGTAATATTATTAGATGCTGGGATAGTCACCGGATTGGTGGAACCCAGCTGTCATGCTTTGAGAATCCCAAGTTACATGCAGGTGTGCTCCAGTCCACAGTCCCAAATAAGTTCTGCCTTGAGTTTTCTAGGCCGAAGTACCAGACATATGAAGGAAGAAGCCTTCACATGATCTCAGCCTTTAGCCATTTTAAGTCACTCCCGATGCTGAAGTCCTTTCAGCTGAGGCCATAGACAATATGGAACAGAGACCAAGCATCCCCACCATGCCCTGCCTGAAGTCCTGACTCACAGAATCTGTGAGCAAAAAACAATTGTTTACATCACTAAGTTTGGGGTAGTTAGTTACACAGCACTACTAATTGGAACATATGCTTGATACCACACAGATTATTTTCTAGTTGCAAGGGGAAACCAGAACTAGATCAAGGATTAGGGACCAATAATATAATGGTCAGTTTTTGCATCAGTATTATTAGGTCAACCATTTAATGTTTTTTGATGTGAAACATGAAGTGCACACCACCTAGAACAGTCTAGTCCAAATATTTGAAGTGAATCCATTAAGCCTTTATATATAATTTCCAGTTTATCATAAACAAGGGATAGAGAAACATGATGACATAGCAAGGAAGCAGCCAAACAAATTCAGAAGGTAGGATATTCAAGACAACTGACCTGGTTATTTTAACAAGAGAGTTATGAAAACAAACACTAAAAAAAACCCAACTAAACAATCACCATCACCACCAACAAAAGAGATTAACCAGATACGATGTATAGTCCTGAGTTAGATACTGGTTTGGATAAACCAGCTATGAAGGACATTGTTGAAACAATTATAGAAATCTGAATATAATCAAAGTATTAAATAAGAAGAATGTAACTTGGCTAAAAAATAGTTTATATAGTAATAACTTCATTTTTTATCAAAATAAATACACATATAAATATATATATATACACAAAAACACTTAGAAGTACATTCACAAAGCTGTTATGATAGACTATCTAGATGTGGAAATGTGATGTTTTTGTTTTCTTTCATTTGTCTTTATTTTTAAATTTTTATAGTAGATAGGTACTACTTTTATAATAGACTAGAGGCCTGATACACAAAATTCGTGCACCTGTTCAGTACCTAGGCCTGGCTGGCGATCGAAGCATGAGTGTCTGGCGTGGAAGGGCAGGTTCCAGCTGACCTCTGGGCTCTGGGCAGCACCTGGGCCCCAGGGTCCCCACGCCCCTACCCCCCTGCCTGATTCATCGAGCCAGGCGGTGGCCCCGTCCTCCGCCACCACTGCTGGTCACCATCTGTGGGGCGACTGGCGGGGGGATTGGGCCCTGCTTGCACCCGCCTTGGCCTGGTGCTGCCCGCTCACCCTCTCCACCATCCCGCTGTGGTCCCACTCTCTTTGGGGCCCATTGGGGCTGGCAGTGCCGCGTCGCCAACACCTGCCATGTTCCGCGCCGCCCCCTGGTGGTCAGCGCACGTCATAGTGAATGGTCGAACTCCTGGTTGAGGGGACAATTTGCATATTAGGCTTTTATTATATAGGATTTTTTTTTTTAAAAAAAATCTTGGGGTAAGGAAGGAAAGATATGAGATGGTAGGTTTCCTAGGGTGGGTGATATTTGTGGTGAGGGCAAAAGAAGACAAAATCTAAAATTCAAGGGAAATTTTCTTAGTATTTAGAGACAAGAGCTTATTTGTAGTTAGAGAATTAGTACACACCAGGCAAAGTGAGACTGACAATGCAAGAATAATATACAAAAATCCTCAGTACACTTTTAATATTTCTGAACTTGGAAAATATACTAGAATAAAAAGAAATACAGGCTTGATAATGGTGAGTTTGGTGACAGTTGCTGATATTTCTTGATCTTTTTTATGTGGTAAGTCCTTTATATGCGTGATCTTATTTAATTTTCACAACCGCAATGAGAATACTTAGATTTAGAATTTCAAGATCACACAGCTAGAACTGATGTCAGAGCCAGGAGTCCAGCTCAGGTCTATTTGACTACAGAGCCAGCCCTTGCTCTGAACCACCAAACTATTTGATCCCCAAAATTATCAAATTACATGACCAACTGAGGAAAATTGAACTTTTACTAAACTTTTTCATCTTTCAAACTTAAGAAAAGTTAAGAGCACTAATAAAAACCATTATTGGATATGCCTCAGGCAACTAGATTTAAGTGAATTTCATTGTGTGAATAATAACTTCTTGGCAGAGCTGGAATTTGGTGATTCAGACTAAGATGATGTGATCTTAGGTCATCTGAGTTAAAATGAAATAAATGATTCTACCTTTCTGAATATGAAATGGAAAACTAATTTCTTCTCACAAGCTGCCACCTTCCCCATGCCCACCCCCTCCTCCTCCTCAACTCCCATCTGTAAAGATTTCTAAGAGTCGACCAAGAGTGCAACTTAAAGCAGACAATTATTAATAAAACCAACTCTAAATACTAATTAGGGACATTTCATCAATTTCCATGTAAATTGTTTGTTTGTACCTATTTACCCATCATTGTTCTCTATACAATAGAAAAAAATGCAAATGAACAAGTCAGAATGCGCCCTAATGGGACTTTCTGTTTATAACCATTAGCCCAGAGGTGTGCTGTAATTCAATTCTCAAGTAGTAAGATTTAGCCTCATTAACAGACTGCAAGGGCAGGTTACAACTCATAAAACCCTACAGTAAACAAAGTTTATGGACACAGCACAAAATCTTGAGCCTGATTGACAGAATTCTGGTTCCCTATCAGATTGCCTTGATTTACTTTTCTACTAATGTCCTGACACCACAGAGAAAATTCTGCTTGGGCCTAGAGCTCTCCAGTGGGATGGCATATTTGCATTGTTTGTTTTCTCACCCATTAACTTCCCTTAGGACAAAGAACCAACTGAGGAAATGGAAGTTAATTGTTAAGGTCAGAAGGAAAAGCTTGTAATTGCAGCAATTGATTATGCAACCAATTTTAATTTAATTGATAGTATTGATTTCCAGATTCATTATAAGTAAAACTATTTCATTTTAATTTTTATATATAAGCTTCATTAAAAGTCATTTTCTGCAGTAATATCTAAAGACTAGATAGCAACAAAATCTAATCATCTTTTACTCAAAAAAGACATATTGTTTATGTCAAAGGATAAAATGACCAGAGAGTAAGGACAATGATTATTTCATTATTTTTTAACAGCATTCAGCACAAACTGCTCCAAAATGTAGATAATGAATATTTCTGACAATGATGGTTTGCCTACCTACCCAAGCACAGAAATGAGTTACTGCTATCTGTTTTGACCATTCTGTATTTAAAAGAAGACAGACAGTCATAGCTATAAATAAATCTGTTAACTATGCTGAAAAAAATAGATCTTTTCCCTGGGATACAAAGGTAACATCAAAGACTGTTATTAAAAAGAAAAGTATTGTTGAAAAATTCAACACATATGAAACTATGTATCTTTTATTTACCTGCCTTGTCTAAATACACTTAAATAAACTGAAGTAGTTAGGCTTCCGATTTCTAAGAATGGGTCTGATGACAATTACCTTTTTCTATATAGTATTATTTAAAGTTATGTGGGTAATCTAGATTATGTAAGATGTAAGTACTCTTTGGAAGGTTTGATGGAAGCTGTATTTTGGGGCCTCCCTCCCCACGACCACCTTTTTACAAATTATAACAAATTTCTGTAAATATTAGTTCCATGCCTGCAGTGTTTTCTGCACGTTGTCTCATTTACTACTCACAACTCTGTAAGGTTAACTACTATCTCTCTGATTTGACAGAAATTGCATCTCACTTAAATACACTGCCCAAGATCATACATCTTGTAAATGGCATACTAAGAAGTAAAATCAGTGTCTGATTTCAAACCACTGGTCCTATCTGTTATATAACTAGTGTACAGAAATTTTCTGAGACCCTATTGTTATTGTGATTTGAAAAAACACTTTTTTTTGCTTACTCTTAGGCTATACAAATCAGGTTAAATTCCCCCTTGTGCTACTGAATGCTGAGAGGTGACGAGAAACTAACTTGCTTAAATTCATTTAAAACTTAGGTTCCCGACCTTAAATTATAACCCTTCAGAAATGTGCTAAATGTGGTACTTTTAAGCTTTACTATTCTCTTTGCTAACATCTTCAGGACAAGGCAAAGTCCTGTTAAGGTGCAAAGGACTTGCATTTAATACAATGCATTTAAAAATTTCAAAGTATACAAGCTAGATCAGAACTAAGCACTTTGGACATAAACTGAAAAGAATATTTAGCCCTTTAACAGTTATGTCTTCAAGTTACTATTTTCCTGATCGTTCCAAAATGGTCTACAATCTGCCATAGAAAGATGCACTAATAAAACTTGACAATTTAAGGACAAACTCTTCAAGAATAAGTAATGTAATTCCTTGTTTCCTTTCCATAAAAATGTATTGGTATGCAATTTTTATATTTCACAGTTCACCGACATCTAGGCAAGCTTTCTTCCACTGCTTCAATGGTGCTACTTTTAATTTTATCCTCCTTAGTCGTAGTAATTAAAGTGATCAGCAGTGGCATCCCAGCGGCTTTGACACAGTTACAACCCCCTAGCAGACTTTTGCTTTTAAGGGGAAGGGGAAGAAAAAGACTAGAGTTTCATTTCACAGAGAACAAGAAAATCAAGCTTCTCCGATCCTCAACTTCATTCAATTGTTCTTTCAGCAGCCTTTGGATCTTAAGAATCAAATGAAAATGGCTGCAATGGGGGGTCCTTTTTATACATGCCGCAAATGTCACCAACTGACATTACTTTAGCCAAAAAATGATGACATGGATTTGTGAAGGTGAATTAGAACATGAGAAACTGTCATTGTAGCTGCTGAGATCATTACCCACCCAAGGGTGTGTTTTATAACATTAGATATTTTTATTCAGTCAGTTGAAAAGTATATATTGAAAAGTCTTTCTATTTAAGAAACATGCCTACACAGGTTTTTGTGAAATAAGCTTTAACAAAACCTTACAAATATATTATTTCAAATAATGTAGTTTATATCCTTACTCTTTGCAAATTTGTGTTTATAACAGAGCAAAGCACTCTATTTCTACCAACAAACGCATAATTCCATATCCTTTACCTCCCTTAATAACATCCTGTGCTTACTTGTGTTAACTTCAGTGTTTCATACAGTTTTAGTAATTGGACTTTTATTAATTGAGCTAAGTACATTTTAACTTATCTAAAAATGGGCTTTACTTAGTACTGCTATTATTTCACAGGATTCTGTTCTCAAAATAGTTCATAAAATTCCTCGATTTTGTAGTAAACTAAGAGAAAGAACTTGATTGCCACCCTTTCATCATTAGACAGGAAGCAACTCTCTGTTATTAGGCATTCAGAAAGGACAAAAAAATTATGTGCCTGTCCACAGGCAAGGATTACCAAAGTGCACCTATTCAGTTGCTACCAAAGACAGAATGAAAATAAAAAATAAAATTACAAGATCTTTAAAGATTGGGGTAGACTAGATGTTTTACTGCCACCTTGATCAGCTCTTGACTGAATAAATAGGATTTAGGGTGAAACATTAAAACTGTTTAGCAAATCTTTTCAACTCATTTCAAACTTTTCTTATGCTGGTTTGTAATATAAGCAGACATGCTTATAAATGGCCACACCTGCTCATTTCTCTGGGGATGGCTTGATCTCTGTTTCTCTAACAAAGAAAGAAAGAAAAAAAAATCAGCCTTTCTTGTTGCAAAACAGAGTGGAAAGTCAAAATCTTTCTCAAGTTTGCCCCATCTGGTCAGATTAAATCTTTGATCAACCCTGGGGATTACATTTATTTTTGTAGTAACTATTAAATTTTGAATTTGTTTAAAATACATAGGCAAAATATTAAACAGAATGTGAATTTAAGTTTAAGATC
>NW_005371410.1:4474949-4480962 GCF_000412655.1 Myotis brandtii
AATGAAATGAATAAAGATTTAAACTCTACCCTTGTGCATGCTGAGCAATAACAGAATAGGCATATAAAATATAGCTCTTAGTAATGGTGATATTATCCTGGGATGTTCAATACTAGACTGAACAGCCATACGGAAAATGTCTATGGCCATGAATAGTCACATAAAAGAAGTGCTCCTGATGCTAAGACACCTAGCCCTAGCTTCATGCATTCATGGCAATCTCAAATAAATAAGACTTTTGAGGCTAGGGGTTTGTGGCCACATAATAGAAAAGATGCTGAGTTTTTTCCCCTTAACAATGATGGTGTTTTGTGTGACTTTGAAGATATGCTAGCAAGCTAACAATATGTTTTCTAAGAAGTCTAGTAGCCATTGTTAGGATAGCAGACTTCAAATCAACTTAAATTTAGACATAATAGATAAACTATTATTTAAATCATAATGAATAAAAACTTCTGCCTTGTACAGAGGCATTTATGCTGAGCATAGAAATACACCGGCATTCTTCTCCTATAAATGCAACTATAAAAAAGATTAGCTATACATTTAAAGTGTCTTACTGGTCTGAAACGGATTATGGTACATTAAATCTTCTGTCAATTGTGTTGGAATAAGAAATAAGGAATATATTTTCATGTCAGTGTCCTGTGTATAGATATTCCAGCTCATATAGAGAATAAAAATCCCTAAATAAGATAAAATCTTATTCTACACGCTACTAAAGATTTTAGATTTTTAAAATAACTGATGTTCTTTTGAAATTACAAGTGCAAAGTTAACCTCCTTCTTCCTAGTAATAGAACTGAAAATATGTGCAGTTAGGAAAAATAAAAATTTTAGCTTGACCTCAATTTTAAAGCTTGATTCATAGATATTAGTCATTTAAATATAAAAGCCATTATTCATAAACATATAAGTATAATCTTACATCATATACATTTTAATGATGATACAGACATAGGGCACATATATTTATTAAAATTATGGGAAAAGTTTCTATTTATCAGGGATTACCAAAATGATGTTTAGTATTTTTTACCAATTGGATAGTAACTGCTTCTTTTATAATCTGGAAAAAACCTAGTGATCTTATCTAAACCTGCTACAATTATCAGCATGACAGACTAGTTCCATTTAAATCAATATTTTCCAATTAACATCAAAAGTACAAGGTTGATGTCCCACCCCTTCATAGCAACAAAATACCTGTTAAAGACTTAATTTGCAAAAAGAGCAGCTTGAATTCTCTTGCTTTTTACCAAATAAGCCATTTGGATTCATTACCAAAGACCAAAAGATACAGTGAAAAAAGTCACTGTATCTTTTTTGATTACTGATCTTTACAATTAACTTATGGTCTGATCAAACTGAAATTCCAAACAGAGTTTTCTTCAGAGGATTCAAATATTTCTGCAAATCTCTGAAGATCCAGTGACTTGTTGCTAACTTGAGGTTTGATCTTGCTAAGAATGGGCTCCTATGCCAATTTATGCAACGGGTCACTCACTATGCTTGTAGATTAAATATCAGGCAAAAAAATTCATGTTTTATAACAACACAAGAGGCCCGGTGCATGAATTCGTGCACGGGTAGGGTCCCTCTGGGTGGCCTGCAGGGATCGGGCCGAAACCTGCAGTCCAACGCCGCCTGCAGCTCCTACCTGCCGCTCCCGCTCATCCCAGCCCCACTGCTGTGCCTGCGGGCTTGTGTCCAATCAGTCCTGATCACCATGAGCCCTGCGTCTGGCGCCCTCCCAAGGGGAGTGGCCTGCGGGATTGGGCTGAAACCGGCTCTCCGACATCCCCCAAGGGGTTCCGGATTGCGAGAGGGGCGCAGGCCAGGCTGAGGGACCCCACCGGAGCACAATCGGGCCGGGGAGGGACCATGGGAGGGCTCCAGGGCGTGTCCAGCCCATCCTGCTCAGTCCCTATCGGCTGGACCCCAGCAGCAAGCTAACCTCCCGGTTGGAGCATCTGCCCCCTGGTGGTCAGTGCACATCATAGCGAGTGGTTGAGCAGCCTTAGCATATCATTAGCATATTACGCTTTGATTGGTTGTCCAGTTGTTCTGTTCGGTCTATTTGCATATTACCCTTTTATTATATAGGCTTGTAATTCATTTCTTTTAAAAAAGCTTCCAACCTTCCTAAAAAAGCTTCCAGGTGTTTAAAAACTATCTGCAGATATTCTTTTTTTAAAAAAAATATTTTACTGATTTTTTTACAGAGAGGGATAGAGAGTTAGAAACATCGATGAGAGAGAAACATTGATCAGCTGCCTCCTGCACACCCTCTACGGGGGATGTGCCTGCAACCAAGGTACATGCCCTTGACTGGAATCGAACCTGAGACCCTTCAGTCCACAGGCCAACGCTCTATCCACTGAGCCAAACTGGTCAGGGCCTGCAAATATTCTTATGCTACATAATTTACAGCTGAAAAAACTAAACACAACATTTATAAATTCACTGATTTTTAAGTGATCAGACCAATTAGATCAGGGGTTCTCAACCTATGGGTCGAGACCCCTTTGGGGGTCGAATGACCTTTTCACAGGGGTCGCCTTAATACATCCTGCATATCAGATATTTACATTACGATTCATAACAGTAGCAAAATTACAGTTATGAAGTAGCAACGAAAATAATTTTATGGTTGGGGGTCACCACAACATGAGGAACTGTATTAAAGAGTCGCGGCATTAGGAAGGTTGAGAACCACTGAATTAGATTGAAAAAGATATCCCAATTCTTGTTTTAGACTTTATAAAACAGATTCTATTCTTTCTTAAAAATATCAAAGTAATAATTAAATTTATATGCCATTATTCTTTTGATAGGTTCAAAGTGCTTTACAAATGTACTAACAATTCCAAGGGCTGCGGGTAGCAGGACTGTCACTTCTTATTCTTAGTGTATTGATCCTAAACTTTAGCACTTCAAATGCAAACATCTTTCAGCTAGCTATGTAATTATGTTTTATTAAATGTAATGATGGATTTATTACATGTATTTTTAAAAAGCAATTATATTAAATGCAAAGTAATAAGCAAAATAGTCTGAAATAGACTAGCCTGTTAAATTCTATTTGTGCATTTCTTGGGGAAAAGAGTGTTTGGGGAACTTGAGTAATGAAGAAAAATAATAATAAAAAAAGTACTTTCTTGCTAAAAAAAATTACTACATTTTTCTCAGAGTTTGTGTTTATATTATATAATCAAGGAGGCTCCTTTGGATTATATAATGGCTAGACTGTTGAACCTGTCAAACTCCTGAATTGTGCTTTGAAAAAATGTGGAAAACAATGAACAAAATATCACATCTAAAATTTACATTGGTAAAATGTAACATGAAAACCAGGATAGAGCAACTGAAATAAGAAACAAAGAAATATTAATTCGGAGCAATGCAATGGCTCCTATAGAAAAATAATTTCAGGAAACACCTGAAATAGGTTAAATGAACACCTAAAGGCACAGAGATACAAATGAGTCATGTAACTACTTTCCCTAAAAAAGATCTAAATGCAGTATAAACTTGTAGCAAGTTCTCATTAAAACATACAATGTGACAGTCTTGATAAAAATTAAGAAATTAAAAAGGTTTATAGTATCTGTATTTGTAAACTGCCTTTCAAGAGAAATTATAGTTCAAAACTTTCTTGAGAATAACTTAAGTAGAGTCTGTACATAAAGATCCACCAGGTAAAATTACCAAGAGTTGTTTTCAGGGCCTTAGAAACTTAGTTTTCCTAGCTTTCCAGCCTAAAGCTATTCTAATTTATGTAAGAGGGAATGTTTGGTAGAGTGGTGTGATTCAAAGCAGAGTTGGGAGCTGAGGTCCCGGAATACGGGGAAAGCAGGTGTGTCTAAGGATTTTGGTGTGCATATATATTAGCAACAAAGAAGAGTATCATAATGTAGGATTCAAGAATAGGAAGACAAGGATGACACAGGGAGCCTTAAATCCCAAAGTGTCAAATGTCATATCTGTAACTGACTCAAGAAAAGGAGATGGACACTAACTTCCTCTGCCTAGTAATAATTAATTCTGCTTTAAAGACTTTCAGAGCTGGGCTGGTGTGCCTGGGTTGGTTGAGCAATATCCTGTGTACGAAAGTTTGCTGGTTCGATTCCTGGTCAGGGCACATACCTGGGTTGTGGGTTTGATCCCTTGTTGGGGCATGTACAGAAGGCAACCAACCAATGCTTCTCTCACACATCAATGTTTCTCCATCCCCTCCCCTTTCTTCTCTCTAAGCATGTCCTCAGGTGAGGATTAAAAAAAAAAATCATAAAGACCTTCAGAGAGACATTTTCTTCCTGTTTACAAACCTTTACTACCAAGACACTCCTTTCAGCAACCCAAAATTTTCATGTTTAAGCTCATTTTTTTTAAGTTGACACTGTTCCCTCCACTTATTCATTGAACAACATTTACTTAATACTTGGTGCTGAGGATACTTCTTGGTATTCAGCTCATAGTTGAGTGTGAGAAATAGGTGTGTAATTAGATTATTATATAGGATAATGTGACAATAGAAATATGCACAACATATTAGAAAAAGGTACAGGAAAGAAAATCAACTTTACTGCTAGGAGCCATGACAAAGGTGCTTGAAGAAGAAGTGATATTTCAGTGGAAGCTAAGAAGGGAAGAAGGGCATTTCAGGGAGAGAACAGCAAATACTTGCACAGGAACAAAGAGTATACCACATTCTCTCTGCAAGCAACTTACTTGAGTGGGACTGCAGAGTGAAAAATAAAAGAGATGAAAGAAGTTAAAAGGGATACAATGTGACAGTCTTGATAAAAATTAAGAAATTAAAAAGGTTTATAGTATCTGTATTTGTAAACTGCCTTTCAAGAGAAATTATAGTTCAAAACTTTCTTGAGAATAACTTAAGTAGAGTCTGTACATAAAGATCCACCAGGTAAAATTACCAAGAGTTGTTTTCAGGGCCTTAGAAACTTAGTTTTCCTAGCTTTCCAGCCTAAAGCTATTCTAATTTATGTAAGAGGGAATGTTTGGTAGAGTGGTGTGATTCAAAGCAGAGTTGGGAGCTGAGGTCCCGGAATACGGGGAAAGCAGGTGTGTCTAAGGATTTTGGTGTGCATATATATTAGCAACAAAGAAGAGTATCATAATGTAGGATTCAAGAATAGGAAGACAAGGATGACACAGGGAGCCTTAAATCCCAAAGTGTCAAATGTCATATCTGTAACTGACTCAAGAAAAGGAGATGGACACTAACTTCCTCTGCCTAGTAATAATTAATTCTGCTTTAAAGACTTTCAGAGCTGGGCTGGTGTGCCTGGGTTGGTTGAGCAATATCCTGTGTACGAAAGTTTGCTGGTTCGATTCCTGGTCAGGGCACATACCTGGGTTGTGGGTTTGATCCCTTGTTGGGGCATGTACAGAAGGCAACCAACCAATGCTTCTCTCACACATCAATGTTTCTCCATCCCCTCCCCTTTCTTCTCTCTAAGCATGTCCTCAGGTGAGGATTAAAAAAAAAAATCATAAAGACCTTCAGAGAGACATTTTCTTCCTGTTTACAAACCTTTACTACCAAGACACTCCTTTCAGCAACCCAAAATTTTCATGTTTAAGCTCATTTTTTTTAAGTTGACACTGTTCCCTCCACTTATTCATTGAACAACATTTACTTAATACTTGGTGCTGAGGATACTTCTTGGTATTCAGCTCATAGTTGAGTGTGAGAAATAGGTGTGTAATTAGATTATTATATAGGATAATGTGACAATAGAAATATGCACAACATATTAGAAAAAGGTACAGGAAAGAAAATCAACTTTACTGCTAGGAGCCATGACAAAGGTGCTTGAAGAAGAAGTGATATTTCAGTGGAAGCTAAGAAGGGAAGAAGGGCATTTCAGGGAGAGAACAGCAAATACTTGCACAGGAACAAAGAGTATACCACATTCTCTCTGCAAGCAACTTACTTGAGTGGGACTGCAGAGTGAAAAATAAAAGAGATGAAAGAAGTTAAAAG
>NW_005371410.1:4480985-4481906 GCF_000412655.1 Myotis brandtii
TGGCTAGGATTAATAACCTTGCATGAGGCCATGTTGAGTAGTTGGAAAGTTTATTCTCTTGGCAGAAGTTCTTGGCAGAAGTTGCCAAAAAGTTTTTGAGCCATCATATACTCAAATTAGCATTTAAGCTATTTCCCAGTTTTCTCTTCTTTATATTTTATATGCCTATCTTTCCTTATAAGTAGATCTTTTTTTCAATCCTTTAACACTTCTCCAAATTCTCTGTAAGTTCTCACTTGCAGCCTAGAACCAGGTAAAAAAGTCTCAAAAAAAAAAAAAAAGTAACCTATACTGAGTGCCGGATATTGTCCCATGTACTATATGCAACATCAATAAGTAAAATAGCTCTACTCATTCTTTTTTTTTTTTTTTTTTTTTTTTTTTTTAAAGTTATGTTAAACTTTACGTACAGGATGTTAAATCCTTACAACTAAGGTTTTCCCCAGAAAAAGATTAATGAAAACATCAATTGCTTTTCAGACTTGATAGTTGCTGCTTCGAAAGGTGGTACAAATACTATTACAAAAAAAAAAAAAAAATCCTTTATAACACAATGAATCACTTTTATTTCGGTATGCATCCACATCTCAGCAATTAGTGGACTTGAACAGAAAAGTGGAAAACGCAACCATTTGCCAGGAAGTCAAGCCTGCCAATTTTGGGGTTCTGCTGTGCACATCGAGTTCTTTTTTTAAAAAAAATAAATCTTGCCGAAACCGGTTTGGCTCAGTGGATAGAGCGTCGGCCTGCGGACTGAAAGGTCCCGGGTTTGATTCCGGTCAGGGGCATGTACCTGGGTTGCGGGCACATCCCCAGTAGGAGATGTGCAGGAGGCAGCTGGTCGATGTTTCTCTCTCATCGATGTTTCTAACTCTCTATCTCTCTCCCTTCCTCTCTGTAAAAAATCAATAAAATATATTT
>NW_005371410.1:4482745-4486733 GCF_000412655.1 Myotis brandtii
GTATTTCAAATCTTTGACTTGATTCTTGGGATCCTCATGTTTGCTGTTGGATCTCTGTATATTATTCTTTATTTCAGTCAATGTATGCTTAATTTCTAGTTGGTCCTTTTTCATATCCTCGAGGGTCTCACTAAATTTATCGGCGGTTTCTAGAAAGTTCTTGAAAAACCTTAAAAGTGTGGTTTTGAACTCTATATCCAGTAGTTTGCTTTCCTCCATTTCTTTCATTTGTGACGTGTTTCTTTGTCTTCGCATTTTGGCTGCTTCCCTGTGTTGATAGAGTGGCTTTGTGTGCAAGGTGTCCTATAGGTCCCAGTGGCTCAGCCTCCCCAATTACCTGAGGTGGACACTCTTGGTGCACCCCTTTGTGGGCTGTGTGCACAGTCTTGTTGTGGTTAAGCCTTGACTGTTGTTGGTGTCACTGAGAGGAATTGACCTCCGGGCCACTTGGCTGTGAGAATCAGCTGTGTTTATGGTGGGAGAACTTCTGTGCTGAAGACACCCTTATGGGGCAAGACTTGCTTCAGTGGGGCTTTGGTGCTCACTGAGTCTGTCCCCTGAGTGTGTCCCTTATGGATCTGAGGAGTTGTAATCTGGATGGTCCCAATCTGACCACTGGGTACACTGGCTCTTGGATCTCTAAGGAGGTGCTAATTTAGCCTCTGCCTGAGGCTACCCAGCAGGAGCTACAGAGAGATCTGCAGATTCCTCTTCCTTGTTTGGGGTTTGGAGGTGCTCAGATGAAGCCCAGCTGTGAAGCAGTGCAAGCTGCTATGGGGCCTTGGGCCTTCTTTTGGATGTTCTGGGTCTCTCTGACCCAACTGCAGATTGTTAGGTAATTTTAGATCTCAAAGGGCCAGCCCATTCATATGCAAAAGCCTCTCGTGGAGTTCTTTCTTAATCCCTGCTGAGGACCATGAGAAGCTGCAGCACCAAAACTAAAGTATGCACCGAATTCAAGGTTTTGTTCCAGTTGTCAGATTCCAAACTAGACCCAAATGGATTGCAAAGATGACCAAATGAGAGCTCTGTTTAAAACTTTAATTTGTAAAAGCAAAAGCAATGATAGGAACAACAACAAAATTCATTCAGAGGGATCATATGTGCTTATAAGTGTCTTCTGTGGCCTTCCTGAGCTTAACAAACAAACCTATCAGCTGATGATGACAGCAGAGAGTGGCAGGGCTGCGGACCCAATTTTCATTTCTTGGGCTGCTGGAGAATAAATGAATGTGGTTCCAAAACTAAACAAGGGAGGTCAGAGCCTCTTTCCAACCTTACTTGATGGCTTCTGGCCAAAGCAAAGGAGTGTCATGGAAAATGTTGGGTGGTGATGGTGCAAGAAAGGGACTTGAAGAGGAGGAAGGAGGAAGCAGCACCCCTTGATATAAAGGTGGTGGGGGAAGTTATGGGGAAAGCCCTGAATTCCTCACCAAAGGCCAATTTCAGAGGGGAGCAGAGGGGGTTATAATCAATGCTTTGGCCAAGGGTGGTAGTAGAGTGGGGAAAGGATGGTGGCTCAGAAGGGGAAGGGGCATCATTTAAGACTTAAAAAGAAACCAGGGGTGCAAAGGAAGCACCCCCACACACCCAGCAGTAGTCCCACAGGCTGTGACCTGAAACCTTCACATCTACTCTAACAAGCCACCCCAAGCTGGAGGGCTGTTGCAGGGAGGAAGAAGGAGGGGGGGAGGAGAGGGAGAAGGCAGAGCCCGCAGGCCATGTAATCAGCAGCAAGGTGACTGTGTGATGTATCTTTTCACAGTTGAGTTAGATGTGCCCCACCAGTTATGATGGGAATCAATTTAAATCTACTTTCTTGATCCCAGAAGTTCAACTATGAGGACAGTGGTTACACTTGACAGGATGATTTGTTATTGCACAACTTATATATTTCAAATGGACAAAAAATTAGTCTCATTTACAGTATCTTAAGATAAACTGCCTTTGAGCGGGAGCTTCCTTTCCAGTACTAGACGTATCTAGAAAATGTACTACTGTGGAAAATGAAGACTGCTTAAATCGAGTGGGGGAGGAGCGGGCCTGTGGCTTTCTTGTTGATTAGTTGCTGTAACAGTCCTTTAGGTGGCTGAGGGAGTTTCATGTTTTCTTTAGACATCATTAGGCACCGAAGCTCCTGCAGGACAACTTTGATACTATATGAATTCTGCCATTTTGCTAGCACTGATATGGCTCTTGGGTCCACCACTCCATTAGAACTATTAACTCTATTCATATTAATTTTTGTTACAAATCTTACAAAGGGGGGTGCTTCTGGGTATTTAGGTCCACATTCTATTTTAAGGCTGTATATTCGGTTTTCATAAATTGTCATTTAAAGGGATTAAACAGCATGAGAGGAGGTTCAAATAGATAAACTGAAATCGTGGAGGCCCAATTATCATCCCTGTCCATCTTGTAAGTGTCATGTCTTCATCATCTTCTAGACCCCAGCTAACTGTGCCATCTCCTACTCCTTCCTTGCCTTCTTCGAGTTCTTCCAACAGTCGAAAATTGCAAGGGACTTTTACTCCCGAGCCCGAGGTGGCTGTCTACTCATTCTTATTGGTATGTATCAGGTTCTAAATCAGTGGTTTCTTAAGAGTAAGTAATAATAAACTCTCCAGTAAACTCTTGAAGATTTGAGATCAGTATCCCATTTAGTCAAGGCTTAAGGTCACTCCTGGGTACCAACTTTTTTTAAAGCTCACTGGAATTCTCAGTTAAACTAAGAACATAAAAAGCAGTGGTTAGCAGCAGATATATCTCTCCCCGTCTGCAACTTGACTCTCAGAACCATAGCATACCTATGAAGGGCAAGGTAATTTACAGTAAATTTAAGAATAAAAGCATGATAAATTATGGCAAAGATTAAAGAACATAAGCAGGTGAAATAGTAGCAATCAGTTCACTAAATTAGGTGCCAGCTTATTTTTTTTTAATTAGACCTGCCTTTAATTTACCAGAAGTCTTGATTTCTCCAGAGTAAAAAAGGATGCTGACACTGAAGTGGGGGTGGCATTAGTCATGGTTCCCTTACCTCCTTTCACAGTGGACATTTATTAATTTGAATGTCACACAGGAAGAAAAAAAATATTTTCCTCCATTTTAAAAATGGAAAAAAACACTTAAAGAGATTAAGCAATTTCTGGTTTTAGTATCATGTAGTTCACATTCAATTGCTCCAGAGATCCCCCTTTTCTTTAGTCAGCCAAGTTGGCCATACTACTTTTCCAAAATATGGACAACACTGCTAAATAATTCATATACCTAGAAATTATAAAGAAAATGATCAAATTCAGAAAAGTACTATGTTCTTCAAAAAGATATCTGCTGGAGGCTAAATCCAGCAGGTCATAATAAATGCGAGAAGTCCTCAAAAAGTTGAATGGACATATTCAGCAGGGCTGAAAATCTGCATATTGTTACCTGCTGCTGGAATAGCCGAAGGCAGCTCCCTCAACCTGAAGGTCCTTATTGTTTACTGGACCTTACCTTTGATATGTATATCTGCTTTGCTAAAGGGCAAAGTATGGGAATAAAAAGCCGTAGATCTGCTGTGGGTCCGGACATTCGGACATTCGGAGAGCCCACTTCACTAGAAAGTGGAGCTTCCCCTGGTTCCCCCATGCCTCCCAAATTTTTATTTCTTGTATAGTCTCTAATCCATTTATGCGCAGCCCTTCTCCAGATTCCTGAACCCTTGCTGCGGAAAAGACTGCGGCAGATATCAACCTAATATCAAGTTACACACTAAACTAAAAATCAAGAAAAAAACTGGTAAGGTCTAACTTCTTCTGTATTTGTGAAACTGGAATTATTTGACATTTTACATTCTTCTTAAATCATTCCTTAAATCATTTCAATATTAGCTAAAAGCCACAGAGTATCATGTCAAAACTAGAGCAACAGTCCTAGAATGTATTAGTTCAAGAAACTGATGCAATTGTCTTATTATACAAGACTAGAGGCCCGGTGCACAAAAATT
>NW_005371410.1:4487893-4488944 GCF_000412655.1 Myotis brandtii
GCCGGCGGCCATCTTGGCTGGCAGTTAATTTGCATATTGCCCTGATTAGCCAATGGGAAGGGTAGCGGTCGTACGCTAATTACCATGTTTCTCTTTTATTAGATAGGATAATTACATTACTATATATCAGCAAGGAACATCTATATAGGGCTTGACCTATCTAAACAAGAAAGAGCTTTTAAATTGAGCCTAAACCATAACTGAAAGAGGTTGCAACAATATCTCCCATGCCACCTGCACTTCTTACAATGTAACTTTGATGCTCCTCCCATGGAGTGATACAGTTCATGTCTCTGCTTCTTAAGCTTTGTATCTGTTTGGGCCAACAGTAGGACAAAAGTCATGTTACATGACATTTAAAGCTAGATCAGTGATGGCGAACCTATGACACGCGTGTCAGAGGTGACACGCGAACTCATTTTTTTGGATGATTTTTCTTTGTTAAATGGCATTTAAATATATAAAATAAATATCAAAAATATAAATCTTTGTTTTACTATGGTTGCAAATATAAAAAAATTTCTGTATGTGACACGGCACCAGAGTTAAGTTAGGGTTTTTCAAAATGCTGACACACCAAGCTCAAAAGGTTCGCCATCACTGAGCTAGATCATAACAAAGCCATACACATTCATTCACCTTACTCTCTTGGACACTTGCTCTTAAACCCACTCACCATGCTATGAGGAAGCCCAAACTAGCCCAATTGGAGAGACCATATGGAAAGGCCACATGTAGGTATCCCAACTGACAGTCCAGCAGAGGTCCTAGCTGAAAACCAGCCCACACATTGTGCAACAGAAATAATCCATTCCTATTGTCCTATCTCAGTGGTCGGCAAACTGCGGCTCGCGAGCCACATGCGGCTCCTTGGCCCCTTGAGTGTGGCTCTTCCACAAAATACCAAGTGCGGGCATGCACATACAGTGCGATTGAAACTTCGTGGCCCATGCACAGAAGTCGGTTTTCGGCCCGGACGAGTCTATTTTGAAGAAGTGGCATTAGAAGAATTGGGGGGTGTCGGTGGACGGGAGACGCGGGGCAGGCGGGC
>NW_005371410.1:4490021-4491753 GCF_000412655.1 Myotis brandtii
TGAAAAGTATGACTGGCGTAAGAAACGGGTTTGTTGCTATTTTGAAAGAAAAAATTAATCACGAGATACTTACTTACCATTGCATCATTCATCAAGAAGCGCTTTGTGCGAAGACATTTCCAGAAGAAATTTGCAAAGTTATGGAATTGGTGATTAAGATTATCAACTCCATTATAGCTAAAGTTCTTAATCATCGCCAATTTAAATATATTTTATTGATTTTTTACAGAGAGGAAGGGAGAGAGATAGAGAGTTAGAAACATCGATGAGAGCGAAACATCGATCAGCTGCCTCCTGCACATCTCCTACTGGGGATGTGCCCGCAACCCAGGTACATGCCCTTGACCGGAATCGAACCTGGGACCTTTCAGTCCGCAAGCCGACGCTCTATCCACTGAGCCAAACCGGTTTTGGCAATCATCGCCAATTTAAAGAATTTTTAGTTGAAATGGAGAGTGAGTACGCAGATCTTCTGCTGCATAACAAGGTACGTTGGTTATCAACAGGAAACGTTTTGAAAGGTTTCAGTTCCTTATTAACAGAAATTAAAGCATTTCTCCTTGAGAAGGGTGTTCACTATCCAGAACTAACGAACGATCAGTGGATCCAAAAATTTTATTTCATGATAGACGTTACGTCTCATCTAAATCAGCTTAATCGTAAACTACAGGGGAAAGGAAACACAGTTTTTTCGATGTTAGAAGAAGTTATTTCATTCGAAAACAAATTATCTCTTTTTGCTCAAGATTTTGAAAGAGAAACTTTGATTCACTTTCCAAGCCTTTTGAAACAGCGCCAAGAAAATAATTCTGATATTGACATTTGCTATTTCAAAACAACACTTTTAAATATGAGGGAAGCTTTTCTCAACAGGTTTCAGGAATTCAGAAACAGCAAAGCGATGTTAGCCTTTGTTAAAAAAAACCTCTCAATGCAGCAGAAAAAATGGTGACCGGCAGGAAGGTAGGGAGGGAGAGAGTGTGAGAGCGCAAGGAAGTGATAGAGGAGTGTGTGGACATGTGTGGTGTGTGTGTGTATGAGCTAGGGACAGTTAGATTCTGCAGGTCTTCTAAGGGGCTGCTAAACCAGACAGTCTTAGGCGGCGGAGCCCTGCTCCCTGTGCGGACACTCCTGGGCGGCCAGCACAGGCACAGCGACCATGCCATCTTTGGAAACAGAGCTGCTTGGCCTCAGCACCACCCAGTCTGATCTCAGACGCATATCAGGACCCTGTAGCCACTGGGGACAGAGACCTGTGACCACAGCTACAGACCTGCGGACACCACAAGTTCAGAAATCCCCGCAGCCGATCCGTGAGTAACAGAGCCCATCCCCCTCCCTGCAGGCTCCCGGGCAGCGCCATAGTAACTGATAGACCCACCCTTTGCCCGGGCCTCAGTGCTGCTACAGGAACTTTAGCCTGGAAGTGTGCGAGCACCTTGGAACTGGTTCCGCGTAGTGCCGGCTTCAGGAGTCCTGGGCTGGGAGCAAACTCGCGAACACCGGGAACTGATCCTGCGCGCACTGCCGGCTTCAGGAGTCCTAGGCTGGGAGCAAATGCGCAAACACCGGGAATTTGTCCCGCGTAGCGCGGGCCCAGGGACCCGGATTCTCTGGGCAGGAGGCAGCACCAAGCACCAGTGACTTGACTGTGTTTCTTATCACCTGCGCCTGAGATCCCTGATTCCCTGTGCATTCATACTAAGAGCCAGTGACTCCAATTCTTGGTGCA
>NW_005371410.1:4492885-4546118 GCF_000412655.1 Myotis brandtii
GGTTTGGCTCAGTGGATAGAGCGTCGGCCTGCGGACTGAAAGGTCCCAGGTTCGATTCCGGTCAAGGGCATGTACCTTGGTTGCGGGCACATCCCCAGTGGGAGATGTGCAGGAGGCAGCTGATCGATGTTTCTCTCTCATCGATGTTTCTAACTCTCTCTATCTCTCTCTTCCTCTCTGTAAAAAATCAATAAAATATATTAAAAAAAAAAAAAAGAATGAGAGAGGATTAAGCATGGGAGAGGGAGAGGATGAGGGAGAGGAAGAGGGAGAGGGAGAGGGAGAGGGAGAGGATGATGTTGAATTCACACTAATATAATTTAGCTAAAACTTGAAGTTTTACTTGGTAAATAAAAACTTTAAGTAAAATTATTAGTGCCTTAAATGAAATAGATGACCAATAAAATATTTTTTGAAAGTTTGAAGTAGTAAATAAATAAACAAACTGAATGAAAGGATAAATACCTTTAAAAGTTAGGACACTTGAATTCTAAACCTAGTTTGCCATTGTCTGCAATCCCAGGTGAATTTAAACACCCTTTCCTAACTCACTTTTTTTCTCTCTACAATGATAAAAAACAATTTGTAGTTCTACTTTACAAGGATATCAGAAAAATAAGTAAGAAATATAGCACGATGCTTTTAAAATATAATTTCTGAAGTCAAATTGTTTAGGTTTAATTCTTGGCTCTCTTAGCTGTGCGACTATGGGCAATTCATTAATTTGTGTGGCAGTTTTCTCAACTGTAAAACAGGGAAAATACTTAACTTATACAATTGTTGTAGAGATTGAATGAGAAAACCCATGTGAAAGCACTCGAACCCTGGCTGACACACAGTACAATGCTCAATAAACATTAGATGATAATTATTAGTATATGTAAATTTTGCATACAGGCAAAGTAATTTTTAAAAATCTACTTGACAGACAGATGGTTTGAATCTCAGGTATTCTGAATTTTGAATCAAATAGTTGAAAAACATAAAGCTGTAAGTCTTCTATATTTTTAGACCTGAAAGAATTATAAAACAAAGCTTATCACAAATATGCTATCAACAAACAAAATAACTTCCTTTTTAGAAAGAATATTCTTTCTGTGCCTATTCACTTGGATGGTGAACCTTCTCACCCATCAAATCTTAGTTTAAATGTCCCCTTCTCAAATCACTCAAGCTCAACTTACTCAAATTATCCTTTACTAGATCATGCAGTTTTCAAACTCTGTAGTTATATACTTATTATTATCGGTCTCTTCCCACCAGAATATAAACTCCATGAAGGAAGTCCTTTTTCTTACTCTGAATATACTCAGTTCAGACACTCAATTAATGTCTGGCAAATGTCTGAATCAACAAATTGATGATGTAAAAGATGGAAATGAAAAAAGTTGGTATAAAGGCTACAAAATTTTTTTCCATTAAAAAAGGCCCTCTAGATGAGTGTTTCTCAAACATTTTTAACATGACCCACAATTAATATATTTTATATCACATATATAAAACATATATATGTGATAACCACACATATCCACAGAATTAAAACATTTCACACAAAAATACTATACTTACTATGTGTGATGAATTCTGATATTTTCTATTCCATTCTATTATATTCCTTTATATTAAAAAATAATTATTGTGGCTCACTAAACTGATTTTATATCATGTTAATGTATAAAGACTTGAAGTCTGAAAAATGATGCTTGAAGTCAGAGGTTATTAAGTTGATATCTGAAAGGTATTTTAAAAAATATGCATGGGAAGGAAGAAATAAAACTGTCTTTACTCATAGACGACATGATCGTCTATGTAGAAACTGAAAAAAAATAATAAAGAAAAACTTTCCTGGAACTAATAAGCAATTATAGCAAGGTTATAGGACACAAGATTATTATACAAGACAATTGCATCCCCATATGACAGCAATGAACAAATGGAATTGGAAATTAAAAACACATCGTTTACATTACACCCCCCAAAATTAAATGATTAGGTATAAACCTAACAAAATATGTACAAGATCAATATGAAGAACTCTGGTAATGAAATAAAAGAACTAAACAAATGGAGAGAGATTCTATGTTAATGGGTAGATACACCCAATATTGTAAAGATATGAGTTTTTCCAACTTGATTGATAGATTCGATGCAATCTCAATGAAAATCCAAAGAGTTATTTTGTGGCTATTGGCAAACTGATTCTAAAGTTTATATAGACAGGAAAAAGGCCAAGAAGAGCAAACACAATACTGAGGGAGAAGAACAAAGTGGGAGGATGACACTACTGACTTTAAAACTAACCACAAAGCTAGAGTAATCAAGACAGTATGGCACTGGCAAGAGAACAGAAAGATCAGTGGAACAGTATAGAAAGCCCAGAAATAAACCCCACAAATATAGTCAACTGACCTTTGACAAAGGAACAAAAGCAACACAGTAGAGCAAAGACAGTTTTCAACAACTGGCGCTGAAACAACTGGATATCTACATGCAAAAATATAAATCTAGACACAGATCTTACGCCCATCACAAAACTCTATCAAAATGGACTGTGAACCTAAATCTAAAACACAAAACTCTAAAATTCCTAGAAGACAACATAGGAGTTATATGATGTCTTTTTATGTACAATATCAAAGGCATGACCCATAAGGTAAAAGCTGGATTTCATGAAATTAAAAACACTTCTGCTCTGCAAAAGACTATGTGGAGAGAATGAGAAAACAAATCACAGACAGAGAGAAAATATATGCAAAAGACACATCTGATTTTTAAAAAAAATTGTTATCCAAAATATACAATGAACTGTTAGAACTCAACAGTAAGAAAATAAACAACTTTATTTTAAAATGGGCCAAAATTGCCCTAACCCAGCGGTTCTCAACCTGTGGGTCGCGACCCCTTTGGCAGTTGAAGGACCCTTTCACAGGGGTCGCCTAAGACCATCCTGCATATCAGATATTTACATTACGATTCATAACAGTAGCAACATTACAGTTATGAAGTAGCAAGGAAAATTTTATGGTTGGGTCACAACATGAGGAACTGTATTTAAAGGGCCAGAAGGTTGAGAACCACTGCATAACCGGTTTGGCTCAGTGGATAGAGCACTGGCCTGCGGACTGAAGGGTTCCAGGTTCGATTCCGGTCAAGGGCATGTACCTTGGTTGTGGGCACGTCCCCAGTAGGGGGGTGCAGGAGGCAGCTGATCGAAGTCTCTCTCTCATCGATGTTTCTAACTCTCTATCCCCTCTCACTTCCTCTCTGTAAAAATAAATAAATAAAATAAAATAAAATAAAATAAAATAAAATGGGCCAATGGCCTTAAGAGACACCTCTTCCAATGAAGATGTACAGATGGCCAGTAAGCATATCAAAAGATGCTGCACATCACATGTTAGCAGGGGGAAAAAAAAAACACCAGTGAGATACAACTACACATCTATTAGAATGGCCAAAATTTGGAATACTGACAACACTAAATGCTGGCAAGGATGTGTAGTTGAACTCTCATCCATTACTGGTAGGAATGCAAAATGGTAGTCACTTTGGAAGATAGTTTGGTGATTTCTTACAAAAGTAAACATACTTTTACCATACGATCCAGCAATTGTGCTACCTGGTGTGTACTCCAAGTTGTTGATAACTTTTATCTATACAAAATCTACGTGTGGATGACTACAGCACCTTTATTCATAATTGCCAAAACTTGGAAGCAACCAAGATGTTTTTCATTAGGTGAATGGATAAACCATGGTATATTCAGACAGTGAAATATTATTCAACACTAAAAAGAAATAAGCTATCAAGCCATGAAAAGACATAGAAGAACCTCAAATACATATTGCTAAGTGAAAGAAAACAAGAAAAGGCTACATACAGTGTGGTTACAACTAAAACATTCTGCAAAAGGCAAAATCATGGAAATAGTAAAATTATCAGTTTGCCAGGGACTGGGAATGGGGAGAGGGCTGAATATGTGGAATACAGGATTTTTGGAGAAATGAAAATACTTTGTATACTCTAATAATGGATGCATGTCATTATATATTTTTCCAACTCATAAAATGTACAACACACAAGCGCGAGCCATAATGTAAACTATGGACTTTGAGTGATTATAATGTGTTAATGTAGGTTCATCAGTTGTAAAAAAATGTGTCACTGTGGTGGAGGATATTGTTAATTGGGAGGCTGTGCATGTGTGGGTATAGGGGATTATGGGAAATATGTACCTTCCCCTCAATTCTCCTGTAAAACAAAAACTGCTCTAAAAAATATTAATTAAAAAAAAAGATGATGCAGTTTTATGTATATGTGAGTTTGCTGGTAGGGCAGAGTTGTCATGGTTTTCAGATTCATGAAGAGGTTTATGGCCCCCTAAGTCTAAGGGCTTCTATTACTATATGTTATTATTTGTGAAGCACTACACAAAACTATATAAAAAATGTGATTTAACAGGGATGGCAGTATATGATAGGAAAAAACATTTTGATTTTGAAGTCTGATGAGGCTGAGGTTCAAATCATTTACTGACTCTGCAATCTTGCTTACCTATTATGAGTCTTAGGTTTTTTTTAATCTGGAAAGTAGCTTGAAAATCTTCTTCATGGGTTAAGTAAAATAAAAATTATGTAAAACATCCATCATAGAACCTGGAATATTTGCTAGGTATTCAATAAGTGATAGGTATAATTATTAAATTCTAATATTTTCAACAAAATTAACTTCCATGGACAAAAATACAATCTTAAACAAAGTACAACTAAATTATAAAAGTATATTATTGAAAAAATAGATTATTCATGTATGTGCATAAATTATATTCCAGGATCTTACTTTTCCTCATAGCTAACACTACTGTGTAGAAATCATCACAACATGCTCCTCCAAGTATGACTTTGTAAGTTCAACAGTGTAACAAATACCCACAATATACAAAGTATGTAGAAAAGTAATTTAGCAAAAAAAATAAACAAATTAGTACCCTCACCCCCATGATTACAATGAACAACTTATGGTATTTTTAAAACAATGATCCTCACATCACTTAGCTGCCTGTTGCAGAGTACTGTGGCTGAGTTGGTATTCTGCTTATTCCCAGCTTTTAAAGCTGCATCTCTTCTCGCTTGCTCAAGCAGAACTCTTGCTCTTTCTTTAAGTTCTTCTTGTCGAGATAACATTCGTTGCTTAAAAGCAAAGATACAGAATTAGAAGCCTCAAAAATAAACAAACAAAACCCCAAGAGCATGTAAACTAATCAATGGTTATACAACCTGTCGAAATAATAGTGTTGCTTCAATCATAGGTATCCTTCATAGTCAAGGAAGAGGTGATAAACAGTAAGCCTATTATTTTATTTGGTGTCATATAAAACTTCATTATAAATTTACTGTGTATATCATTTTTGGGTCTTTTTATATTTTAATATAACAATTTAAAAGCTTTTTTTCTGTAATCTTAAGCAAGGAAGAATTTTTTAAAAACTGTACAAGTCAGTGGTTTTTAGTATATTCACAACGTTGTGAACCACCAACACTATTAATTGCAGGACATTTTCATCAACCAAGGTTTTAAGTGGATTTTAAGTTCATGTTGATAAGACATAATAGAATAAAATTGGTCACTGCATTTAAAATGGTTACAAATCAACACTTTTCTCTAAACAGAAAGAATTAGTGAAATGAACACTGAATTTGCAGTCTAAACATCAGGCTGTTAATCCTGATACACAATTTAACACTGAACAGGTCACTTAAAAACTATACTGTATTCCATTACATGATATTTAAGAACTCTGGAGTCAAATATCAGTTCCATCACTTAATTGTGAGCAAGTTAATCAAACTGTCTAACTCTCCATTTCCTCATTTATAAAGTGGGAATAAAAACAGACCAACTCTCATTAAGTAGACTATAAAGATTAAGTGAAGTAGAATAATATTCTGACGATTGGATAAATGTTAACTATTATTATATTTTAAAAAATCTCTCATCTTAAAAAAAGGGGAGATCATCTTTAAGATCCCACAAGCTCTACATATGATTCTATAGTCCTTTAGGGATTTCAATCAGCTACACAGGTGTAGCAAAAAATTGCTTTCGTGTTTAAAACACAAAAACACAATTTTTTTCTGATTATAAATGCAATTTATATTAATTATAGAAATTTTAGAAAATATATAAAAGTAAAAATAAAAAAAATAAAATTGGAGGCATCACGCTCCCTGATTTCAAACTATACTAGTATTATAATGCTATAGTAATTAGAACAGTACGGTACTGGCATAAAAACAGAAACACAGATCAATGAAACAAAACAGGGAGATCAGAAATTAACCTATACAAATGGATAGTCTCTTCAATAAATAAGTTTTGGGAAAACTGGACAGCCACATGGTCAAAAAGGTACAAACTACCAGGTATAAAATAAATAAGTCAGGGAAATGTAATATAGAGCATGGTGAATAAATCTTAAAACTCTAATCACAAGAAACAAAATTTTTAGTTAACTATGTCTGGTGACATGAAAACAATTTTAAATGGTCTAGTAATCTATTAACATAAATGCTTCATATTTTATTTAACTCATCTTATTGCATATTTAGGTTGTTTATAATTTTTCACTATCATAAACATGCTTTTATGAACATCTTTATCCATAAATTCTTTTTTAAATTGAATTTATTGGGGTGACATTGGTTAATAAAATTATATAACTTTCAGGTATACAATTCTACAATACATCATCTGTATATTGTATTGTGTCTTTACCTCTCCTTTTACCCTCTTCTACCTCCCCCTACCGCCCTTTTCCTTCTGGAAATCACCATACTGTTGTCTGGGTCTATGAGTCTTTCTTTTTATTCCTAATCCCTTCACCCTTATCCAGGGCCCAACCTCCACCCCTCTGACATCTGTCACTCTGTTCTCTGTAACTATGAGACTGATTCTGTTTTGTTGATTAGTTTATTTTGTTCATTAGATTCCAAATGTAAGTGAAATCATATGGTACTTGTCTTTCTCTGACGAGTTTATTTCACTTAACATAATACTCTCCAGGTCCATCCAAGCTGTTATAAAAGGTAAGATTTCCTTCTTTTTTATGGCTGAGTAGTATTCTATTGTGTAAATGTACCACAGGCTTTTTTTATCCTCTCATCTACTGATGGGCACTTGGGTTGCTTCCAAATCTTGGCTATCCTTCCTATATAATAAAAGCCTAATATGCAAATTGTCCCCTCGACTGGGTGTTCGACCAGGGGGTGGGGCGGGCTGGCCCCACCCCGGTTGGCGGGAGCAGCAGGCAGCCCGGGGAAGGGAGGCCCTGGCCAGCAGCCACTAGGGACCCTACCCATGCACAAATTTCATGCACTGGGCCTCTAGTTATAAATAATGCTACAATATGGATGCAATGAACATAGAGGTGCATATATTCTTTCCAATTAGTGTTTCAGATTTCTTTGGATATATTTCCAGAAGTGGAATTGCTGGGTCATAAGGCAGTTAGTTCCACTTTTAATTTGTTGAGGTAATTCCATATTGCTTTCCACGGTGGTTGCACTAATCTGCAGTCCCACCAACAGTGCATGAGGATTCCCTTTTCTCTATATTCTCACAAACACTTGTTGTTTGTTGACTTATTGATGACAGCCATTCTGACAGGTGTGAGGTGATATCTCATTGTGGTTTTAATTTGCATTTCTCTGATGATCAGTGATGTAGAACATCCTTTCATCTGACTATTGGCCATCTGTATGTCCTTTTTTGGAGAAGTGTCTATTCAGGTTCTTTGCCCATTTCTTAATTGGATTTTTGTGTTTTTTGTTTTGTTTTGTTGTTTTATTTGTATTGAGAGTTTTATAAGTTCCTTATAAATTCTGGATATTAAGCCTTTATCAGATGTATTGATGAATATGTTCTCTCAGTCAGTGGGTTGTCTTTTTGTTTTGTTAATGGTTCCCTTTGCTGTGCAAAAATGTTTTCATTTCATAAAGTCCCATTTGTGTTTTTTTTCTTTTGTTTCCCATGCCTGAGGTGATATATCAGAAAAAATATCCCTAAGAGAAATGTTGGAGATTTTATTGCCTATGTTTTCTTTTAGAATTTTTATGGTTTCGAGTCTAACATTTAAGTCTTTAATCCATTTTGAGTTTACTCTTGTGTATGGTGTAAGGTGATCAACTTTCATTATTGTGCATGTTGTCCATCCAAGTTTCCCACACTTTTTATTGAATAGACTATCTTTACCCCATTGGGCTCTCTATTCTGTTCCATTGATCTATATGTCTGTTTTTATCCCAGTACCACGTTATTTTGACCTTGTACCTTGTAGTTTATTTTTTAATCCTCACATTTATTGATTTTAGAAACAGAGGAAGGGGGAGAGAGAGAGAGAGAGGGAGGGAGGGAGGAGGGAGGGAGAGAGAAAGAGAGAGAGAGAGAGAAACATTGATGTGAGAGAGAAATATTAACTGGTTGCCTCCCATACCCCCAACCAGGGATTGAACTGCAACCTAGGTATATGTCCTGACTGGGAATCAAACCCACAACCTTTAGGTGTATGGGATGATCCTCTAATCAAATGAGCCACCTGGCCAGGGACTTGTAGTAAATTCTTATGTACAGTTCTGAATATCTCCTTAGGAAAAATTCCTGGAGGTAGAATTTATGAGATGAACATTTTATGCAACTTAATGTGCACTGCTAAATTGGCTTTCAGTAAAGCTATCTGCTTTACATATGAAATATGATTATTCTTAGTGCTATCATGGTAAAAAAAAAAAGAGAGAGATATTGTAACCATAAAATTTATGAGAATAGACTTTGGAACAAGATAAGGTTGGTTTCCAGTCTGAACATTAGTGCTTATTATATGATCTTAGGCAACTCTGTAACCCCCCATTTTCCATATATAAAATAGGATTCAATCACTTACCTCCTTAGTTGTAAATTTAAGAAATGTGTAAGATATACAATGGTAATCACATGTATGAGCACTCAAATGTGCAACATTATGACTTTGCCAAGTCTCTGTAGTCATACTACATTATCAAATTTCCTCTAATCTAATACCATTATTAGATTCACCTTTATTTTATGAACTACTAAGAAAGAACACTGTCAATTAAACTCTAACATACTATCTATTATAAGTAACATCTTGACTTCAGAGAATTATAAAAAGATGCATATCTTAAAACTGATGAAACACAGTACAAAAAAGAAAAAGAAAAACATTTTTAGGTGTTCAGAATTTAGCTGCTATATAAAACACACACACACCAAACCCCAGAACACCATCTCTGAAAAGTTAAAGAACAACAAAAACAAAATCTATGAAGCATCAATATTCATATTACAACTATTTAGTGCCAGGCAATACTTTTGCCAAGATAATTTAAATTTATCCTAAATAAAATTTTGACCAATAAGCTAATGGCCAATAAACAAACATATGTAGAGTTGTAAATAGTTGCTACTTCTATCATCCTATGGATTTACTGTACATGACTTCAGTCATCTGAATAAAATCACAGCATGATAGAATTTTATGGCTAAAAGGGCTCTCAGAGAAAATTTCATTTTACATATATGGAAAATAAGATTTACAGAATTTAAATGGCTAGTTAACATGTTACTAGCATGTTAATCATTGGCAATGCGAAAATGAGAATCCAGGTTTAGTGATTCTCAGTCCAGAGTAATTTAAAATTCTAAACATTAATTAATTTCTATATTTAACTAAACATATTTACCTTAACAATCAAAATTAAAGCTCTGGCCGGATGGCTCAGTTGGTTGGAGCGTTATCCCATGCACCAAAAGGTTGCAGGTTTGATTCCGGGTCAGGGCACATATCTAAGTTTTGGGTTCAATCCCCCATTGGGGTGTGTACAGGAGGCAACCAATCAGTGTTTCTCTCTCACACCGGTGCTCTCTCTCTCTCTCTCTCTCTCTCTCTCTCTCTCTCTCTCTCCCTCCCTCCCTCCCTCCAAAAATCAATAAACATATCCTTGGGTGAGGATAAAAAAAAAAATCAGGAGTAAAAGAAAAACCTATATTCGATATTAGAACTTAGGCTCACCGAATTCTGCAATTGTCAATCACTTGATGTCTGTTGATTATCTACTATGTATGGACATTATGATGTCCTGAAGGCTCTTTTGTCCTGAAAGTTCGTGTACTTAAAACCTTTGATTTGAAAATTTTGATTAGGAGAACAGGGCTTGCTTTGTTAGCTACTACTATATTTCTTTGATCCTAAGAGGCACATTTTTCCTTAACACCTCTGAAAAGTTAAAATGGATGGCATCTCTGCTATACAAGTGGTAGTTAAGATAACAGTCATTAATGCCTACATATGTATCTATTTGATATTTTTGGTGATATGACTGCAATTCCTTGATGTTTCAGTTAACAACTACTTCAGAGAATGGAAATTAACTCCAGGTTATTATCTAAAAATCTTTTGTTGGGGCCTTCCAATAAGATCAAGAAAGTGCTATTATCAATGAGTATTACTGAAAAGAAAAATCTAGAGACAACTGTGGAGAAATGCTGTAATTCAGAGGTTTTCAAACTTTTGGTTTCATAATCCCTATATATGCTTAAAAATTATAGAGAATCCCAAAAAGCTTTTGCTTATGTAGGCTATACCTATTGATATTTGTCATTTAAAAAATTAAAACGAAGAAATTTTAAAAATAGTTGCTGATTTATTCCTTTAGAAACAGCTATAATAAACCCATTAGATGTTATTCTAATAAAATCTATACATAAAAAAGCCCAGTGACTGTAATGGCGGAACGACCAGAATGACTGGTGGCTATGATGCACACTGCGGCAGCCAATCAGCCTGATCTGGGCCCCCATCAACCCCCCACCCCCTGGCCGGCCCAGCCCCACATCGGCCCCCAACCCCCCAATCGGGGGTGGGGCCAGCCAGCCCCACCCCCTATTGGCCCCCATTGGGGCGGGCTGGCCAGACTCCACCCATGCACAAATTCATGCACCGGGCTGCTAGTAGTCTAATAAAAATTACTTCAAAAAATGAGAATGCCATTATATTTTTATATTTTCTATTATATACTTCTATATTTGATTTGTTGAGATATCACAAATTATGTAGTCTCCAGAAAATATCACTGTACACTGTGAGAGAATGAAAGTGAAAAAGGTAAATAATGTTCTAGTATTATTGTGAAAATAGTTTCAACTTTGGGGCTCTCTGAAAGAATCTTGGAGAGTATCAGTGGTCACTGATCATACTTTTGAGAAACACTGCTGTAATGTAATACTTCTGAAGGCACAGAGGATAACACTGCAGGAAAACAGGAACGCCCAAAGCTTTATATCAAAAAATGATTCAGAAGAGCTGGATTCTAAATTCTAATTCTAAATTTATTATACCTTAATTTATTTTGCTTAGAATTTCCTTTATATATATATATGTGTTATCTGATTAAGAAAAGTTATATGCCTAAATAAATCTAAAAGAACTTTCAACAGTATAAAATAAAAATTCTATGTGATAAGAAAAACATGTATCACAGTTTATTGGCAGTGTTTTTCTTTTTTGTGGTTCATAAAATAATGATATATATTATAATTGATGGTATTATAGATTCAATTAAATACAGTCAATATCGTAAGGTCAAATCTGTATCATTATTTTCTCATGAGGAGAAGTTGGATGCCACTGGAATTTTTATCTACAAGTAATGATGGGATTGAAAAGATCAATTATAATGCAACTGAAACATTTGAAGAAAATGCTTTAAATGGTAAATATTTAACTTGTCTTTATACATTTCAGAATGATATTGTTACTAAATGAAATACTGAAACATCTTTTAATTATTCTTACAGTAAGATATTCTGCTTTTATAGGTTAATAATACTTTGATTTGAAAGTTGATATTCGGCCCTGGCCAGGTAGCTCAGCCGGTTAGAGCGTTGTCCTGATATGCCAAGGTGGGTTCGCTATCTGATCAGGGCACATACAAGAAGCAACCAATGAATACATAAATAAGTGGAACAACAAACTGATGTTTCTCTCTCTCTCTCAAATGAATGAATAAATATGAAAAAAGATAAGTTGACAGCCTTGGCTGGTGTGGCTCAGTTGGTTGAGCGTTGTTCCATACACTCTGAGTGGTCATTGATTGATTCCCCGTCAGGGCACAAGCCTGGGTTGCAGCTCCATCCCCATTTGGGGGCTTGCAGGAGGCAGGGATCAATGTTTCTTTCTCTGTCTCTAAAAGCAATAAAACCATATTTAAAAAGAAAAGAGAGGATGACATTATTTATCCTTCAATGTTGAAATTGGAATTTATTTTTAGGCTTAAAATATTGTATCATAAATTTTAAATGAAGAGCAGGTATATTTCAGTTTTTTTATATAATGGGAATTACACTTCACCTTTAATCATTTTTTTTTATATTTTATTGATTTTTTACAGAGAGGAAGGGAGAGGGATAGAGAGTTAGAAACATCGATGAGAGAGAAACATCGATCAGCTGCCTCCTGCACACCCCCCACAGGGGATGTGCCCACAACCAAGGTACATGCCCTTGACTGGAATAGAACCTGGGGCCCTTGTGTCCACAGGCTGGCGCTCTATCCACTGAGCCAAACCAGTCAGGGCCACCTTTAATCATTTTTAACATTTTAAAGTATTTTATTAATACAAAAAGAAAAAAAAAGAATAACTATTAACTAAATATATGTATTCATCATTCCAACTCACCTGGACTGTTTTTGCAGAATGATCTGAATGATTTAAAGTGGTTCTATCTGCATCTGGATCAGACTCTGTCTGCCTCAGGGAAGTATGCTTTTTCTTCGCAAGATCTGCATCTCTATTGTATGAGTATCCAAGTTTAGATGTGGGAGATAAACTTGTTTTTTTGATAGGTGATTCAGGATCTGATCTGCATTCTAAGGGTCTAGAATTCTCTAATTTTTCTTGCTCCAAGTTACTACTGATGTCCAGAGTCTGAAGCTTTGGCTCGCCTGTCACCTCACAAATAAAGGGTGGAGACACATCCTTCTTTTTATCACAAACATATAAATCACTTAATTCTAAAGTCTCAGCTTTCAATAGTCTCTTCTTGCCTAACAAAACTTGCGTGTGAGTTGAATCCGTACTGGAACATATTCCTGGGTCATCGGAACCTGAAGTCCTTCCAGAGCTCTGTTGGGACTTTTGGGGTTCTGTGTCACTTTTAGTCCTGCGACAGTAAGGGGAGGCTGTGCTTGGACTAAGATGATCATCAGGAGTCTGATGTTCACTTTCTGACTCTCCAACCCCACTATCATTTACAAATACAGAGTCGTCCTGTGATAAGAAGTCTACGGCTGTGCTGGAAGGCTGCTGCAGTTCAGGTTCCTGTTTCAGATCACTAAGCTCTGCATAGAATTTTTCTTGATCAACAGAACTGTTTGTATCTGTTTCATAGTTTCCAACTTTATATGTGCTTTTACTGCTGTTTTCCTCTATCTGAACAACATTTAGTTCTTGGCCACTGAAATGTGCCCTTATTTGATAGAGATAAGTCATAACAGTCAGTTTGTCAGGAATTGCTAATAAGACCATGTCAGAAGGTTCCAATAACCGGGAAATTCCTATGCTGGCAAATCCATCATATGCCTTCAAAGGAAGGAAAAACAAAAGATATATTGAACAGTTCAGATATTCCATACATTTTAAAAACAGCAAAAAAAAACCCCCAAACAAACAAACAAACAAAAAACAACGAATGTTAATTAAACTTAATGTGGGGAATATTTCACAGTGATTCAAATATTGAAACATGTTGTACACCTGAAACTAATATAATGTTATATGTAAATTAAATATCAAAATTAAGTTTAAAAATGAATAAAATTAAGTTACCATAAAAAAACAAGCAGCAAAATTTTAGTGGATTTTTGTTGTTGGAGGGTACATGACAACTACATGAGCAAAACAAAATTCCAAGTCATAAATTTGTGAAAGTGGGGTAGATCCCAGAGAAATTTCCTTAATATCAAATGGAATGTTCTTTTCCAATAAAGAAAATAAGCAAAAAAAGAGAGTTAAAACAAACAAAAAAAACCTTAGAATTTATTTTTTAAGGTAAGGAATTAAGTTGTAAGAAATAGTTCATTTGGACTTTATCATTCCTATCAAACTCTCTTTTCCATGGTCATGTAACTGAAGTGACTTATGAAGAATAAATACAGCTGGATACTCCAAAAGAACTAACTCCTAGATTACCTAGTATAAAATACAAGTCTACAAACATAGCAACTTTTTAAATGCCCAATTGAAATTGATTTTCATAATTAAAAGAGGGACTTAATTTCACTTCATCCATTTTGGAAAGAATAAAATGTTTTGAGTAGCTGAAGATGTGAGGCTGCACTGTATTATTTTTGTTAGCCTTTAAGTGACTGTGGCATTTCAGGTTTTTCTAGTTTTGAAGAATCAAAGCTGTTTCTCAATTTACAATTAATTATTAGTATCCTGACCTAACCCTTGAAAACAGCATTGCGTTGCTAGGAAGCATTAATAATATGGTTTAAGGTTTAGACATATTCTTAGAGAAAGTAAAGATCCTTTAGTTATATTCTTACTTTGGGATATAAAATACCTATCTTTGTAACAACCAAGATGTAGGATCATAACTCAAAGTTTTTCTTAAAAAACACACACAACACATTAGGAAATCATGTAACAGTTAAGAAGAAATCAGTCTTTTGCACTTACGTGTTAAAGTGCATCACTACCTTTGAACTTAATCCTTGTCTTTTTTGTATTCTTCCAGTAGTTTAATAAATGTTATGGAATACGTTAGAAAGAAAAGGAAAAGGAAACTGCGATATTAAAACCACTTCAATTTTCATAGCCCTATATTTCATAATATAGGTACCTCAAAATATTTACTTGAGAGAATGTCTCAGTTGGTGTGCATGTTTAGGCCTGTTTGTTACTTTACATGTTTTAGGAAAATTAAAGTCATTTTCCTCCTTATGTGTCTTGACAACTAGATTAACAGGCATCAATTGCAGACCATCAGGAAAAGCACCACAAGCAGTATTCTAAACATTTCCCAATTATCTAAAAGACTGACATATTGGTTAAGATCAGATGTCACAGGTAAATACCTTTTTTATTCAGCACTTTTTACAGACCTGGGAAAATGATTAGCTTCCTTGTGGGGAATCTCCTGCTGGTGTTCTGCTTCATGTAGCATTTCATTTTATGCACACTAATTGCACTAAAGAAAAACATTTAAAGACAAACCAGGTTTCTTATAAGCGAGGTCAAGACTTTTAAAGGAATTTTCCCATTGGTTAACCTCTTCTGCTATGGTCAACCACCTACTATCTTTTTAGCTATTAGTGTGGGGAGAAAAAAGAGGTATTTGAGAGAAAATTGTTTTATTCGGTCCTAGATATTACTTAATTGGTAAGGAGGAATCATTGCTAGTTATGTTATACATCTGTATGGAACTTAAAACATAGGCATTGTTTCTCCTGCTGCTTTAAGTTCAATCAAGGGCAGATGGGGTTATCAGGAAGAACTGTGTGAAGCCGGAAATAAATCTGCAGGTAGCAACTGATACTCAATGTAGATATTAGGTAAGAAGTTGCAAAGTGATGAAAAGAAAAGACTGTCTAACAACAACTATTTGAATCGTGCAATGAATAGGATC
Source organism: Myotis brandtii (assembly GCF_000412655.1). Taxonomy (NCBI): domain Eukaryota; kingdom Metazoa; phylum Chordata; class Mammalia; order Chiroptera; family Vespertilionidae; genus Myotis; species Myotis brandtii. The sequence goes on from NW_005371410.1 coordinate 4,508,591, forward strand.
ATCAAAATTAAAATCCTTTCAAGACATGATTATCTGCCCTGAAAGATCTAATTGAGAAAAAATTTAATAGGATATTCTCCTTTATGTCATAATGTGTAAATCCAAGGTATGCTCATCATTATTAAGTTCCTGAAAAAAATAATGTAAAGAAGAGTGGCTTAAGCCTTAATGAGTTCGCATACTCTTAAAAATTATTTAGATAAAAACGTTTCCTTTTCAAAATTTTAAACAGTAACCTGAAAGCTTCACTTAATAAAAATAATGATTTACAATGCTTCTATCTGCATTTAAATTAGCTTAATATTTTATTCAAATGCAAAAATGCAAGTAAAGAACTGTCATATCTAAAGATATAATTTAATCGATGAAAAACAAGTTCTCTAAAATTATACAATAGATATAAGCTCTCTAAAATTATACAGAAAATATTTTATGAGAATGACTTACTTTGCAGCATGCCCACCATAAAGGTGATTTCTATAAAGAAAATCATATTGTTTTTTTAAGATTAGATTTTCTTGCCGAAACCGGTTTGGCTCAGTGGATAGAGCGTCGGCCTTTGGACTGAAAGGTCCCAGGTTCGATTCTGGTCAAGGGCATGTACCTGGGTTGTGGGCACATCCCCAGTAGGAGATGTGCAGGAGGCAGCTGATCGATGTTTCTCTCTCATCGATGTTTCTAACTGTCTATCTCTCTCCTTTCCTCTCTGTAAAAAGTCAATAAAATATATAAAAAAAAAAAAAGATTAGATTTTCTTGGGTAACATATTTCAATTAAAAATGGACAGTTTTTAAATGTATTTCCTTATGGCCAACATAATAACAATACATTTGCAAATAAATAAGAATTTTTTTAACAGTAATACAAATTTTTGGTATTAGAGAGCAATAAAAGTAAAAAAAATATTTTGACTTAGTTAATTGAACTTCTATCAAAGTCTCCTTTATAGACATTTTATTACTGGTGGTTTTAATAATCTAAATAATTATTAATCACTTTATCCCATGAATTCTTTTGGCAATGAATCCCTTCTCAGAATAATGTTTTACATGTATAAAAGACATAGGATTACAAAAGAAGTCAATTATATTAAAAAATAAAACTATGAAAATATTAGCAAAATTCAGTTTGAGAAACAGTAATATATGTGCTTTTATAAATGCATTAACTACTGTAATTTTGAAGAAGTGATAAGCTTAAAAGGTATTGGTAGATATTTACAGCTGTACAGTGACATGAAAATATCTGAAATTCTAAAGGTGATAAAGTCTCAGTCATGGCTGATCCTACAGTAGATTGTTGCCTAAATTTATAATTGAAGGAAATACTAACTTTCAGTTAAAAATTTGAGGAAAATATATTTTTTCCACCAGCCATGTTCAAAGATGCCCTGAGTTCTGTCCATAGCCCCAGGTTAGGAACTCCGGTTCTGAGACAATACATTTCATTAACTTAGCAGTTGAAGAATTCAATTAAGCACAACCCCTACCTCCCTAAAACAACAACAACACTGAGTACTACTGTGTGTTGAGTTAGATGATTCCCTGTTTTTTCATTTCAAGGTGCACAGACTGTAATATTGTGCTATTGAGGGAAGTTGTTAAGTCAGCCTGCTGCCATACTCAGCTGGCCTTGGAAGGCTCCAGCAATTCAGCCCTTGCACAACTACCTTGAAGGCTGAAAGAATCGATATCCCCAGATACCAATTGGGAAGCTCTGACCTCAGTATATTAATTAATCATCTGGGGAAAAAATTGCAGTTTACCAGAAAATAAAAAAAGAAACCAATGTTCATATCATTTTGTTTCTAGGAACACAGGCATTCTTTTTTGGCTTTAGGTTCCTGACCTCATCCTCTCCCAACAGATTTTTCTAAACTCATAATAATTTATGGCACAACCACTATGGGTGCACTTTTTAAAAGCTAAATTCTGAATAAAAGCAATATGGTTTAACAAATATTTAACAGGTAATGAAGTTCATACACATAGTATAATCTGATACCAGACTGGCACTCGTGATCTTTAAAGGCCATAACAAACTAGAATAAGCCATGCATCCTATTTGAACTGCAGGAAGGGGAATACCTTCTGAGAGCTGCAGTTATGACCTTGCAAACAATCTCACTTCCACCAAATTAATAAAAGCCTACAGAGAAGCCAAAACTACAACTTTTTTTTTTCTTCTTGGCAATTCTTACCTTTTTGTTGTTCTCTTTAATATCTTGAGGATTCAGAGACTTGTAGTCACTGAGGGAGAAAATGGCACAGTAGGATATATACAGTATTTTACAAAACAGCTATTTTTAAAACAAACTGAATCTAAAAATTTGACACTCAATAATACCCAAGAGTAACTAGCAACTTCACAGCAATTCAATCAACAAAACTAATTATGTGGGAAATGAACAAAAATAAACAAACAAACAAACAAACAAAAACAGTGATTACATGTTTCATTGCCTGAAGCTTTCCATAAGAGAAGTTAAGGCAGGGAACCAGAGACTAGCCTTGACAACCAAATAGCCTTGACAACCAAACAAACCATGAGGCAATACCTTGTCAATGTACAAAGAGCTACAGGCTTCTTTGTGTGATATAATTTTAACACTAACCCAATTTCTTTTTTCATCTACTTCTCTTTCTAAATTTTTAAAAAAATCTTTATTGTTGAAACACTAACCCAATTTTTATAATAATTTAAAGTAAGTTCTTTGTATGAGATTAAGAAGAAAAATAATTTTTAAAAAAACAGATTTTTTAGGTATCAAGAAGGAAGGACTTATTTTTCTGGCATGCATTTCTTTCTTTTGTAAACAATTTATTTTTATTAATTTCAGAGAGGATGGGAGAGGGAGAGACAGAAACACCAATGATGGGAGAGAATCATTGATTTGCTGCTTCCTGCACGCCCCCTACTGGGGATAAAGCCCACAACCCGGGCATGTGCCCTTAACTGGGATCCTTCAGTCTACAGGCTGACACTCTATCTACTATGCCAAACCAGCTAGGGTGGCATGCATTTCTTTCAAAAAGAAGAGGTGTAGGTAATAAAAAAGAAATACGAAGTCAAGTATTTCACGACACATGTTAAAATTATTTTATTTTTTTAAAGCTATCTTTTATTTACAAAATATTTATAGGGAATGAAAAATTTTTACTTACATTAAATCCGGTCTAAAGTGGTGTAATATTGCACAAAAAGATAAACCATTTCTCCATGATGTAGTAAAATTTGTGATTTTTACTCCCCGATAGTTTTTCGTAACTTCTTTGCACCATACAAGCAATGACTGACTAGCATTTGGCTTTCGCCCCAAAATAGGACTTGGTATAGGACTTGGCTAGAAAAAAGAAAAAGATTATAATAGAAAATTAATATTAAATGACCTTTCTAGATCATTTGAACCCTTCGATGTAAGTTTAGGTCCTTCAAACCTGTCAATTCAAGGCAACTGTAACCCCCAAGAAAGAAACATGAATTATAAGTTATTATCCTATGGCATTCACCTGGCAAAGATGTAGGTATGCAAGATTAGTGGAAACATTGTATTAAAATATTTCAACATTTCAGGATGAATATACGTATAACTTGCACACCCTAAAAAAAATTTGCCCACATGCAATCATGTACAAATATAGTTCCTTTTTTTGACTAAAGAATAATGTATTTGGAAGTCTAACTGTGACACAAATTGTTAGTAATGGAGAGATCAACACACAGTAATCATATTCAATGTAGATAGCAGAATGATAATCATAATCAAATGTACTTCTTACATAAATTTAAAAATGGCAAAATGAATTGAGTTATTATCAATAGTCAGGTGTTGGTAACACAACAATATGTAATTTGGATTTGCTCAAAATATCTTCTAATTATCAGTTATAACTACTTTTAAATATTAAGTCACTTAGGAGTACATGTTTGTATGCGTGTGTTTTAAATCTGAAGCATATACTTGGCTTTTCCTTGTTCATATACTTAAAACAACGATGACAGCAAACTAAGACCATAAAATAAGATTTTTACCCTAAACTCTAATTATTCTTAAAACAATGCCATTTTACTTTACTGTGTAACAACCACATTTTGTGATGGTAACTGTAGAGACTGATACAATTGAAAACTTAAAAAGAAGACTACTAAATGTTTCTGGACTTTAAATCTTGCTATCAGTTAAGAGTATTGACTATAGACATAATATAGAGGCCCTCTAAAATAAGGTGAAAGGAGAATAATTATTTATCCCTAATATCATTTAAGTTTAACCAGCAAATTATTCTTGCCACACAGCTTGTTTAAAAAAGACCAATGATGCCCCCACTTGACAAAAGCATGCTAGTGCTAGACAATTAAAATTATCAGCCCCACATAACCATGATTTATGCATTCACTCTTCCTGTGGAAGACTACTAAAGAACACCAAGGATATAATTTCTTACTTTTTTATTAACTGTCAGATAAACAGATTATGTAAAAAAACAAAGAATCTATTGAAGTTTTGTTCTCTAAATAGTCTATACAAAGTCAATGCTGAATAATTCACAGGTCATAAGAGACAAATTTTTATTAATTCTATTCAATATGAATAAGTAGGTAAAATGGAATTCCCAATATAGTAAAATATTAACCTTAAAATAAATAATAGCTCTCTTAACTATCAATCTAACATGTATAAAAATTAACTATTAAATCTTTTCACCTAATGGTGTCTTTTCACTGTGACTTTCAAATCCCTCTTAACTTGAAAATAGAGTGGCAAGCAGTCTATGATTGAGCTAGGAGATCGATAAACTGGGCATAAACACATTTTTTCTTAGATTTTCTATTATTTAAAGGATTGTTTTTATTGAAATAATTTTTGTAATCCAGCACTTTCTCTTCTGGATACATACCTGAAAAATCTGATAACACTAATTCATATACATATAAATACCCCTATGTTCATTGCAGCATTATTTATAATAGCCAAGATATGGAAACAACCTAAGTGTCCCTCCACAGATGATTTGATAAATATGCAGAATACTATTTAGCCATAAAAGAAGATGAAATATTGCCATTCGGGACAACATGGATGGATCTTGAAAGTATTATGCTAGGTGAAATAAGTCAGATAGAAAAGAACAAAAACTGCATGATGTGGAATATAAAACAAAAAATAACAAATGAAATTACAAACTAATAGATATAGACAACAGAATGGTGGTTACCGTAGGGAAGTAGGTGGAGGGAGGACAAACTGGGTAAAGGAGATCAGATATGTGGTAATGGAAGGAAACTAGACTTTGGATGGTGAGCACACAATAGAGTATAATGTACCAAATTATAATGTCATACACCTGAAATTTATATGATGTTATTAACCAGTGTTACGTCAATAAATTTAATTTTTAAAAACAGAATAAAATATTTTTCTGTATCGAATTATTATTTTAAAGCATTGATTTATTCCAAGTATGGGTAGCATGTAGATGGGCCACTAACCTGCAACTATCATTACATTGATTCATTCTAATCATCAGTAGCATGTACATAAGTAATGTACCTATGTCATCATCATATTACAATCTAGCAGTGGTTCTCAACCTTCTGGCCCTTTAAATACAGTTCCTCATGTTGTGACCCAACCATAAAATTATTTCGTTGCTACTTCATAACTGTAATGTTGCTACTGTTATGAATCGTAATGTAAATATCTGATATGCAGGATGGTCTTAGGCGACCGCCAAAGGGGTCGCGACCCACAGGTTGAGAACCGCTGAGAGTGTTTTTCTGTACTTAAAAATTAATGAAAACATACCATGTCATTATGATTTTGAATATATCCTATTTCTAAGAAAGGCTCAATATGAAAAGACTGAAAGAACTAAACTAAACTTTGGACTTACCCTAATACCAAACCCTTATATTAAAACATCTCACAATAAAAATAAGTCATATGTATTGAAGAAACTTTGATGAAATCACAAGCACTAGAAATTGCAGAAAATTGAAGTACAGCCATTTTTCAATGAAGTCATCTACTTCACAACTACTGACCTTTCATCTTATATTTTGCATACCATGCTGCTGTAAAAAAGAAGGAACTCTTACCATTTGCAACGGCATGGATGGAACTGGAGAGCATTATGCTAAGTGAAATAAGCCAGTCAATGAAGGAAAAATACCAAATGATCTCACTCATTCATGGATAATAAAGACCATTATAAACTTATGAACAATAATAGATACAGAGGCAGAGCTGCCTCAAACTGATTGTCAAACTGCAGCGGGAAGGCCAGGGAGGGTTGGGGGGCAGGAGGGAGGGGGGTAAGAGATCAACCGAAGGACTTGTATGCATGCATATAAGCATAACCAATGGACATAAGACACTGGGGGGTAGGGGAGGCCAGGGGATTGTCAAGGCGGGGGAAAAAAAAGGACACATATGTAATACCCTTTGTAATACTTTAAGCAATAAAACAATAATAAAAAAAAAAAGAACTAAGCAGGTAAGTCAGTTTGAAACCTTCTTGCTATTGCTGGCTCCTGATTTTGCAGTAAATGTGGCAGGTTGTTCCACTTCTTTGTCTCAGTTCCCTCATCTATAAAATGGGGATTGTAATGGTACTCATAGTGTTGTTGTAGTGACAAGATCTACTTCTCCCTGATCCCATCCAGCATACCCCAGACATGGTCCCATCTTATTGCGTTTGCACAGATTGTTCCATTTGCCTAGATGCTCTCCTCTTAGATATCTGCATGGTTAACTCCAATGCAACCATCTCCATTTGGCCACCCTAATTAATAACACAACCCATCTCCATCACCCAAACTCAACTAGGCTCTCCTGACTCCCCTTACCTTGCTCTATTTTTTTTCCGTAGCTTATTATCTTCTTATGGTCCATACACTTTATTTTGGTTATTTCCAAAATATGCTTATTGTTAACTAGAGGCCAGGTGCACGAAATTCATACATGGGGGATGGGTCTCTCAGCGGGCCTGCAGCCTCTCCAATCCTGGACCCCTCGGGGGATGACCGGCAGCTGGACATCCCTCTCACAATCCAGGACCACTAGCTCCTAACCGCTCACCTGCCTGCCTGCCTGATTGCCCCTAACTGCTCTCCCCTGCTGGACTGAATACCCCTAACTGCTCTCCCCTGCTGGCCTAATCGCCCCTAACTGCTCTCCCTTGCCAGCCTGATCCCCCTAACTGCTCTCCCCTGCTGGCCTGATCGCCTCTAACTGCCTCTCCCTTGGCCCCCATCACCGTGGCTTTGTCCAGAAGGATGTCTGGAAGGACGTCCAGAAGATGTCTGGTCTAATTAGCATATTACCCTTTTATTAGTATAGATGCTTATTACCTGACCATCCTCATAAATAAAAGGGCTATGATAGCAGTGATTTTAGGTTTTGTGTATTAATTGATCCCAAGTGTCCAGAACAGTTCCTGGCACATAGTAGGCACTCAGTAAATACTGCTAAATCAATAAATTCATGCAAAAACACTTAGCCCAATGGATGACACATAGTAACTATTCAGTAAATGTTAACTGCAATTATTATTACTGCCACCAATGCATTATTAGCGCTTGAATTCCGATATTTGAGTGTTTTGAAAATGTTAAAAGACATTAATTTCTCCAAAATAAAGAAAAAATTCTGTAAACAAAGCTTTAACTATAAGGTAATCTTGATATTCTATGTGCAAAATGGGGCACTTGGAATTTTTGGCAATGCAACTATTTCTGGTGAGAGGAAGACATAAAAATCTGGCCATTAAGCATAGAACCAAACTTTCAAATGTTGGAACAACTCTTTAAAACTTATTTCTTGTATTTTTGCAATGACAAAATATATGAGAAGGCACCTCCATTTAACATATTGGGAAAGTAAGGAACAGATATTATAGTTGTCCTTTTTATGCACAGAGAAAGAGGAAATTTATAAAAGCTATTCTAATTATAACTTTATGATTAGAATAATCAGTCTGCTCAGTCAGATGATCCTACCAGTTCTCTCTCAATCAAGCCACTGTATAGACGAAATTTCACTGATCTCCGTTTAACTGAGAACTAGTTAAATGTCAACCATGATTATAGAGCCAATTTGAAGTGGTGACAGTAGAGAAGAAATAGGACTTGAGGCCACTGTTTCACTTAACGGGTCTATGTTCTGATATAGTTCACCTTAATATATTATTTCTGTTAACATAGCATATTATATATTAAAGAAAGTAAGGTCACCTAGTTATTCTTACTAACAATAACAACAGGCTCTTTTTTAAAAAAATCAAGTCAAATAACTTATTACAAAATTTCCTACATTTTAATAGTTGCAAGAAATTTCAATTACATTTTTTTGCTCTACTCCTCTGATTATAGTTGCTTTCTCTCTCTCTTTTTAAAATATGTGTTGATTTGAGAAAGAGAGAGAGAGAGAGAGAGAGAGAGAGAGAGAGAGAAAAGCCAATTGGTTGCCTCCATGCCCTGACTGGGAATCACACCCACAACCTTTTGGTGTACAGTATGATGCTCCAACCAACAGAGCCATCTGGCCAGGGCAGTTGCTTTCTCTTTTGCTGTCTCCTCTTCTTCCACTGATACAAGCACATATTCCTCTAGGTATTGCTTTAAATAGTTTTCTCTCCCCTCACTTTGAGCTGATTCACTCCCAGGATTGCAACTATCACTTCCATGCAGATGATTCCCAAATATACATTTATAGTTCAATCTATCTCAAGTTGACATTTCCAGCTGGCTGTTCTTCCTCCCATATAAAATTCAAACTCAGTATGTGCAAAACCATAATTATAATCTTTCCTTACAACCTGCTTCATTTTTATTATGTTTGCAAATGATACAGCTATTGTCCCAATTGTCTAGTCTTTTAGTCTCAAAATCAGCTTTGAACTCCTTCAACTATCACCTCTTATTAGTTAATTCATGAGTAATTTTGATCCTGTTGTTGAAATGTTTTTATAATCTTTCTTTTGCCTTGTGCACTGTTGGTGGGAATGCAGATTGGTGCAGCCACTGTGGAAATTAAAAATGGAACCAACTGCCTTATGACCCAGTGACTCCACTTCAGGCAATTTATCCAAAGAAACCTGAAATACTAATTGGAAAGAATACATGCACCTCTATGTTCAATGCAACACTATTTACAATAGCTAAAGTTTGGAAGCAGCCTGAGTGTTCATGGAATACTACTCAGCTGTAAAAAAGAAGGAAATCTTACCCTTTTCAACAGCATGGATGGACCTGGAGAGCTTTACACTAGTGAAATAAGTCAGTCAGAGAAAAACAAGTACCATATGATTTCACTCATATGTGGAATCAAAAGAACAAAAAGAACTAGCAAGCAAAACAGTGACAGACACAGAGAGCAGGCTGACAGCTGTTGGGGAGTGGGGAGTGGGGTCAGGCTGGGTGAGGGAGGGTGGAGGGATTGAGCAAAGAGAGAGCAAAAAAAGTCATGGACACAGACAACAGTGTGGTGATTTCGGGAGTGGAAGGAGGAGGGGTCAAGGGAAGTAGGTGAAAGAGGCTATAGGGGGGATAAATGGTGATGGATGGAGACTTGATTTGGGTGGTGAACACAAACATAGCGAAAAGACAATGTGTTATAGAACTGTGCACCTGAAACCCGTGTAAGTTTGTTAACCAGTGCCACCCCAATACATTCAATAAAAAAAGAAAATGAGAAACCAGTTAAACTAAAGCATATTGCTTAAGGATTTATACTTAAAACTATAAAGCAAAGAACAAAGTGATTTCAATAAAGTTATGACAGTGATTATCTCTAGGAAAGAGGAAAGAGTTTAGGATAAGGGGCAGAAAAGCAGATAGCTTCTGGAGCTTTTGCAAAGATTTAACTCTTATGGTGTTTAAATAGATATTCACTTAATATAATTTGTTAAGCTGTGTATTAAGTCTTATGTACTTTTTGTATATATTTCACACTTCGCATTACGTTTCACAGCTAAAGGACTTTAAGAAGAATACTGGAATAGCTGGTTTTAAAATGATGAAATAAAAATGGCGGTTCCCCAATTCAATTTAAAAATTACTTTAAAGGTAACAAGGATAATGAGAAACCGAAAAGTACCTTTTTTCAGCATAAACTAGAAGATGTGTAATACTGAAAAGCAATATATGGGGATGTGTAATAAATAAATCAACAGTTAAACTTCCCATATCAGAAGAATTGAATATAAAAAAATAGAGAATATAGAACTGAGTGTTAAAATGTTTTTAAATTAAAAAGCATAATCTAAAATATGATACCAGAACTAAAACCAAACATATCTAATACTTATGTAGAATAGAGAGTAGAAATAGGCTCACATACAACAGAAGTGAGGAAAAGGATGGACTTAAGGACTTGTGTGAAAAGACTGGTGGCAATATTAACAAATGTTGCTTTTTACATTGTGTAATCAAATGTGACAACATTTAGAAGATCTTCAAGAGTTGGGAAAATCAATGTTTTACAAAGAAACAATACATGAAGTTCTAAAATCATGAATCAATAAAATATCCATTTGAAAATGCAAGACAGACCAATGCACTATTTCAGTTTCCACACTGCAAATAACTTAAACTACCATTTGTGAGTTTTGGTGTAGTATTAAAAAAAGACAACTCCAAATTATTTGAAATATCTATTAAAATTATCTTTTCTTTTTAAAATATATTTTTATTATTGATTTCAGAGAGGAACAGAGAGGGAGAGAAAGAAACATCAATGATGACAAGGAATCATTGATCAGCTGCCTCCTGCATGCCCCCCACACTGGGGATCGAGCCCACAACCTCCCTCTTAAACCAATAAAACATATATATATACCCAAAGTAGTCTATGTTTTCTCCTATGTTGTCTTCTAGTTTTATAGTTTTGTGTTTTACATTTAGGTCTATGATCTATTTTGATATTAATTTTTGTGATGGTTGTAAGGTCTGTGTCTAGATTCATATTTTTACATGTGAATGTCTAGCTATTACAGCACCATTTGTTCTATTGTTTTTCTATTCTCTACTTTATCTTTGCTCTAATATTTATTATTCCTTCCTCTGCTAGTTTTGAGTTTAGTTTGTTCTTTTTTTAAAAAATAAATTTTTATTGATTTCAGAGAGGAAAGGAGAAAAAGAGATAGATAGAATCTTTGACCTGCTGCCTCCTGCACGTCCCCCAATGGGGATAGAGCCTGCAACCTTGGGGAATCGAACTGTGACCTTCTGGTTCATAGGTTGATGCTAAACCACTAAGCCACACCAGCCAGGCGAGTTTAGTTTGTTCTTTTTCTAGTTCCTTATGTTGTAATATTAGGTTGTTGAATTAGGATCTTTCTTTTTAACCCAACATATTAACACACTGCTATTCCAATATACAATTAATTCTTAACATTATTAATAAATTTTCTATTCTTGGTTTGGACTAAGTCTTTAAAACCTAATGTGTAAACCAAAGTTACAATAATACTATATTTTAGATCAATATATATATATTTTAAATTTAGTAGTCTCTTAAATTGTGGAGAAAACAAAACAAAACAAACAAACAAAATATATATATATAACGCAAATTTATCCGGGACGTCTTAACAGTCACGACAGGCTCCAAGCCTTAATAGTCACGACCAGTGCAGCGGACACACACAGGGGGGCCTCTGCGTGTGAGCTGCAGAGAAAACACCTTTTCTGACTGCTCATTGGCTAAGCTCCCTGTATGCCACTGGTAATATTCTTGGTAACTTGGGTAATAAGAATCCAAGAAGGTGATCTAGGGTTTTTCGCTCAGTGGATAGAGCCTTGGCCTGTCGACCACAGGGTTCAGGTTCGATTCTGATCAAGGGCATGTACCTATGTTGCAGGCTCCTCCCTGGCCGGGGCCCAGGTCAGGGCTCATGCAGGAGGCAACCAATCGAAGTGCCCCTCTCACATTGATGTTTCTCTCTGTCTTTCCCTCTCTCTTCCACGCGCTCTAAAAATCAATGGAAAAATATCCTCATGTGAGGATAAAAAAAAAAAAAAGAAAGAAAGAAATGTCATATCCTATGAAAGAGATATCTTGAAAATGCCTAAAGAAAGTTGTCATTTTTTTCATGGTGAAGGGACTGGAGTCCCTGTTGATGAAAACACCTTGGTGGCTGTGGCAGCCGGCAGTGGCAGCAGCAGCGGGGGGATGGGGGTGGCGCCTTCTCCTGATCAGCCCGGTCGCCTCCTGTAGAGTGAGGCCAGACTGCGGCTTCCCAAGGGGAGCAGACTGCTTCCCAAGGGGAGCAGGCCTAAGCTGTCAGTAGGACATCCCCTGAGGGCTCCCGGACTATGAGAGGGGGCAGGCTGGGCTGAGGGACCCCCCACCCACCCCAGTGCATGAATTTTGTGCACCGGGCCTCTAGTTGTGTTATAATAATGGTAGCTTTTGCAATTAACCATGTTTTTATCTTTACTGAGACTTTTATTTCTTCATATGGCTTCCATTTACTATCTAATGTCCTACAGGACTTAAAACAAACTCCCTCAGCTTCTGTGTATTTGAGAATGCCTTAATTTTTCCCTCACCTTTGAAAACAATTTTGCCAGATACAGGATTTTATTATTGTACTTTGAATACACTGACCCACTGCCTTGTATCCTTCAAAGTGTCTGATGAGAAATCTACTGTTAATCTCATTGAGGATCCTCTTGCATTTGACAAATCACTTCTCTCGTGCTGATTTCAAGATTCTCTTTGTCTTTCAACAGTTTGCTTAGAATGTGTCTTGGTGTAGATCTCTTTGAGTTCTTCCTATTTGAATAGCTGATTTTCTTGGTGTTTATAATAATATCTTTCCTCAAACTTGGGAAGTTTTCAGCCATTATTCCTTCAAATAATCACTATACCCATTTCTCTCATCCCCTTCCAGGATTCCCATAATGTATACTAGTATATTGATCCACTTTCCCACAGGTCCCTTAGGTTCTGTTCCCTATTATTTTTCCTTTCTGTTCTTTAGATGCTATAATTTCCATTGTTCTATATTCAGGTTCACTGATTGTTCTGCTTGCTCAAACCTGCCTTTGAATCCCTCTAGTGAATTATTAATTTCAGTTTTTGTGTATTTCATCTCTAGAATTTATTTTTGTGTCCTTTTGGGTTTTCTCTTTATTGGTATTTCCATTTTATTCATATATCTTTTTTTTCTCTTTTTTTTCACATCTTCCTTTAATTCTTTGAGCATCTTTAAGACATTTGTTTTAAAGTATTTGTCTAGTAGGTTCAACATGTGGTCTTTCTCAGGGACAGTTTCTGTTGGTTAATTTTTTCCCTATAAGTAAGCTATACTTTCCCTTTTGGTTTTCTTGTTCAAAACTGGATATCTGAATGTAATAATGTGGTAATTGGATGTGGAATGATAACTTCCTCAGGATTTATGGGATTATTATTAGTTTGTTTATTTAATTGTTTTAGGCCATCTCCATGCCGTGGATTAGCTTGAGTATAAACTTCAGGTCTTCTCAAGTCTTTTCTGGCCCTGTGTCTTTCTCTGGCTATGTGTGGTAATTGTCTAATTTCTCCTGTGTGTGCAGTTGATTTTGAATGTACTTGTTTTTAAAGTCTGGCTCTCCAAAGAGGAAAATGAAGTAGGGGAAAGCACCAGCCCTTTAAGTCCCATAGAACTTGCTTTAGTCTGAGGAAGGACCTGAAACAAAGGTGTGTGTGTGTGTGTGTGTGTGTGTGTGTGTGTTTATAACAACTTTTGTCAGCAGAAGCTACAATCAACAATCAGAACACAGATCTCTGATATATTGAGGACTAGGGTCCTTATTGCCCACCCTGGTTCCTGCAAGCTGTGTGCTTGCTCTAGGAATATGTGCACAGCTGCCTATAATGGGGCTGGGAGGTGGGAGATAAATAGCCATTGTTGAGCTAAGGAGCTGAAATTAATCAAAGTCTAACCCTTCCCCTGAGTTCCAAAGGTTTCAACAGACTTCAGAGTTCCAAAACAGATCAGACAAATTCTGTCATTTCAATTGTCTAGATAAGGAGATGGATTTCTGGTGTTTCTTTCTCCACAATCTTCCTAAAATTCTCTATCTTCTCAATAACTTTTTTTTCCTTTTTTTCCTCAATAACTTTTAAGAGTATCAGGGAGTTCTGAGACAAAAAGATTTCAGAGTCACTGTTGTAGACAATGCACAAATGTAGGTATGGGAATGAGTATCCCTATATCAACCAATATCAGCTTTGAGTGTATTAAAGCAAAATGATAAGACTAATTGATAGCTTAAGTTTAAATGTTAGAACCTAAACTAAAGCACCAATTTCAGAAAGAGTCTCCTCATTGTGTCACTAATAAAGAATAAAGAGGTTGAAGAGATGGAGAATATTGAACAATACAAGGTTGTTTGCAGGGCATACTAGTATTTAAACCCATGATGTTTCCTTATAGGGGGCCTTGCCTAGTCACTAATGAAAGTAAACACTATAATAATAAGTTTGCTAGGAAAACAAATGAATAGTGTATGATTGATTCCATGCCTATAAAAATGACAAAAAAAATGAAAAAATCCATTCTATAACAGAGTGTTTTGACCATATAAATTCCCCACTTGGACTAGCAGCCTTTAGATACAATTATTTCTTTAAAACTTACATCTGTAGGTATAAATCAAGGAGTGGTAGAGTTAGTGAAATTTCAGGCCCAATGATTATTATATAGGTAGTAATAGCAAAAAGAGCACTGTTGCTAAAAAAACAACAGAACAAAATATATTATATCAGAGTACTGGGAGACATTCCTCTGCCCATCTCTACTGCCTCCTATGCATTTTGCTGGCTTGTCCAAAAATGAAAAGTCCTGACTGCTCTTTATCAGGTCATTCTTTACAGAAAAGCACGCAGCCTTTAAGCACGAGGTAGCTTCTCCCTCTGGGACAAAGAACAGGCTTGTTTAATGATTGCTATAAAAGTGGGGATTCCCCCAAGTGCAATGTTCTTTAGCTATGATACAACCCCACTGTGTGTGCAGCATGCATTTGACCCTTCATGTGATCCCTATGGAACTTAGTCACAAAGGAACCGACAAAAACATGCCAATGCTCATGCTGTGAGTAATAAAGTCCTTTGTCTCTGACTCAGGAGTTTTATGTCTTCATCCAGCATCCATGAAACATTAACAGGCTACTTGATTACCTTACAAATAGAATAAATCCCCCACACCTGATGCATTTTATTTATGTCTACTTGAAAGCTTATTTAACACACATGCAAAATACATGTGTTAATCTTACCAATACAGTTTGAATTCATAAAATAGTCACATATTGTCTCAAGTCAGTTGAATAGGAGGAATAAAAGACTTATGAAAAATCTGACTGCCTTTAACTTGCAAAGTAGTTCTCTGGTGGATTTTCTTTTCTTAAATTGAGATGAAAGACTGTGAGCCCTAACATTATATAATTTTACAATGACTCCTTTGTAAAAATCCTTTGGGGTCAGTCAATTTCTAAAAGAAAATGTAGACATTTTAGAATTACTATAAACAAAAAACAAACAAAACAAAAACGCAAATTATTTCCAATTATTAAGTTAAAATATAGGGATTATGATATCCTTAAAAAACAAACAACAAACAGCAGTAGATGGGTAAGTCAGGAGTGTGAGACTACAAAGAAAATAAATACACAGAAAAAGAAACTCAAGAGGGAATGGATTTTAAGATATAGCATACTTATATTCTAAATCTGTTTTTTTTTTTTTTACATATACTGACTTGTTTTACCAGAAAGCTCCTACTCCTTTTCATCAACATTTAACCCATTTGCAAGAACATGTGAATAGGCCAATCCTAGCTTATTAGGAGAGTTATATCCATCTCTATTTTAGTCATTTTGTTCTGCTATGCAATTTTGCCAAAAACATTCTTATTTGCCAGGACATTCTTGTGGCTTTTCAGTGACACTACCTGTATCTTATATAATCTAACAATTATTAATCCATAGTACAGGGAAGAGTTGCTGCCCTTAAAATCACATATATTTTACCCATGTAATTTCTTTTTATGGCAGATTTTTCTATAAAAAATGAAAATAATAAGCTTAATTCTCCTGTAAATTTAGTAACTAAACCATATACAGACTGTTATGAGGGAGAAGCTATGTTCAAAAGGATATATAGCATAAGAAAAGGACACAGAATTGTGGTTCAGAGCATACACAGACTTTGGAGTAAGATCTTGGTTTGAGCCCTAACCCTCTCACTTAATATTTTCTTTAATGATATATAAATAACATTTAGGCTGGTTTTCTATTCATGGAAATTTTCCTTACCTATCAATTTTATTGTCAGTCATTTTAATTCTTATATAGTCCAACTTGTCAACTTTTTATTTTTCCTGGTATCTTTGCTTCTTTGGTTTCAGAAAGTTATTTTCTCTCCAGAGATTTGGTAAATAATATGTTTTCTTCTTTTTAAAATATATTTTTTTAATTTAATGTTTTAACACTTTCCTCTCTCTAGAATACATTTTGGTGAATGGCATGAATCGAGGTTCCGAATTACTAGCCTAATATCATTTTCTGAATAGCATTTCTGTGATGCTTTCTTTATTGTATATTAAATTATTATGTAAGTGTATATGCATGTCTGAATGAGATCATGTTATCTCTGGGCTAGACATTCTGCTTCAGTAACCTGTTCTTTTTAGCAGTACAATTGCTATTTATTTTGTTAATCCTCACCAGAGGAATTTTCCCCCATTGATTTTCAGAGAGAGTGGAAGGGAGGGAGGATGGGTGAGAAAGAGAGAGAGAGAAACATCAATGTGAGAGACACACATCTATTGGTTGCCTCCAGTACGACTCCTGACCAGGCTGGAGATTGAACCTGTAACCCAGTTAAGTGCCCTTGACTGGGAATCGAACCTTTGACCCTTCGGTGCACAGGCCGACATGCTCTAACCACTGAGCACACCTGCCAGGGCAGTACATTGCTTTTTTTTTTTTTTTTAATTTCTGGCCACAAGTTTATTTAACACAAAATAAACCCCTCAACTTTACTGAGGTGGTTGATCACACCCATAAACAAATCTGCCTCTAAACTGGAATTTGGTTGCTGACCCAGGCCTGGCCTGAGCTTTCTTGTTGGCACCAGGGGGCACAGCACTCCTTCTGTATGTGTCTCAGTCAGCTTCCCCTCATGTGAGTCTTGCAGGATGCTCACTCCCTGCTAGTCTCACGTTAGCTGTGGTGCAAAGTGGCACGCAGGATCTCCGGGAGCAGGTGGAAGTGATCACAGAGATACTGGATGCCCTTTCTGAGAAGTCACAGTAGAAATGTCTCCAGGCAAACTGTTCCTTCATGCCTCATAATCTGAGAAACTGTATGGCCTTCATTACTTGAAGATTAGGCATGTTCTTGTCTGTCAGCTTGGGGTGTTCAGGCATGTGAACATCCTCTTGGCCACCATCACTCCCTCCTTAAAAAGGAGTTAATAAATGGAAATCTGGTTTTTCTTGGAAATCAATATCATAACGGCTGCTTTGTCTGAGGCCAAAACCGGAGTACATTGCTATTTTATAATGTGCATTAATATCTTGTAGGGATAATCAAATGTCATTAACCATCATCTCTTTTTAAAATGTTTTTAAAAAATTAGCCTTAAACATTAACTTTTTTCTAAGTAATTTTGGAATCATTTTAATACTATCCCAAGAAATATTCTGTTTGCAGTTTTATCATGGTTATGTAAAATCTATTAAGTATCTAGGGAAGATGGATACATTCACAATATTTAATATTACTATCTAAAGTAAAATTATATAGGTAAAATGCCAAGAAGGTCTTAACCAGTATGTTATCTCATTCAGTACTTCTTCTTTTATTCTTAATATTAGAAAAAGTAAACAAAAGAGAAAATTAAAATCCATGTAAATGGCATGTGTATCTTTTTAATATTCAGAGCAAATCTATTTTCCTATAACTAAATATTATTGAACTTAATTTAACTTAAGTGTTAGATATGTTACCAACTTATAAATTAGTAAAAATAAATGGTAGGCATTTACTTTAATGAACGAATTTAATTACAAGATTCCTCAAAGCCCTGGCCAGGTAGTTCCGTTGATTAGAGTGTCGGCCCTATACTCTAAAGCAGGGGTCCTCAAACTTTTTAAACAGGGGGCCAGTTCACTGTCCCTCAGACCGTTGGAGGGCCGGACTATAGTTTAAAAAAAAAAACTATGAACAAATTCCTGTGCACACTGCACATATCTTATTTTGAAGTAAAAAAACAAAACGAGAACAAATACAATATTTGTATTTGCATGTGGCCCGCGGGCCGTAGTTTGAGGACCCCTGCTCTAAAGATTTCAGGTTTGATCTCCAGTCAGGGAACATACAAAAAATAACCAATAAATGCATGAATAAGTGGAACAACAAAATCAATGTTTCTCCCTCCCCCCTCTCTAAAATCAATTAAAAAGAAAAGATTCCTCTTCTCTGAATGCATATAAGCTGAATTTCAAAAACAATCTTTAAAAAAGATTATAATCAAAATTTGTGTGAGGTCAAATTATAGCAATAAGGATCTTATAAAAGAAACACTTTTTAAATGGTAATACAGTGGGGCCTTGACTTACGAGTGTTCCAACTAAGGAGTTTTTTGAGATACCAGCTGTCTCTCCGCTGATTTTTTGCATTGAGTTGACAGAGTAATTTGAGTTAACGAGCTCCTTAACGAGCTCGGTCTCGGAACAAATTAAACTCGTAAGTCAAGGCCCCACTGCACCATAGTGAATTTTTAAAAATACACATACAGACTACCTAAAACATAAATAAAAGAGAAATCCTGACCTAGCAATGTTAACCATTGGGAAAGTATATATTTTTAGATATTTCCAAGAGACACATTTAATTTATATATTAGTAACTCAAGAGAATATAATAACTCACATATTAATATAGTATTGAAGGAAATACTAACATTATTTATCCAGCCTTAATGCAAACTTTGGCCTTTACTGGACCGGGTAAATCATATTCAATTATAGATGCAATTCTTTTTTAAAAAAATAAATATATTTTTATTGATTTCAGAGAGAAAGGGAGAGGGAGAGATAGAAACATCAATGATGAGATTCATTGATTGGCTGCCTCCTGCACGCCCCCTACTGAGGATTGAGCCTAAAAGCCGGGCATGTGCCCTTGACTGGAATCAAACCAACTCTTCAGTCTGAAGGCTGATGCTCTATCCACTGAGCCAAACCGGCTAGGGCCAATTCTTGACTAAATTAGCAATATAATTTTATAATATTAGAATACTGACTTGAGCTTTCATTCTCAAGTTTAAAAAATTTTTTAGATTTTTAAGAGGCAGATTTATAAAAGTATAATTTACATACAACAAAATTCACCCTCTTAAAGTATATACAGTTTGATGAATATTCTTAATTACCTTATTCTCTAATTTGAGCCAGTAATTAGCAGCTTATTCCTGTCCTTTCTCTGACCTCATTTCAGCATTTTTGCTTACTGAATATATAGATTATAAAAGCAAATAAAGATGGTTTATTTAGTGCATTTCCCAACATTGATAATTTGGGAAGATTGATTACACATTTCAAAATAAAGCCTAAACTGATTCAGTACAAATTAATTCAGCACGACATTTGGTTTTATTTTTACAGATCATATTAATATGTTTTTGCAGGAAAACTTAGAAAAATTAAAGAACTAATGAACTAAATTCACAGAACATTTTTTCCTAAGAATCCTTGTTATTATTATTTTATTTTTCCATCACTATTTATCCCCTCTGTATCCTCCTCCACCTCCACCCCCACCCTGCAATCACCACACTGTTGTCCATTATCCATATCCATGGTTCTCTCTCTCTCTCCTTTTTCTTTTTTGCTAAGAATCTTTATTATATTGCTGGTTTACTAATCAAAACTCATATCAACAAAATAGAAAGAATAAAATGTCTGAAGATTTCCAAGGAAACAATTATAACCTTTAAATAATAGTTTTTTCAAGTGATTTGATTATGAGATTTTTTACTGTTTTATTCTTGGATACATTAAGGCTTAAACTTTTTCCATTATCATTTAGCTTTATATAATATTGAAAATGATTTATCCAATAGCCATAGTTAAACTTAACAGAGATTTAAAAATGATTTAGTTACACTCTTCAATCTATATAGGCAACATGCCTTGATTTCAAAGGTTTGACTCTTTCTAGGAATTGTCATGTTGCCCAAATTAGCTTATTATTAGGAGCTTTGTTGTTATAAAAAGAGGATAAAAACATGCAACAAAAATTTATCCAATCTCTCTTTTTTAGTCCTGTAATTATTTATAAGCCATTTGATTTATTTGCCATGAATTCATTTACCTAGGAAAATCATACATAATGTTCCAGCTACAAATTAAGTACTGGGTGGTTATGCTTTACTATATGACAAGTAAAAGCTTGCGAAGAAAAGGAGAGGCATAAAAGCATGGCAAGCTTCACTACCCTATAGTGTTATTAACGAAACATATTTACTGCTTTGGGTAAAAAGTAAAAGTAGCTTATAGCAGCAAAACTTTGTATTAATGCTTAGTGTGCCATACTACTTAGTTGAAAGATTCTTAATTAAACGTGTCCCACCAAAAAACCTCACCAAATTGCAGTTGCCACCAAATGACTAACAAGTACACAACAGTTGGAAACTGTCAAAATATTTTACAGCTCAATTGTAATTACCAACCAAGTCTAAGCATGCCCCGAGTGGGCGTTAACTACATCTTGGGGGATTCAAAACATTAAACAGCAGTCTTTTTTCTTTTCTTTTTTCTTTTTGTTTCTGATTTATGCATTTAAAACTCTGGAGTAACTCCAAAGACTTTTGTTGTTCTTGGTGAAAAATCAGCAAAACATCAATATGAGATATAATAATTGATCATTTTTATAGATTCACTAGTAAGAAGAGCCTTTTAAAAACATCATCTGGCTAATCTCTTACCATCATTGAACATACTGATTATTTGGTTATTTGTTTTTGAAAATGTTATTATAACTGATCTTAAGACAGAAGTTTTTTCTGTCATGCCATCACAATAGATGTAGCCAAAAACAAATTTGAAGGTGTGATTATGGAGGAATGTCAATATGGAAGTACAGGTGGTGAATTTCCAGATGGGGGAATGCAGACATCGTTTACCATTTGAAGTAAGACAGAATCCCGCCATTCTTCCCTTCTCACCAGAAAATGTACCAAGCAGTGGAATTCAGCTCCAGGCTCTGTGATCTTCTAAATTTAATATCTCTTATCAATAGAAAAGAACTGAGATAATTACTACTGACCATAAGCACAGATAGAATAATACTTCCACCAGGTATCATTATCCATCCACTATTCTTACTATTAGAATTTACCACAGAATTTCAAATTTAAAATGAAATTATATTATTTAATTTAAAATGTGCTTTAAGCCCTAACCGGTTTGGCTCAGTGGATAGAGTGTCGGCCTGCAGACTGAAGAGTCCCAGGTTCGATTCCAGTCAAGGGCATGTACCTTGGTTGTGGGCACATCCCAGCTGATGGATGTTTCTCTCTCATTGAGGCTTCTAACTCTCTATCCCCTCTCCCTTCCTCTCTGTAAAAAAATCAATAAAATATATATTTAAAAAATCTTTTAAAAATTAACTATGGTTACACAGGAAGCTTCAATTATACTTGTTTTATCTTAAACTGAACAATGGGAATACAAGTATTAATTGTAAAGGATCCTTTTACCTTTTTATATGACTGAAAAATTCCACTGAAAATCACAAGAAAAAAACCCCAGAAAGTAGAAGTTACAGATGCTATCAACTGTTTAAGCATAGTTATTTAATAAATGGATTCCAACAGGATCATAATGTGAGTTAACAAAAAGATTTTTAAAAAATTAGATGAATTTGAAGTCCTATATGCTTCTCAGGAGAACCATAATCACTAAACTATTATGATCTCAATTAGATGTAATGTTCAAACACAACTGGAAATGCCTATTACTGCTGCAAAGTAGTCAGAGTAGCTGAATGGATCACAGCTGGAGATGGTGAGAATTTTTTTTTTTAAAGACATTTTCACACTGAATACTTGGATACAAAGGCTGTGGAAAAAAGAAATGTATATTCCAGTAATATTATGCAGGCTTGTGTCTCCAACTTTTATTGCATGCCAGTATCAGGGGGATGGAAAATAGAGACATATTATCATAGGTAAACATTTATTTATATACTAGAGGCCCGATGCACGGATTCGTGTACCAGTGGGGTCCCTCGGCCTGGCCTGCACCCTCTCGCAATCCGGGACCCCTCAGGGGATGTCGGATAGCTGGTTTTGGCCCAATCCCCACAGGCTCGATCCAGACAGGAGGGAGCCTGATCCTGTGCATTGAGTGTCTGTCCCCTGGTCGTCAGTGGGCGTCATAGTGACCAGTCGTTTGGTCATTCAGTCACTTAGGCTGTTATATATAGAGATTATACACATATACTGCTGTATATTATAAAACATATACCATAAGCGGAAGTTTAAAAAAAAATAAAGTTAGCAATGAAAACATTTTATTTAACTTACTTATAGTATAAAAACCAATTTTCCCTCATTATAAAAACGAACAATGTGATAGAAAGGGTTTAATGATTTTTTAAGATGTTGGTTTAATAACTTAAAGGTATAATTCTAAAGTGTATATGTTGATACCTGATTTGAATGTCTGTCATAGCTGAAAAAGATATATCACAAGGATACATAAATCTAAATGCAAAAAGTACATCACTGGCTATCTTACTCAATCAAGATACTCATTTTTCAATCCCATCTACCAATTATGCAAAAGATTTTTGTTGATATTCACTTAGTTTCTATTCCCAAATGTCAATTAGTTATGGTTAAAACACCACTAATAATTTTTATTTGGACTTTAAAACAGGTTAGAGCCCAACTGGCATGGCTCAGTGGTTGAGCATCGACCTATGAACCAGGAGGTCACGGTTCGATTCCTGGTCAGGGCACATGCCCAGGTTGTGGGCTTGAACCCTAGTGGGTTTGTGCAGGAGGCAGCCAATTAATGATTCTCTCTCATCATTATATTTCTATCTCTCTCTCCCACTCCCTTTCTCTCTGAAATAAATAAAAATATATTAAAAAAATAAAATAGGTTAGAAAATTCAGGTTCTTAAAGTGTATTGCTTTGAGAGTTTACATAGGTAACACAGGTTTTGTTTTTAGCTACAAAATAATATGAAAATATTTTTGTAGCAGACACTATAGGCTGGCTGCTAACCAGCATTCATTCTCATGCCTGCTTCCAATTTAAAAGTAGGCACAGAACCTAAATAGATATTTCTCCAAAGAGGACATACAAATGACCAGTAGACATTTGAAAAGATGCTCAATGTCCTAATAATCACAGAAATGCAAATTAAAACCACAATGAGATATCACCTCACACTTGTCAGAATGGCTAACATCAATGAATCAACAAACAAGTGTTGACAGGGATGTAGAGAAAAGGGAACCCTGTGCGTTGTTGGTGGGACTGCATATTCGTGCAACCACCATAGAAAACAGTATGGTCCGGCCTGCATGTCTCAGTGGTTGAACATCGACTTATGAATCAGGTGGTCACAGTTTGATTCCTGGTTAGGGCACATGCCCGGGTTATGAGCTTGATCCCCAGTGTGGGGTGTGAAGGAGGCAGGTGATCAATGATTCTCTCTCATCATTGATATTTCTATCTATCCCTCCTTCCCCATTCTTCTCAGAAATGAATAAAAATATATATTAAAAATATAAAAATATTATTTAAAAAAAACAGTATGGAGGTTCCTCAAAAAATTAAAAATAGAACCAACCCTGACCCAGCAATTCTGGGTATCTATCCAAAGAAACCCAAAACACTAATTCGCAAAATATGTGCATCTCTATGTTCATTGCAGCACCACTTAAAATAGCCAAGATATGGAAGCAACCTAAGTGCTCATCAGTAGATGAGTGGATGAAGAAGATGCACTACATACATACTCAATGGAATATTACTCGGCCATAAAAAAGACTGAAATCTTACCATTTGTGACAACAAACAGATCTAGAGGGTATTATGCTAAGTGAATTAAGTCAGACAAAGACAAATACCATATGATTTAACTTGTATGTGGCATCCAAAGAATAAAATAAATGAACAAACAAAACAAAGAGACTCATAGATACAGGGAACAAACTGATGGTTGCCAAACTGATGGGTAGGGGCTCAGTGAATGAGATGAAGGGATTAAGAAATACAAATTGGTAGTTACAAAACAGTTACAGGATGTAAAGCACAGCATAGGGAATCCTATATAATAAAAGGCTAATATGCAAATAGACCGAATGGCAGAACAACTGGTCGCTATGACGTGCACTGACCACCAGGGGGAAGATGCTCAATGCAGGAGCTGCCCCCTGGTGGTCAGTGTGCTCAAACAGGGGGAGTGCTGCTCAACCGGAAGCTGGGCTCACGGCTGGCGAGCGCAGCATCAGTGGCTGGAGCCTCTCCTGCCTCCGTGTCAGTCGGACATCCCCCGAGGGCTCCTGGACTGCGAGATGGTGCAGGCTGGGCTGAGGGACCCCCCACCCCGAGTGCACGAATTTTGTGTACCAGGCCTCTAGTATAGTCAATAATATTGAATTATGTACAGTGTCAGGTGGGTACTTGAAATATTGGGGGGGGATTATTTTCCAAAGTATATCATTGTCTAACTACTATGCTGTACACCTGAAATTAATATAAAATAATACTGAATGTCAACTGTAATTGAAAAATAAAAATTTTTAAATGCTTCACAGGTGTCATTTGAGCTAGACTGCTGAAAGATGAGCTGGTCTTCACCAAAGTCTGGCCAGTGGTTGAGCATTGTTCCATGCACCAAATGGCCGCCAGTTCAATTCACAGTTAGGGCACATGCCGGATTGCCCCCTTTGTCTCCAATATGGGAGCGTGCAGGAGGCAGCTGATGGATGTTTCTCTTTCACATTGATGTTTCTCTCTTTCACTCCCTCTCCCATCCTCACTCTCTAAAAAATCAATGAAAACATATATATTAAAACATTGATTGACACTCAACCACTGAGCCACATCGGCCAGGCAAAACATTTAAAAAAACATACATATGCTTTCTCATTTAAATACATACATACATACATACAAAAACTCTGAAACTTCTAATGCCTACACCAGGGGTCCTCAAACTACGGCACACGGGCCACATGCAAATACAAATATTGTATTTGTTCCCGTTTTGTTTTTTTTACTTCAAAATAAGATATGTGCAGTGTGCATAGGAATTTGTTCATAGTTTTTTTTTAAACTATAGTCCGGCCCTCCAACGGTCTGAGGGACAGTGAACTGGCCCCCTGTTTAAAATGTTTGAGGACCCCTGGCCTACACAAATGGATATCTGGCTGAATCTGGATCATTTCCAAGGCAAAATCAGAAACAAAGCTCTTAAAAGTCTCAGGCCTGCGATTAAAGTCAGAGGCAAAGGATACAGCCAGAGATGATAGAGAGCAGCCGTTCTTGAAGTTTTTCATTTTAGGACTTTTTTTATGCTCTTTAAAAAAAATTATTGAGGACTCCCAAAAAGTTTTATTTATGTGGATATATCTACTATGTTTACTATGTTAGAAATTAAAACAAAATTTAAAATATTACTTAAAACAAGCCTTACATGTTAATATCTCTATGAAAACTCTATTTCCCAAAGAAAAATAGTAAAAAGAATGGTGCTATTCCACATTTTTTACAAATCTTTTAAATGTTTGGCTTAATAGAAGACAGCTAGATTCTCGTATCTCCTACTTTCAATCTGTTAAAATGTGTTTTTTATAAACGATTTATATTGATTTTTAGAGAGAGAGGAAGGTGGAGGGAGAGGGAGAGAGAGAAATAATGCATCAGCTGCCTCCTGCGTGCCTCCTAATGGGGACTGAGCCCGAAACCCAGGCATGTGTCCTGACTAGGAATTGAACGGCAACATTTTGGTGCACTGGATGACATCCAACCAACGGAGCCATGCCGGCCAGGGCTATGACTTGTTTTTTTGAAGTAAATGAAGAAAATCCAGCACACAAATATACTAGTATAGCTGGAAGGGTAATTTTAAAAGCCTTTTCAGACAATTGTGGATATTCTCCTTTGATACTACAACTCATAAGTGGTAGTTTCTTAAAGTTTAGTTGCTGTGTAAAATATGAAACCATATTGATGACTTTTTTCAAACTCTGTTATACTAAATCCATTGCTCTATCTTGCACTTTGAAATGAATTTTTATCTATGCATAATTTTGAAACATCATCCATTGGCCATTTGGAAAATACTTATTCCCTGAATTGTACAATCTTCCAAATGTTGAAACATTTCATTATATATCATTAAAAATGGTTACATTTCTTAATCTCATCACAAATTTCTTCAGGAACATCTTTTAAGTATTGGGAAGATCTTAAGCTTAAAGTGGCAGATATGAGTTTTCAAAAATTCTAATTTTTGCTTGAAAGCTCTAATTTTATCATTGGCAACAAAATACTGTCAGTTGTTTCCCTTGAAGTGACAAGCTCATTTTGTTCCTTTTTGAGAAAATATTTACCAAATAAGCAAGTCAATATAACCATAGCTTGTCAGTCATTCTTTCAAATGGTGTTCTTGGATGCAGGCACCTAACCAACTTACAATTCAAACAAGCAAAAGCTTTCTGTGGTTACAATGGTAGTACTCTGATGTGGAGTAGAAGTGTTTATGCATACTTCCCATTTTGCTACACAGAATATTAGAAGAATGTGTACTCTATTAAGATTTAATAAAATGAATGTTTTTTACTAACTTATAAAGGATTCTGAGTGAAACTGTGTGTTTTTTTGTTTGTTTGCTGTTTTGTTTTGTTTGTTTTTTTTAATGACCGTACATGGCCATCAAGAAAGAACACAATAACTATTACAGTTTGGTGCCACTGCCTTGATTCATGGTAGTGCTAGTGGTTTCACCCACTATTGCTTTTGCCCAATCTGTACAAATGTCAACAAAGTGATAAAAGCAAATAATGCCTTGCTATTATTATGAAAATGTCCTTTTCTGCACAAACCTATCAAACCATCTCATGAGGACCTCCACAGACACACTTTTGGAACACCTAGCAAAGAGGATCAGCATCAAGGCAGATATTTACTCATTTATTCAATTATGGCATTTATTTTTGTAAAGGCCCTGGACCAGGAACTAGATTCATCTTAGTGATGAAATGTTCTCTAGTAGAGGTGGACCCAAGATTGAAACTAATAGAAACTAAGAGTGGGAATTCCCCACAATTCATACTTTTTATGTATTCAAATTAGAAATCTACATAGTTGTGGTTTTACATTATTATATAATAAATAGTAGAAGAAATCAATGGCAATTTAAAGTGCACTGATAATTTTTAATAGCTTTTTCTGTATTGAAGTTAAATCTTAAAAGTGTGCAAGGAATTAATACAGTGATACAATATAGCAAAATAGATATTGTGTACTCAATTAATAGATATTGAAGAGTACTAAAAATGATTTGCATTGTTGGATCCTTTCCAATTTTTTGTTTACAAATCAGCAAGCAAGCAGGCTTGGGAGTACTATGGAAGCGGTGTGCTTGGTATACAAAGCAGAAGATGCTCCCACTGCTATCTGGCAATCTCCCTTCCTTCAGGAACACTATGGGGTAGATACTGGAGAAAATGAGCATTCCCTGTAACTGTCATTCCAACCATGTGTATAATCTGTGGCCAGCTTCCTTTGCAACAAATAAAATAACTGCTCAGTCCAGACAACAAGAAAAAAAAAAAAAAACTAAACAAGACAAAACAGGATTTAATGGAGCCCTTTAAAAGTTAATTTGACATACATAGTACAGGAAGTTGTATTTCTTTCTTCTCCAACTCCTTCAACATACAAGGATGGGCAAAAGTAGGTCTACATTTGCACTGTGACATTCTTTTGAGTTAATAAAGCTCTTATTTACTGTTAAATATTTTTATTGATTTTTTTTTAAATAGAGAGGAAAGGAGAGGGAGAGAGAGAGAGAGAAACATTTATGAGAGAGCAGAATATCAATCAGCTGCCTTACCGGGGATCGAGCCCACAACAGGGACATGTGCCCTGACCAAGAATCAAACCAGCAATCTTTTGGTGCATGAGACAATGGCCAACCAACTAAGTCACACTGGCCAGGGCTGAGTTAATAATCATAACCTGCATGTCTTTTTCCATATGAACAACTATAAACCTATACTTGCTCACTTCTGTATATACCAGTGGTTTCCAATCATTTACTGCTTTGATCTCACCAAAGAACCTAGGTAACTTGTAAAATAAAATAATTTTAATAATCCCTATACCCTTTCCCAGAAAATAAATTTATATATGTTTCATATTTGACACATTTCTTAAAAGTAAAACAAACAAACAAACAAACAAAAAACTTCTGTTGAAAAGTCTTCTTACATTTTAGGAGATTGTTAACCTCATTGTTACCTCCCAGTATGTATACATGCTAGACACCTAGGTTCAAGAGTATTCTGGAAACAAAGACAAATCTATCAATGCCAAGAATCATGAACTTTTCTTCTTTTTCAATCCCCACTAACCCTATACATCTCCACCACATCTATGATTTGAAAGTTGCTAAGGAAGGAAGAAAAGCTTTTAAAAAACTAGAAAATAGTCTAATGCCTTTTTGAAATGTGGATGGGGGAGAGGGGGTCGAAGTCTAGGCAAAAGCATTCATAACAGTAACAAAAATGATAATAATAGTAGTAGCAGCAGCTAGCACTTACAGAACTTACTATATACCAGGCACTATTCTGCCGATTTTACATATATTAATGCATTTAATCCTCACAACATCTCTAAGATAAGCACTATTATCCCTATTTTATAGGGAGCACACAGAGGGATAGAGAAGCTAAGTAACTTGCTTTACTTATTAAAAGGCATAGTCTGTGGTTGTGGCAATGTGATTCCAGGCAAAATATACCACTTACTTTGTGGTATGATCTCAGGATGGTAAGGATCTTAGAGAAGACTCAGTACCCTAAAAATCATTCTCTCTGTAGCTGACTCTGAACTGAAATATTACACAGAAAAAACACTGTACTAGAGCCAAGGACCTGAATTCTAGTTTTGGAGATGCAGTTTAAAGAGCTGTGTGATATTAACCTTAATAATATCCATTCTGGTTCTTGGTTTTATTATTTATAAAACAAACAAAAGAGGAGTGAATTGAGATTCACTTATTTAATTGTAATGCACTAAGCACCTAGTAAATGTTAGGCAATATGCATTACTGAGAACCTGTTTTTAGTAACCTGTAAAGTCTATTTTCCAAGTTATTATCTCACAAGAGGACCCTACAGCTATTTTAGCTTGCACCTTAAAACCTGGCATGTCTTTTAAGGATAAAAGAGATGAAACTGAGCCAAAGAGGTTTAATGATTTGTCCCATAAGGAAACTTAAGGTAAAACTAGCAAAACTCCTCAGCTATTCTAATTTTACCAAAACTGCCACAAGTTAGTACATTTTTTCATTTAATAAAAATGTATTTAACATCCATTATATGTTAGGATTGGCAATATAATGATAGGCAAAACAAGTCCCTTTCTTAAAGAGTTTACAACACTTGCCATAAAGAAGAACTTAATAAGTGGGTGAAGATTTTATTTAAAAACATAACCTGATGAAGTTTGTTACAAAAACATACTTAACTTTTTTTTCCTTCGCCAGATTTCCATAGAAGCTTTACCCAACTTTCTAAAGCTACTTTTGAGAGATGGTTTTATAAAATCAAACTCACACTTAAAAATTCTGATTCAGTAGATAAAGGGTGATTCTGATGCCGTTGGGAAACAGGATCACAGTTTACTCCTGCCAGTTTTCAATTCTACCTTCTGATCCCAAACATTTTTGTTCTAGTACTCAGAGAAACAACTGTGCTTTGGTATAAACCTTAGAATTTCTACTCAGTTCCCTGTATTAATTAAATAAGTCTTTCAGCAAGCTATGACCTAGGTTGGGTGCCATAAAGATTCTGCTAATAAGAATTTACAGAGTAATTCCTCTGTTCTGGGTCCTCAGCACCAGATTCAACTCTTTCGAGTTAAATATTTAATTTAGCAAATATGTTTATACATTCAACAAAAAGGCAAGGCAATATTCTAGACACCTGGGGTTTATCGGTGGTCTATCAGGTGAACGAAATGAACAAATTTCTGCCCAGGCAGAATACACTTTCCGCTCCCCAACTACATCTGGAATATTTACTAAGACAATTACATTCTGGGTCATAAAACATATTTCAATAAATTCAAAGAATTTAAATCATATGAAGTGGAATGGAATTCCACAATGAAATTAAGCTATAAACCAAAAAGAGAAACATATTTAGAAAAATGCCAAGTAGTTGGAACTAAATAACACTTCATAAATAGCCAATAGCTAATAAAATTTAGAGAGTATTTTGAACTGAATTAAAGTGAAAACACAACATATGTCAAAATTTGTTGGATGTAGCTAAAGCAACTCTTACAGGGAAATATAGAGCACTCAATACCTATGTCAGAAAACAATGAAGGTCTCAAATCAATTCCCTAAGCCACCACCTTAAGCAACTGAGAAGAAAGGAAATACAGTGGGGCCTTGACTTACGAGTGTCCCGACTAATGAGTTTTTCGAGATACGAGCCGTCTCTCGGCCGATTTTTTGCTTTGAGTTGCGAGCTAAAATTAGGGTTATAAACAAGCTTCAGATACCCCACCGCTAGTTTGCGCAGCGAACGTCACAGTGAATGCCACAACATCAGCCCAGCATCACGTGTCTCACTTGTTCACTTTTTGATTTGACATACGAGTAATTTGAGTTACGAGCTCCGTCACGGAACGAATTAAACTCGTAAGTCAAGGCCCCACTGTAATAACAACCAGGGCAGAAATCAATGAAATCGGGGCGGGGGGGAGTGGGGGGAGAGAGAGAGAGAGAGAGAGACAGACAGACAGACAGACACTGAGATTGAGATTAATGAAATGAACAGCTGGATCTTTAAGAAAATACAATTGGTAAACCTTTAGCCAGACCAGTCAAGGAAAAAATAGAGAAGACAAAAATTACCAATATCAGAAATGAGAGAGTAATATAACTACAGATCTACATGTATTAACAACATAATAAAAGAAAATTACAAACAACTTTATGGCAATAAATTTGACAACTGAGATGAAATGGACAAATTCCTTGAAAGATACAAACTACCATAGTTCTCTCAAGAAGAAACAGATTACCTGAATAGCTGTATATCTATTACATCAGTTTAACTTGCAGCTAAAAACTTTACCCCAAAGAAAACCCCAGACCCACATGACTTTATTGGTTAATTCTCCCATACATTTAAGGAAGATATAATCTCAGTTCTGCACAAACTCTTCCAGAAAATTTAAAAGTAGGTAAGACTTTTCAACTAATTCTAGGAGTCTTGATTCCAAGATCACATGAAGATAAAAACTTCAGCCCAATAACCATCATAAAAATGGATGTAAAAAATTTTACCTAATTTTTAGCAAATCAAATTCGACTATATATTAAAAGGATAATTCATCTTGACCAAGTGAGGTTTACCCAGGAATGCATAGTTGGTTTAACAAGTGTAAAGAAAAATTTTAATACAGTGGAGCCTTGACTTACGAGTGTTCCGACTAACGAGTTTTTTGAGATACCAGCTGTCTCTCGGCCAATTTTTTGCATTGAGTTGACAGAGTAATTTGAGTTAACGAGCTCCTTAACGAGTTCCTTAACGAGCTCGGTCTCGGAACGAATTAAACTCGTAAGTCAAGGCCTCACTGTACTTTGAAATAAAAAAAAGGCATTAGTGATGTCCTTTCAAAGTGATATTGAAGACTCCAAAAATTATCTGAACCTATAGGCATATGTGCCTTTGTCTTTAACCTAGTTATTTTACAACAAACAACAGGGTTTCTCAACCTTGGCACTTCTGACATTTTGGGTTGGATAATCCTTTGTTGTGGAGGGCACTATAAAATATTTAGGAGCACCCCTGGCCTCTATACACCAGATACCAGTAACATCACCCTCCCAGTGTGATAACTAAAAAACCATCTACAGACTTTGCCAAATTGAAAACTACTGCTATTGAGATTAAGTTAACTTGTGGGAAATCAATAGCAATGCAAACAATTTTTATCCATAGACGTGTAAATAAATTTAACCTGGTGAAGGAACAACCTCTCCAACCAAAAAGTCAGTTTGCATCCATTATTTCAATATTCCTAATCTAGAATGTGTCTATTCTTAGGAATCTCATTTGACTGGATTGTAACAACTTTCTGGACCCTCATTTAAAAAGCCTCTGACACATGTTCTTATTATGAGTCACAATTTTACCTTTTGTGAAACTGTCTTTTTAAAAACCACTTTATTGACACCTATTAACATACATATTTAATGTATACAACTTCACTGAGTTGAAAACTAACTTTTAACACAACTGAAAATCAAACAATATAATTCATGGTATTAATGATTTAAAAAGAAAACAAGCAAATGATCATCTCTGCAGATGTAGCATTTGACAAAACCCAACATCTAGTCTTCATAAAAATTCCTAGCAAATAGAAATAGAAGGAAAGTTCCTCAATCTGATAAAGGACATCTATAGAAAATCTATTATTATAGTTAATGGTGAGAGACCAATTCTTTTTTTTGTTTTTAATTTTATTTTCTTGTTTAAAGTATTACAAATAGTAGTACATATGTCTCCTTTTTTTCCCCATTGACCTTCCCCGGTCTCCCCTACCCCCTGGCACATGCCCTTACCCTACCCCCCCAGTGTCTTGTGTCCACTGGTTATGCTTATATGCATGCATGTAAGTCCTTCGATTGATCTCTTACCACCACCCCCCGCAACACTCCCCAGCCTTCCCGCTGTAATGTGCAGTCTGTTCGATGCTTCTCTGCCTCTGTATCTATTTTTTTGTTCATTAGGTTATAATGTTCTTTATTATCCATAAATGAGTGAGATCATGTGAGAGACCAATTCTTTCCATTAAAAAAGAAACAAGGAATTCTCTTCTACCACTTCCATTAAACATTGCATAGACAAGAAAAGTCACCCAAGTTGGAAAGAAGTAAAATGATCTTTATTTGTAGATAATCCTATATAATAAAAGCCTAATATGCAAATACCAGGTAGACCGAATGGTGGAATGACCGGTTGCTATGATGCACACTGACCACCAGGGGGCAGATGCTCAATGCAGGAGCTGCCCCCTGGTGGTCAGTGCACTCCCACAGGGGGAGTGCCGCTCAGCCAGAAGCCAGGCTCATGGCTGGCGAGCACAGCGGTGGTGGCAGGAGCCTCTCGCGCCTCCACATCAGCTCTAAGGACCCCTCAGCGGACATCCCCCAAGGGGTCCCAGACTGCGAGAGGCTGCAGGCCGGGCTGAGGGCCCCCCCCCCCCAGTGCACGAATGCCGTGCACTGAGCCTCTAGTTTATGTATAAAATCCTATAGAAATTACAAAAATGTTACTAGAACCAATAGATAAGTTAAGCAAGGGTTTGGGATAAAACAACATAAAAATCAATTGTATGTCTATACACTACCAACAAATAATTCGAATTTTAAAACATTACTGACTTTCTCTTTCAGGACAATAAAGTAGCCCTACTTTCCCTTCTAAGTACAATCTAAAAACTTTGGGCATTATATCAAACAAGTATACACCTGCTGTTTCCTCTGCCAGGAAAGCTCTTTACCAATAACTTTACATGGCTCACTCCTTGACATCATTTAGCAATCTACTCAAACACCACCTTTTCAAAAAGAACTATTATGGCCACTTACTTAAAACACCATCCTTCCAATTACTGCTTATCCTCTTACCTTCCTTTATTTTCTTATCAAATATGAAATTATATTCTTTAATTATTTGTTTACTTATATAATTTTTCTAACTTTCTAGAATATAAGTACCTCCAGGGCAAAGTATTGTTTTATTCATATTCTACCCACATTGCTTGGCACATAGCAGGACTCCAGGAATCTGTTGTATGAATTCAGAAGTTCAGTCTTGTAGAGAAGATAGATATCGAAATAAACAAATATAGACAGGCATTGGAAATAAATAAGTAGCACAAAGAATGGAGTGATGGTCTCTGTTTAGGTGGCCCAGGAAAGATCCTCACATAGGAGGCACTTGAGTCAGATTTTAAGAGATGCAGCAGAGTATATCCACTGGAAATTCCAGGTAGAAAGCCTACAGGTGCATTCATAAAGGAATGGAAGAGAAGGCATGTGAAGGAAATTGTAAATATCTGAGTAAGAAAGACCATTGTACAGGATTCACATGTGGAAGTGGTCATAATATTTCATCTGCTCAAAATGTCCCTTTCCTCCACTTTTGTGTCAACCAAACTAGTAAGATATAGGCTCAAATCTCATTTCCTACATAAGACCTTCTCTTGTCTTTCCTTTCTCCCAAATTCCATATATCACAATTTCTTATGGTAATTTACCCTCTCTACCCTATTTTATGGCTATCTGATTACTGTACATGTATTATTTCCCCTGCAAGTCTTTATACTGCTTTTAGTTCAAACAGCAAAGAGAAACCAAAAAGTAAATTAGAAATACAAGTGATTATTCTTTACAGTTGATGGTAGAAGGAAAGTATGTATTATCAAGTTTTAGACAATCACTGCTAAAACAGTTTATGGGTGGGTACCTATTTAAAAACCTTGTATTAGATGAAGAAACTAAGGATGAATTTTTCTCCTTTGATATTTAGATTTTTCTTCCTGATCCCAAATTTTTAATCACTTTAACTATTTTATATACAATGTCCCTTTAAAATTTAGCATGTAGTTTCAATAAACCAAATAGATATGAACATTTCATTGTTTACTTTTCCTCATAAATTTTCTCACTAAGCCCTCTGAAAAACTTTCTGTTGAAGCATTACATTATCTCTTTTATTAAATGCCTCTTTATTCATTTTAGTTCTTTTTTACAGCATAGATCACTTGTTACCACAAATTATAATAGCTTACTTAGGGGACAAATATTATTAGGAACCAGAGGACAACAATGTTAAAGCCATCAGTTTTTCCAGGATTTACATTTAGTGTATAATAGACCCCAAGCATTAGATTTGTTTTAAATTAAATCACTGAAAAGAGAATCTATATGGCACACTAATATCCTTTTAAAAATAAACCAACCTCCTTTTTTTTTTTTAACATGAAACTAAGCAAAAATGAGATGAAATAAAGTGGTTTATAAGCAATAACTACTTGAAAATGTCTCACATATATCAATCATAAATTAACTATGGTCTCACTATACAAATGATTATTTTGGAGTTTTATCTTTTGTTACTTTATGTATGAGACCTAATAGAATAATTTATGTGCAACATTCACAGTTTATAGCCCAAAATGAAATAAGTAAGGTGAAAGAAAGAGCCTTCACGAATATCATTCAGTAATAATTCTGATTTTCTAACTATATCATTTTTCTATCCATATTTTTGAAAGTGTATGTTATATATTAAACTACATTTCTGTAATATGAAAGGAAAAAATTAATCAGTTTAAAGAACAGTGATTTTAAAATTGCAAGATAATTCCATCACAATTACAAAAAAACCTATAGAGGTATTTTGGACTATTTTTACTCCTCTTCTACATTTTCGATATTTTGTAAACTTATTTTTTCCTTTGCCCTTTCTTTTTCCTTCCTTCCCCTGCTCTTCTCTCCCCACTACAGACACACTCTCTCTAGGCAATATTGTATCAAGAATCCTCCCACGTTCAAAGTCGACTACATCTGTTGCTCTTTTCCATTGTTGAAAATTCCTGCCTTAATCCTATTTGACTTTATTCATAAAAAGGTCATCCTGAATTCAACAAATGGAGGAGTAATGCAAAGCACACTGTTGAACATGTAACTAACATGCTCACACTGTCTCAGAGTAGGCCTCCAATCTTGAAGCCTCCAACACTGAAGTGTTATATGCGTTACTATAATATTTGCTAAACATCATAATAATTATAATAAGGATCTTGACTTTTGGTAGTACACTGCCATTTCTTTTTTTTTTAACCAACTGTTGAATGTTCATATTACTAACTGTGCTTCCTTGACAGCATGAATTAATTGAGAGGGTCTATCTCAGCCGTGGGCAAACTACGGCCCGCGGGCCGGATCCGGCCCGTTTGAAATGAATAAAACTAAAAAAAAAAAAGACCTTACCCTTTTATGTAATGATGTTTACTTTGAATTTATATTAGTTCACACAAACACTCCATCCATGCTTTTGTTCCGGCCCTCCGGTCCAGTTTAAGAACCCATTGTGGCCCTCGAGTCAAAAAGTTTGCCCACCCCTGGTCTATCTACTCTAACCCTATTATCACCATCAGTGTTTGGCAAAAGTAGCCTTTCCCCCCTTGCTCCTCCATAGAATGGCATCTCTCATTCTTTAAATTCTCAAAATATGCCAATGAAACTAAATTATTTGATTCAACTTAAAAGAGAAGTTTCCAATTACAATAAGCAGCAAAATGGGTTTGGTTGTGTCTCAAAACTCTTAATAAACACTGATTATGAACCATAGCTATAATACATTGTGCCTCTGGCCTTTTTCTCTATGCTAAATATAGTTCAAATCTATAATTTGTTGCCATCCATACATACCTGACCAAAACTAGAAGACATTAATAGAAAGATTAAAGTAAGCACTAAAATAAACTTGACTAAAGATTTATGAGGTGAAGATAATTATTTTTAATATGCTCATAACTCACTATGACTAAAATATGAGAATACTTACTCATCCAAAGCTTATGTTCAAGTTAAAAAAAGATGCCTGCCAACTTAAGGAGAACCATGCTCAATTATTTTCAAGCAATTAAGGCCACTGTTATTCCTATGGCTTAACATGGACAAGAAATCTTGTCCATATACACGTTGTGCAGCCACTGAAAACAGTATGGAGTTTCCTCAAAAAATTAAAAATGGAACTTCCATTTGACCCAGCAATCCCACTTATGGGAATATATCCTAAAAACCTCAAAACACCAATCAGAAAGAATATATGCACCCCTATGTTCATAGCAACATCTATATATATATAAGCCTAAGCAACTGTTATGATGGAATGACTGGAACGACTGGTTGCTATGACACCCACTGACCACAAGTGGGGCAGACGCTCAACGGAGGAGCTGCCCCCAGCTCCCAGGCCCCAACTGGGTGATCAGGGCCTGCTGGCCAACCTCCCGGTTCCTCCCCTCGGCTGGCAGGCCCCCTCGGGCTGGGACGGGGAACTGGGGGTAGATGGAGGTGGATGCAGCCCCTTTCCCAGGGGGGCCAAGGACAGGTTCCCTCCTCGGGGCCAGCAGTTAACCTTCCAGGTCCCTCTCCCTACCCCTCCCATGGCCACAGGCCC
>NW_005371410.1:4546298-4547748 GCF_000412655.1 Myotis brandtii
GGGAGGCGAGGAGGGGGGGAACCACATGGTGGCGGTGTGCGGGTGGTGAGGGAAGGAGGAGGCAGGGAGGTGGGGAGGTGGGGAACCTAATCGGCCCTGATCGCCAGCCAGGCCTAGGGACTCCACCCATGCATGAATTTTGTGCACTGGGTCTCTAGTTATTTATAATAGCTAGGATCTGGAAACAGCTCAAGTGCACATCAGTAAATGAATGGATAAAAAAGCTGTGGACATTTACATAATGGAATATTATGCTGTAAAAAAGAGGGATCTCTTACCCTTTGGGATAGCATGGATGGATCTGGAGAATATTATGCTAAGTGAAATAAGCCAATCTAAGAAAGACAAATATCATATGATCTCACTTATTTGTGGAATCTAATGAACAAAATGAATTGACCAACAAAATAAGACCTGAAGCATGGAGGTATGGAACAGATTGACATACCTCGATGTGGGGTTGAGGGGACGAGAAGAGATAAACCAAAGAACTTATATACTTAGTAGAGGCCCAATGCATGAAATTCGTCCAAGAGTAGGCCTTCCTTCCCCTGGCTGCCAGCATCAGCTTCCCTCCAACACCCGGGACCGGGCTTCCCTTGCAGCCCCAGCTTCGTCTGGAAGGATGTCCAGTCTAATTAGCATATTAAGCTTTTATTATTATAGACTAGAGGCCCACTGCATGAAATTCATACGTGGGTAGGGTCCCTAGGCCTGGCCGATGATCAGGGCTGATCAGGTTCCCCACCTCCTCCTTCCCTCACTGCCTGTGCACCACCTACACTAACGAACGAAATAGATCCAGAGACATCACAGAATTAGAAATTATAATATAGTAAACATAAGCAATTATCTCTTAAGATTCACAAGGCATTCTGGGTATAAGAATGGTCCCAAACTGTGGAATTTCATTCTAGAACATAAATATATTTTACTAGAGGCCCGGTGCACAAAAATTTGTGCACTCGGGGGGGAGAGGGGGTCCCTCAGCCCATCCTGTGCCCTCTCGCAGTCTGGGATCCCTCAGGAGATAATGACCTGCTGGCTTATGCCTGCTCCCGGGTGGCAGAGGGCAGGCCCAATCCCTAGGTGCAGCCCCTGGTCAGGCTCAGAGCAGGGCCGATTGGGGAGTTGGGGCGCTGCCCCCTGTCATGCACAGAGCAGGGCGGATCGGGAGATTGTGATGCCACCCCTAGTCACGCTCAGGGTACAGCCAATTGGGTGGTTGGGGCACCGCCCCCTGTCACACTCAAGGCAGGGTCGATAGAGAAGTTGCGGCGCCACCCCCTGTCACGCACAGGGCAGGGCCGATCAGGGGGTTGGGGCGTTGCCCCCTGTCATGCACAGAGCAGGGCCCATCAGGGGTGTTGGGGCTCCGTACCCTGTCACACACAGAGCAGGGCCGATAGGGGAGTTGGGGCACCGCCCCCTGTCACACACAGAGCAGGGC
>NW_005371410.1:4548557-4555387 GCF_000412655.1 Myotis brandtii
TCCCAACCGCTCCTTTTTTTCTTTTTCCTTTTTTTTATTCTGGGCCAGCTTTAGCTCTGAGGCCTTGGCTGCTGAAAGCAGGTTTCTGGCCTTTGTTTACCTTCTGTATTTGATACAATGTTGCGGTCCGGCTGGCTGAATCCCGGCTGAATAAAGCAGGTTTCTAGGGTTTGGTTTAGCTTCTATATTTGTTACAATGTTTCTTAGAGTTGCAGCTCAGAGGCCGGCAAGTCAGGTGGGGAACGTTGGAGTCCACTGTCACTGGAGCAAGCAAGCCTCCCTGTTCGCTTCAGTGCATGGCTGCTGGTCGCCCTCTTGGCTGGCAGTTAATTTGCATATCGCCCTGATTAGCCAATGGGAAGGGTAGCGGATGTACGGCTAATTACCATGTTTCTCTTTTATTAGATAGGATTGTAAAGTAATACTGTGATGTTTACATTCTCAAAGAATTATTTATTCACAATGTATTTTCAATGACTGGATTTGCTTCTCAATAAGAGCACTATTAGAGGGGGTTTATCTAGCTTTAAAAGTCATCCTTCTGCAGCACTATGCTGAATGCTAGTAAAAGTGTTTTTTTAAAAAGGACAAAAAGATTCCCGAGTTATAAACTTAAGACCTAATGAAATGATCTAACTACATACAGGTTTGCAAAGAAAATGCTCACACACTCAATGATAATGGCACTAGTTGTGCCAATATATAGTGTATATATTAATCCTTAGATTACAACATTTAATCCACGTATTAAAGAATTTACACATCCCACAGTAGTTGGCCCTTCTATACATAAGTTAGTTAAAGAATACCTATTACCACTAAAAATATGTCTTAACTTCTTGTTTTAATGCCATGAAAACAGACAGTAAAAGAATATTAAGCCATTTTATGATATCTAGTTGCTCCATTAACTCAATTGTACTGTGACTGCTTTCAAGACTCATCTCCAAGTTCAAACCTGTCAGCCTTGTTCTTCAAGCTTTTCAAGATGGGACTTATGTTAAAAAAAAAACACACACACACAGTGCCAAGCAAAAAGTTTAAGGAAACATAAAACCTTCATAGAAATGATCACAGGAGTTCAACTTAATTATAAATAACTTCCTCACCAACATAAGTAGTAAAACAAAAACTTTTCAATAGATATATAGTTTATTTTTTGTTTATATTTTCTTCTTTGACCTATACATTACTTGAAAGTATATATGTTAATTTTAACACATTGCGGGCAGATCACGAGCATTCTCATGTTTTCATTTTACACAGTGTTTTACATAAATGTTAAAGGCACGCCTTAAAATTAAATACCCATTGCATTTTGAAGTTATTTATTACATGTTCTTACAAGCTAATATCTTTTTAAAGTATGATACTTTGTAAAAAGTTTTTTGTACTCATTCAATAGAAACTTGTCTGGCAACTGGGTAAAGTCAGCAATAAAACTACTGGTGCACAATGTGTTAAAATATATATGTTTGTTCTAGTTATTGTTTTGTTGTTGATTTCTAGATTAATTGCACTATGGGCAGAAAACATAATTTCAACCCTCTTAAATTTATCAAATACTTACTTTAGAGCCTAAGACATAGTTACTTTTTGTAAATAAATGACTTCTGCAGTTGCATAGTGTAATATATTTTATGGGGTCAAAATTGTTAATTGAGTCTTTAAATCTTACTGGTTTTTTTTTTTTAGTCTGCCTATTCCATCAATTATACAGAGATGTGCTATAACTGCTCACTATAATAAAAATTATGTGTTTCTCCTTGTAGTTCTTTCAAAGTTAACTATGTATATTTTGAGACTATGTTACTAGGTGAATGTAAAATAAAAAGTTATATCTTCTTGGTGAACTGAATCTTCTATCATGATATAATCAGCTTTATATCTAGTAATCCATTTAGTTTTAAAACATTATATTTGATATTAATATGGCTACATTGATTTTCTTTGGGTTGCTTTCATGGTAAATCTTCTTTCAGTCTTTTAATTTCAATCTTTCAGATATCTATTTTTAGATTTGTATAGTTAGATATTTTAAAAATCCAGATTGATATATGTTTTTAACTGCAACACTTAGCCCATTTTGATTTAATATAATTATTAATAATGTGAGTTTAAGTCTATCAATTTCAAGTTTTCTATTTGTTCCAACCACTTCCTGTTTATTTTCCCCTCCTCTTATTGAATTTATCCCCTTTATCAAATTATTAATTTAAAAAGTCTTTCCTCTATTTTCTCTTCAAGTTTGATATTTCTACCCTTTTAGTAGTTGCCCTAAAAATTACAAGCTTACTTAACTAATCACTGTCTAAAGAGCAATCTTTACCCTTCTTCTCAATAATATAGGGATCTTAGAATACATTAGTGTACTTATCCTCATATCCAGCTTATATATTACTAGAGGCCCGGTGCACGAATTTGTGCACCAGTGGGGTCCCTCAACCTGGCCTGCGGGATCAGGCTGAAACCAGCTCTCCGACATCCCCCGAGGGGTCCAGGATTGGGAGAGGGCGCAGGCCAGGCTCAGG
Organism: Myotis brandtii; assembly: GCF_000412655.1. Classification (NCBI taxonomy): domain Eukaryota; kingdom Metazoa; phylum Chordata; class Mammalia; order Chiroptera; family Vespertilionidae; genus Myotis; species Myotis brandtii. Next base: position 4,551,089 of record NW_005371410.1, read on the forward strand.
GACCCCACCGGTGCACGATCGGGGCCGGAGAGGGACACAGGAGGCTGGCCAGCTTGGGAGGGACCGCGGGAGGGCTCCAGGGCCTGTCCAGCTGGTCTCGCTCAGTCCCGATCGCCCAGACCCCAGCAGCAAGCTAACCTACCAGTCAGAGCGTCTGCCCCCTGGTAGTCAGTGCACATCATAGCAACTGGTTGACCGGCCAACTGTCTGCCCCCTGGTGGTCAGTGCACGTCATAGTGACCAGTTGACTATCTACCCCATGGTGGTCAGTGAACATCATAGCGAGCGGTTGAATGGCTTTAGCATATCATTAGCATATTACGCTTTGATTGATTGAAAGGATGACCGGAAGACTGGACACTTAGCATATTAGGCTTTTTTTAGATAGGATGCTCTTCAGCCTCTGTAGGCAGTTGCCATTCAGTGCAGTTTGGCACTTTGCCTTACAAAAAAATTGTGGCCCTACCAGGTTTGGCTCAGTGGATAGAGCGTTGGCCTGCAGACTGAAGGGTCCTGGGTTTGATTCCACTCAAGAGCACGGACCCTGGTTGCAGGCTCGATCCCAGCATGTGTGGGAGGCAACCAATTGATGTGTTTCTCTCACATTGATGTTTCTCTCTCTCTGTCTCTCACCCTCCCTTCCACTCGCTCTAAAAGTCAATGAAAAAATATCCTTGACTAAGGATTAAAAAAACAAACAAATAAATTGTGGTGTAATATGCTTTTATTATTTGACTAAAATTTTAGTCTGATTTTTTCAAAAGCTTTATTTGAACTATTGTCTCCTTTTTAATTTACAAATAAGGAAAATAATTAGCCAGGAAGCATATCTTTTTAGGCATTGAAACTGTTTAATAATTTTAATAAAAATATTTTGATGTAAAACACACTTTCCTGTTTTCCTAATAGAATACCATATACAAAACATATACACCATGGCTGGTGCTACTCAGTGGTTAGACCATCTGCCTGCATACCAAAGGGTTGCAGGTTCGATTCTGGGTCAAGGGCACGTACCTGGATTGGGGGGTCTGTTCCCTGACCCTGGTAGGGGCAAGAGCGTGGGAGGCAGCTAGTAGCCACTAGTTCAATGTGTCTCTCTCACACTGTGTTTTTTTCTCTCTCTCTTCCCCTTCCTCCTTCCTTTCCATTCTCTCTGAAATGCAATGGAAAAAAAGTACCTTCACATGAGGATTAACAAAAATATAACCACCACCACAAAATAGTACCACTCTTTTATGTTGACTCAAGGTTGCCAAAATGGTCAATTATTTCTCTATGCTTTAATACTGCAAAGTCTTCAGGAATATATTCCAGTCTACTGTGGGAATATATGTGTACACACACACACACACAGAGGAATATATATATCTATGATAAATAGGCCCCATACTTCTCACCTGCCATTTATCATTTCTATTATTGTTATTATGCCATTAATCTTATCTTCTTCCTTATCTCATTCATAATTGTATAGTTAGTAGTTTCCAGTTTCTTTTTCTTTTTTTCAGTTTGGCAATGGTCCATTTTTTTCCCAAATGAAATCTTACATGAATTCCAATATATAAATGCATGTGGATTTGTGCTGTAAAAGTGGAACACGGGGTTTAGTACCTTGCTGTTAAGCCTCCATACCTGGTCTCCAGTGCTGAATACCAAGGCACCTCATGAAAACCCAGGTCACCACCAAATAGTTTAATATCCCCGATCAAACCTAAGAGTGACTTCCTCTCATGAAAGATAAACATTTTTTATGGTAATGTTATCTTGCATTTTGTATGGAAGGCAACAACAACAAAAAAGATGCATGCTCTTATTACTCCAAAACCTCTATTAGTATAACAAACAAAAACAGAAGTAAAACATGAATCACTATGTTTCTACTATCTGTGTCTGAGCAGATAGTAAAAGCATTTACTAAGAGAAGCATGATAGTAAATGTTCAGCCTTTCCTATTAACATGACTTATTTCATGATGTATCTGCAATAAAACATTATCCTCAAAAAATGTAAAAAATAGCCATGTTATACTTCACTACAACAGAATTTAATCACCATATATAACAATGTTTCTATGAAAAGAAGTATTAAGAGTTCCAATTTTGAACTGGAAATACCTCTTTAGAGGTAGACTGGTACAGTGGGAAAAGTATGGGTTTTAGACTCAAAAGGCTTGAACTTTAATCCTGGCACTGTCACTACTAGTTACTTAACTAAGATTCAGTTTCTCATATATAAAAAGAAGATAATGGTATGTATTTCTCAGGTTGTTCTATGGATCAAACTAGGTAACAGAATATTGTCTGCCACACAATAGGCACTATTAAGTTCCTTTCCACTTCCTTACAAAGAGATTAGGAGTTCTTGATTAGCTTCAAACTCTTGATTGGACTCCAAAAAAAGATGGGACAAGAAGTAGGTCATGAAGTAGATTCGGGGTAATAGGGGGTAATAGGTTTAGGTACTCTTGATGATTCGACTGGATAAAGGACCTAACTAGCTCTTGATTCTGACTAGCATCCCTATTACGGTCTTCTTCTTCCCCCACCATGGGTACAGAACTTGGCCATCTCCTTTGCTTTACACTTCCACCACTTGCTACTTTCATGTAGAGTCCCCGACAACTACCCCTTGCCCTAGAACCGTGGTCGGCAAACTGCGGCTCATGAGCCACATGCGGCTCTTTGGCCCCTTGAGTGTGGCTCTTCCTAAGCCTTAGGAGTACCCTAATTAAGTTAATAACAATGTACCTACCTATATAGTTTAAGTTTAAAAAATTTGACTCTCAAAAGAAATTTCCATCGTTGTACTGTTGATATTTGGCTCTGTTGACTAATGAGTTTGCCAACCACTGCTCTAGACAACTGTAGGACACAATTTAGTTCTAGTTTCTCCCCTTAAAGTTATAGGGTACAAAATTATATATATATATTATCTGATATAAAAACAAACACCTAGAGACTGACTTTTGGAATAGCACAGTAAAGACCTCAGTGAACTTGATCTCCCCAATGAAAATATAGGCAAACAGGAAAAACCAAGATAGCGGCATAGGTAAACACCGGAAATTGCTGCCTCCCACAACAACTTCAAAAATACAACTAAAAGACAAAACGGACATCATCCAGAACCACAGGAAGGCTGGCTGAGTGGAAATTCTACAACTAGAAGGAAAGAGAAAAGCACTGAGAGTCAGAGGAGGTGGGGAAGTAAAGTGCAGAGGTACGGAGGCGCATGCGGCAAGGCTGGCAACTGAGGACGTGGCTGTCTTTTTTGAATCGGGAGGGAGTCTCAAGCCCCCGACTGCTCTGAACTCCAGTTCCGGGAAGTCTCTGGGGACCCAGACTCATACGGGGAGAAACTGGACTGTCTGGCAGCGGGCAGAACTTGGAACTTGAGGGTGGCTTCCTCTCAGAGGTGCCTGCAGCGATTACCGGGACACTGAGACTCGGGGCCTCTTAGGGCAGGGCTGAGGATCAGCCATAGCTGTTTGTTCCGCCCTGTTGATCCCCTGAGACCCCGCCCCACCCAAGCTGTGGCAGAAGCTTTTGCATATGAATGCCCTGGCCCTTTGCAATCTGAAAATTACCTAACAAACTGCAGCTGGGTCAGAGAGACCCAGAACTTCCAAGAGAAGGCCCAAGGCCCCACAGCAGCTTGCATTGCTTCACAGCTGGGCCTCATCTGGGCACCTCCAAACCCCAAAAAAAGAAAGGGGAATCTGCAGATCTCTTCGTAGCTCCTGCTGGGTAGCCTCAGGCAGAGGCTAAATTAGCACCTCCTTAGAGATCCAAGAGCCAGTGTACCCAGTGGTCAGAGTGGGACCATCCAATTACAACTCCTCAGATCCATAAGGGACACACTCAGGGGGCAGACTCAGTGAGCACCAAAGCCCCAATGAAGCAAGTCTTGCCCCATAAGGGTGTCTCCAGCACAGAAGTTCTCCCACTGTAGACACAGCTGATTCTCACAGCCAATTGGCCTGGAGGTCAATTCCTCCCAGTGATACCTACAACAATAAAGCCTTAACTACAATAAGACTGTGCACAAAGCCCACAAAGGGGTGCACCAAGAGTGTCCACCTCAGGTAATTGGGGAGGCTGAGCCACTGGGCCCTATAGGACACCTAGCACACAAAGCCACTCTACCAACACAGGGAAGCATAAAAAATGCAGAGACAAAGAAACAGGTCACAAATGACAGAAATGAAGGAAAGCAAACTACTGGATATAGAGTTCAAAACCACACTTCTAAGGTTTTTCAAGAATTTTCTAGAAACCACCGATAAATTTAGTGAGA
>NW_005371410.1:4556409-4557764 GCF_000412655.1 Myotis brandtii
GAGGGAGGGGTGGGAACCGGGTAGAGGGGAGCTATGGGGGGAAAAAAGAGGAACAACTGTAATAATCTGAACAATAAAGATTTAATTAAAAAAAAAAAAAGAAAATACAGGCAAACAAGCTATTTCATTTGATGAAAGCCACTGGCATTTAATGAAAGCCACTGAATAAAGTAAAAAAAAATCCAAGAGAAAACTCTGATGCCCTCAAGAAAAGCAGCAGCCTAGGCATCTCATGAGGAGTAGAACCCAGACATCACACAATTAATAAAAATGCCTGTTCCAATCCTGGCTGGGGGACCTGTGACCTTTACTTTATCTGAGTTTGAGATCATCTTATTTTTCCCTTAACTACCCATGAGAATTACATAATGTAATATGGTAACAAAAACAACACCAAAACACCCATGAGTAGATGAGCAAGCTATTTACCCCCAAAACACTTGCTAAATCCAACATTTCTACCTTACATATGGAATCTATCATACTATTTGCAAACAAACCATTTAAAAGCTTCAGACTTTGTTCTAATACTGTTAACTTTCCACACAGTCATTATGCATTAAAATTTACTTAAAAAATAATGACAATAAAGCCAAAATTATAAGTTGACATATATCAAAGTGACACTATTGAAATTCTTCAACAAAGCTTTTCTCTGCGCTGAGCCTTAATCTTTCCAAGGTATTTCCCAAAGGATGACTTCTACTCCTTCTGTAACAGTGTAAGCTGTCCTTCACACCTAGCTAGAGGCATTAGGTATCCTTTGTTTAAATCACGAACCACATACTTGTAATGCCTCTGATTTCAAAATAGCTTTTAAAAAACGAAACTTAACCCAAACTATTGAATCCATCCTATATAATAAAAGCGTAGTATGCAAATTGTCTCCTCGACCTGGAGTTCGTCTGGGAGTTCGACCAGGGGGCGGGGCCAGCCAGAGGAAGGGATGCAGGCTCTGGCTGGCAGCGGCGGCAGCAGGCAGCTGGGGGAAGGGAGTACCTTTTATATAATAAAAACCTAAACAACCCTTACGGCAGAACAACCAGAACAACCGGTTGCTATGATGAGCACTGACCACCAGGGGGCAGATGCTCAACACAGGAGCTGCCCCTGGTGGTCAGTGTGCCCCTACAGGGGCAGCGCCACTCAGCCAGAAGCCAGGCTCATGGCCGGTGAGTGCAGCAGCGGTGGCGGGAAGCGCTAAGGAGCAGTGAGGCGAGCAGTAAGGAGCAGCGAGCAGGCGGGCGGTAAGGAACGAGGGGCCCCGGACTGCGAGAGGGATGTCCGACTGCTAGCTTACAGGGAGCGGGCCTAAGCCAGCAGGCGGACATCCCCCAAGGGGTCCTGGATTGCGA
>NW_005371410.1:4557816-4578349 GCF_000412655.1 Myotis brandtii
AATTTCATGCACCGGGCCTCTAGTTATACTATAAACATATAGTTTCCCATATAGGTTCCCAGACAATCCTGTTTCAGTATAACGAACTTAGTTGGAGTTTACTTTTAAATCATCAAAAAAAGCTAACAATGACTTTTCTTAATTTTAATTAAATTGCATGGGGAAAGCACAAATGTTAACATTTAAAAGCACAAATGTTTACTAAGAATAAACCCCTACCTTAGGAGAAGTGGAGAGATCTTTTCCTGCAGAAACAACTGTATTTTCGTTTACTCCTCCCATCTTTGGTGAGATGACTGGTGGGGCTGGGGCTTTTCTTTTCACTCTCTTTTCACTTTCCAGTTCTTGAATTGGATTTATCAAATTATTTGGAGGAGGTGTTGGTTTAGGTTCATAAAAAGGATTTGATCTAAATGAAAGAAGAATTACTGTTAAATGTCTCTTTAGAAGTATTTTATATCTAACTAAAATAATAAATATGTTCATTTATAAAACTAGAAAATATTGAAAATAGTAAGAAAAAAACCTCAAACTTCTGATACTACAGTTTAGAAACAGTCACTGTTAATCTTGTGTTTTGTTAAGCATTAATAAAATGTTTCACTTCTAAAAAGTATTTTTTAATTTTTTGTAACTCAAGGTGAACTCAGCTCTTATTACATCTAGACCAGTGGTTCTCAACCTTCTAGCCCTTTAAATACAGTTCCTCATGTTGTGACCCAACCATAAAATTATTTTCATTGCTACTTCATAACTGTAATGTTGCTACTGTTATGAATCGTAATGTAAACATCTGATATGCAGGATGGTCTTAGGCGACCCCTGTGAAAGGGTCATTCAACCGCCAAAGGGGTCGAGACCCACAGGTTGAGAACCACTGATCTAGACCCTTAGGGAAATGTTTTTAATAATAGTAAATCCTACATATAATCCACACCCAAGGAAAAATACATTAGATGTGGAAATAATGATTTTTTCTTTTTATACTCCCCACACCAAACATTTTTCCCCCTTGTATTTTATCCCTTTCTCTGTGTTAAATTCCTTTCTTACTAGGGAACATCTTTTACAAGTTTATTCAGTGAGGTTCTATTAGTAGGAAATTCTCCTAAGAGTTAAAAATGTCTGCCGAAACCGGTTTGGCTCGGTGGGTAGAGCATCGGCCTGAGGACTGAAGGGTCCCAGGTTCGATTCCGGTCAAGGGCATGTACCTGGGTTGCGGACACATCCCCAGTAGGAGATGTGCAGGAGGCAGCTGATTGATGTTTCTCTCTCATCGATATTTCTAACTCTCTATCCCTCTCCCTTCCTCTTTGTAAAAAATCAATAAAATATATTTAAAAAATGTCTTTATTTCAACCTGAAATGATAAACTCAGTGACAGATTAACTGGGTAGAGAATTCTAATTGTCATTTAAATCACCTCAGCATTTTAAAAATATTAACCCACTATCAGCTTATTATTGTTCTTTTGTAAGTCATCTTTTCCCTCTTGCTGTTAACATTTTCTCTTTATTTCTGGTTTTGAGCAATTTTACATGCTATGTCCAGGTGTGATTTTTTAAAAATTTTTCCTGTTTCAGACTCTTTATATTTCTTGAGTCTGAAGAGTCATGTGTTGCCTTATTTATGAAAAATGATAGCCATTATCTCTTTGGTAGCCTCTTAATTTTTCTGTTCTCCTCTTTAGAAAATCTTGTTAGATATATTGAACTATCTCTCTCCTTCATATTTTTACAAATTTTTGTTCTTCCTGTGCTACATTCTGGATAATCCCTTAACATCTATAATCAAGTTAACTTTTTCTCTCTTCATGTGTCTAATATAATGTAATTTCATGAATTTTTAACTTCAATAAGCTTATTTCTTCATATGACTGTGTGTATAATACCTCAGGTACCGAGATTTGAGTCATTAATAATTTAAACATTTATTTTAAGTGTCTATCTGATAAATTTATTATTTGAGGTTCTTACATATATAATCCTGATGTTTCTTTTGTCTCCTCTTTCTCTTAGTCAACTATTTCCCTGTGTGTTTTGTAATTCTAGATTTTGAGTTCAGAGCTTAATTTGAGGAAATACTTTGTAATCTGAGCTGGGAGTGGCTCTCTTCAGAGTGTTTTATGTGTCGATGTACTTGCATTGCCAAGTACTTTAGGAGGCACTTTATATGTTACTTTCTTGGCTTGGAGGTTCCCAGACAATCCTGTCAATATATCAAATCTACATTAGAGTGGGCCTGGGCTTATAACTTCTCGGGGAAGATTCCCTGCCCCCACCCCATCCCCACCTCTAGAGTCTAGGCCCAGGCAGAAAAATCTTCCTTAACTTAGTTATTCATAAACACAACTATCTGGTATATATGATGAGTTTCTCTATTACACAATAATAAACTGTTTTTCTGGTTCTTATTTTTTAGTTTGTTGAATTTTTTTTCAATAACAGTCAGTCCCCTAGAGTCTAATATCCTGCGTGCATAGAAACAACAGAATTTCCGAGTCTAAAAATCTAAGCACCAGGCCAACCAAACACAGTGATTATACCAAGGGAATTCCATCTAAGTCATATAAGGCCTGTATGGGTGATAGCCCTGTGTTTCAATTCTGCATGTTATTTGAACTACAACAGTACCACACTCACTTAGAACCAAAAGACTCAGAACCAAAACCAATTTTATCTATATCCCTGTCCAAGTATTTATATCTACAGTCACATGAGACTTTGGTTACCAACTATACTAAATGAGAGATGGGAAATATAATCTATTTGTAATGTCACTCTCACTCTGTACTCAGAGCAGCAGTTAGAATCATGTGACTCCTTCACATTGAGCTGGAGGATAGCCTCATAATCTCAACTTTGCTCAGGATAGCTGGTTTTAATTGAACGGAGTTGACATCTACATAGAAACCTATTCCCTTTTCTTCCTCTTTTTACGTCTATACATTCAAGAGAAAAAGAATAGGAAGTAGGTATATAGTTATATATTTGAAAATTAGCTTTTCAGACCAAAATATTCTTGCCTAGTGACTGAGATATGCTTGAAGTATTTATATCCCATACTTACCACCTACTGAAGAACTTAGGGAAATCAAAGCGAGGAACAATGTTAAAATAACTAGGTGTTTTTAAAAAGCTGAACTTTTCCTCTGAAAACAGGTAAAAGGTTATCACAACCAGTCTGGAATGGAGGGCTTGCCAATAACATTATTAACATTTAAAAGGTGCTTACACCATGGTAGGTACTGCTTTAAGTGTTGTACATGTATTAACCTAGTTAATCCTTACAACAATCTTATTTGTCCTACTAATTTTATCTATAGTCTAATATAGCTATTTTTCAAACTCTAAAAGTAGTTCAAAGAGAGGTAAATATAAAGAAATGGGATAAAAACAAAAATTTATTTTAAACTCCTAAGCTTAGAAAAGAGAAATACTCTCCACTCCCCCAAACTTATTACTTAACAATTGATGTTTTAGAACTGAACAAATCCACTTCAATCTAACAGTTAATTCAGTTATGTGAATTATTTGGGTGATATTTAAAAAAATTATTCCCCGTTAAATCTCTTTGTAACAAATTTCCATAGCAGTTTGTAAGATGATAGCTACTACAATAATTATCATTATTAATTGGTTATGTAAAATTGGCTAGTTTTAAGAAAAACTCAGAAGTGTTAGAGGATAGATTTTTACATTACAAAAGGATTTGTGTTTAGAAAAAAATTCCTTAAAATAGGCAATTCTAACTGAATTTACAATACTCAGTTGCACGCAACTTTTATAAAATATCTAGTATATACACAAAGGTTTCTAAATATTGTCTTTTTTATTCATGTCTCTCTGCTTGCTTCTAACCACGTAGGTCTCCCTCTAACCACTTGAATATTTATATTATTTGTAGAAAAGAAGCTCAGATAGACTGATTTCCAAAGTTGGCTCCTGAGGCTCATATTACTAGAAACATAATCAAATGGACATTTTCTCAAAACAACTAGAGCCATGCTTCTCAATCTGTTTTAACTATGCCATTTAGTGAAAAATAAAATCTGTATGACATGCTAGAGGAAACATAGGAAGCTGCTGGAAAATGGAGTTACCAGGGACTCCAGCTGCCCTGGAATATGCATGGCCACTAGGAGAACTAAGGGAGTCAGTATCTCTATACACTTATGATCCACCTGTTAATGAAGAGTGTGCTAGGCACCACCACTGGTTATGTACTAAATCAGAAAAAGGACAAGAAGCTGCTAAGGATTTTGAGTGAACCTCCTTGTAAATCAGAGATTCCTGAATAAAACTGAATTTCCTACTCTTGAAGAATGAATAGGATATGTTTACATTTATATGAAGTGTCCAGAATAGTCAAATCCATATGGAAAGAAAGTAGATTTAGTGGTTTTCAGGAGATGGAGGAAGGGAGAAATTGGGACTAATTACTATTAGGTATGGAATTCCTTTTTTGTAGTGATGAAAATATTCTGGAATTACATAGTTGTGATGGTTTCATAACACAGTGAATAAACTAAAAATCACTGAAGTATATACTTTAAAATGTGGAATTTTATGTTATGTAACATATATCTCAATAAAAGTACCATAAAAAGTGAATAAGAATAATATATATATATGATTGTGAAACTGCTCCATTCTTTATAATAACAAGTTACATAACTGCTGATTAAATTATTTAAAAATATTTAAACAATATTTTTAGTAAGAAAAAATTATTTAAGGAATTAACATAATTTTCACATTCTGTTGATCATCTAGGATTTGAATAATCTATTTCAGGGCTTCCTGCATCACTCTAAATAAAAAGAATTACTTTTATCCTTGTACTGTATACTTGCATAATAGATTAGTTATATCATTAACTCATTATGAATTAAAAATGCATCAGTTATATTAAGTGGAAAATTAGACAGGATAGTTTTAAATGACATTACTCATTGTTTAGAAAATAATTCACCCAGAAAAAAATTATAGAAAGACAAACTATAAGTTTATTAGAAATAGGATTAATAAACATCCTCAAAAAAATATGAAGCAAGGGTATAGCAAAAATTATAGTCTTTTCCTGTCACTTTGAAAATTTCTGTTTCTTTGGAAAAACAATCCAAATTTATTAAAATGAGTGTGTAGCATATCTGAATAAAATTCAATGACATTTTTTCTTGAAATACTGACACACTATATCAGAAATGATTCATGCTGGACACAAAAATCACTTCAAAATGCTTAAAAAAATTATTGCTTTATCAATTTTCATTTTTGCCACATAAACTAGAATGGCTGAACTAACCCCCAAATATGAGGAAACTAAGTAATCCACGTGGTTGCTAAGTGTAAAGGGCATGCACTAAAAGCACTGAAGGGTCTATACTTTCTCTTGGTGCTGATGGATATGCTAGGTTCTGAAGATTATTTACACATCAAAGGACTCAGCACTATTTATCTGTGATAGTTTTAGGTCAGATACAGAAAGAGTTTGGTAAGGAAAGATGAGTCAGACTTTTCACTTGATTTGAAAGGTCATACATAAGTTTATTATTGTAGTAAACAAATTTTGGGATATTTCTGCTACTGAAGTTATACCTACAAATTCTTGGGGGGGAAAAGATGAGAAATACTGAAGAAGAAAGTAATACAGAGTCTTCCTATATTCTCACTTTAGCTGATGAGATCTTTACATATGAATCTTAAGAATCTGTGTGTATATTCCTACAAAAAAAGCAGGAAGGAGTGTTTATCGGCTCTCTCTGGTAACCTCAGATGATTGAGCAATTTAGAATGTTCTTTATTCATGGGAAATTTGTAAAGACTGTGACTCTCATGTGATAAAAGAATGGTCAAAAGGAAACACCCAGTCATTCTGATTTTAGTTTTTATTAAGACATTTTAAAAGTTTAAGCAAACATTAGATGTCTCTTTAATTTGTTAATAGAAGAGAGCAGGGTGTGTGTGTTGGGTAATACCCAGGCATCTTGGAACGACTGAATGCTTGTACTTAAAGTTTGCATTGACATTCAAATATTCTAGGTGTGTGGCTATTACTCAGCAGCTACACCACCCATGAGAAATTTTATTTTGATCATACATTAGCTATTTCAAAGAAAACAAATATAATAACTTTAGCAAGAGTTGAGCCAACTTTTTCAATCACTGTACAGTTATTAATTAGTATTGAAACCTCAACCTCATTTTGAAATTAGAGTTATGACGTAATTCTACATATTTATAGGACATTAGAAGTTTTTATCAAAACCTAGCCATGCATATGGAAGCATAAAACATATGTGAGAGTCATTAGCCACCTGTTGTAAAATGGAAAAGGGTTGAGAAATGCAGTTCCAGAGCAATAGAAAACAACTACCTCATTCACCAAACAAGTCTTTTAAATATTTGAGTTTGGTTATTATAGCTACTTTAAATCATCTCTTTTCTAATTCAAACAGTATCTTTGCCCAATCACTGTTCATTTGATGTAGTTTCAGGACATTTTACTTCTACACACTATAAAACACAGAATATATTATTACTTAAACTTTAAAGTCAATTACATTTTAAAGGGATTTTAAAACACAAGAAAAGTACTTTATATATATTATTATATTTGACATTTCTGGTGTTCTTCATTCCTCTTAGATTCATCAATGTAGCTACACATATCCATAGTTTGTTTCTTCCTTACAAATAAATAGAAACATGTAATATGCTCATGGATAGGAAGAATTAACATCACTAAAAAGTCCATCCTATATAAAGCAATCTACAGGTTCAGTGCAATCCTTATCAAAATACCAACAGCATTTTTCAGAGAACTAGAATAATCCCAAAAACTTATATGGAACTACAAGACTCTGAATAGCCAACACAATCTGGAGAAAAAAAGAACAAAGCTGGAGGGATCACACTACCTGATATCAAACTACACTACAAGGTCATAGTAATCAAAACAGCGTGGTACTGGCATAAAACAGACACATAGATCAATGAGAAAGAATAGGAAGCCCAGAAATAAACCCATGCCTATATGGTCAATTAATCTATGACAAAGGAGGTAAGAATATACAATGGGGTAAAGACAGTCTGTTCAATAAATGGTGTTGGGAAAATATGACAGATACATGCAAAAAAATGAAACTAGACCACCTCTGATACAACATACAAGAATAAACTCAAAATTAATTTAAAGACTTAAATGTAAGACTTGAAACCATAAAACTCCTAGAAGAAAACATAGGCAGTAAAACCCCTGACATTTCTCTTTGTAATATTTTTTCCCGATATATGTCTTCAGGCAAGGGGAAAAAAATAAATGGGACTACATCAAACTAAAAAGTTTTTGCCATCAACAAAGCACAGCAAAGGACACCATCAACAAAGGGCAACATACTAAATGATAAAAGACATTCACCAATGATACATCCAATAAGGGATAAATATCTAAAACATAAAGAACTCATATAACTCAACACCAAAAAAATGAGCATTCTAATTTAAAAATGGGCAGAGGACCTGAAAAGACACTTCTCCAAAGAAGACATACAGATGGCCAATAGACATATGAAAAGATGCTCAACATCATTAATCATCAGAGAAATGCAAATTGAAACGACAATGAGATATCACCTTACACCCATCAGAATGGCTATCATCAATAAATCAACATACACAAAGTGTTGGTGAGGATGTGGAGAAAAGAGAACTTTGTCCACTGTTGGTTGGAATGCAGATTGGTGCAACCATTGTGGAAAACAGTATAGAGGGTACTCAAAAAATTAAAAATGGAACTGCCCTTTGACCCAGCAATTCCACTTCTGGATATATAACTGAAGAAACCAAAAACACTAATTAGAAAGAATTTATCACCCCTACCTACATTCATTGCAGTGGTATTTATCATAGCAAAGTACCCATCAATAGACGGATAAAAAAAGTGGTGTTACATATATACAATGGAATATTACTTGGCCACAAAAAAAGAAAAAAATTTTGCCCTTTACCACAGTGTGGATGGACCTAGAGGGTATTGTGCTAAGTGAAATAAGTCAGACAGAAAAAGACAAATACCATGATTTCACCTACATGTGGAATTGAGAACAAAAAAAATAAACAAAACAAAACCAAGACTCATCAATACAGATAATAAACTGAGGGTTGCCAGATGAGAAGGGAGTTGGGTGAATAAGGTAAAGAGATTAAGAAATACAAATACAAATTGGAGTTACAAAATAGTCACTGGATATCAAGTATAACGTAAGGAATATAGTCAATAGTATTGTGATAACTATGTATGGTGCCAAGTGGGTACTAGAACTATTGGGGGGATCACTTTGTTAATGATATAACTGTCTAACTATGCTGTATGCATGAAACTAATATAAAATAATATTGAATGTCAACTGTAATTAAAAATTAAAATTCAGAAAAATCATTTATTTCTTCTTTAGTACTGAGTAGTAAGTATTCCATTATATGGGTATACACAATTTGTTTACCCATTTGCCTACTGATGGACATTTGAGTTATCCCCATATTTTGCTAATGTGATAAATAAAGGTGTTAAAATGTTCAGGTACAAATCTTTTTGTGGACATATACTTTCATTCCTTTTGAGTGACTAGTACCTAGAAATGGAATGGCTGCATCAAATGATGGGTATAAGTTTAATTTAAGAAACTGCCAAAACTGTTTTCTAAAATAGTTATAGCACACTAAAATGTCCTTTCATAGATGACTGGATAAAGGAAAAGTGGTACACACATACAACGGAATACTACCAAGCCGTAAGAAAAGATGAAATACTGTCATTTGCAACAACATGGATAGATCTTGAGAATGTCATACTAGTGAAATAATTCAGACAGGAAAAGTTAAGAACCATATGATTTCACTCATATGTAAAATATAAAAATGAAAACAATAAATGCACAAGCAAGACAAATAAACAAAAACTCAGAGGACAGTATGGTGGTTCCCAAAAGGGAAAGGGGATGCAAGGTGATAGTAAAAGGTAAAAGGGGTCAAATATATGGTGATGGAAGGAGATCTGACTTTGGACAGTACACACACAATGCAATATACAGATGATGTATTACAGAATTGTACACTTGAATCCTATGTAATTTTATTAACCACTAGAGGCCCAGCACACGAAATCATGCAGGTAGGGTCCCTAGGCCTAGCCTCCATCTTCTGCCCGTTCACCAGTCCCCAGGCCGAACACCACCTCTGCTGCAGGGCTGTCAAGCGGGCAGCATGTTCCATCAGCAGCTGGCCTGGCACACGCGCATGGAGGTGAAGTCGCTGGCGCCTGCTTTACCTCAGGCCTGAGCCCCCGAGCAGCCGGGGATGAGCTGGTGATCCCAACGGCCTGACAGCCAGCCCGGTCCTCTCGCCATTCACCCCGATTCCCCCATTCACCATTGCTGATCCATCACAGACAGGGGACAGGGACCAAGAGGTCAGCTGTTCAGCCCACTCGCCAGTCCCCAGTCCCACCTCGCCCGCTTGTGGGGCAGGGTGGGGGGGGACTGAGAGGTGGTCAATGGCACCTCATGGTGACCGGTCGTTTGGTCATCACGGACACTGGCTTTTTATACATATAGATTGTTACCCCCAATAAATTTAATTAAAAATAAAATAAAATGGTTCTATCATTTAGAACTCAGAGTTCTTTGAGAGAGTTCCAGTGACTCCACATCCTTGACACTATTTGACAAAGTCAGTCTCTTAAATTTTAGCAATTCAAGTGGGTGTGTTGTGGTGTCTTATTTGATTTTAATTTGCATTTCCTTGATGACTAAGGTGTTGAGCATCTTTCTGTATGCACATTGGCCATTCTTATATTTTCTTTTGTGAAATTTCTGTTCAAATCTTTCCCCTATTTAAAAAAAGTTTGTCTTATTATTGGGCTAAAAAAATTCTTTACATATTCTTGATAGAAGTCTTTTGTTTTACAAAGAATTTCTGCCAAACCATGACATGCCTTTTCATTTTCCTGCTTTTTTTTTTAAAAAAAAAAAAAAGAGCGTAAGTTTTTAATTTTGATAGTGTCTAAATTAACAATTTTCCTCTGATTTTTTTGTGCTTTTTGAATCCTATTTAAAACATTTTACCTAACTCAAAGTCAATAAGATTTTTCTCCTATGCTTTCTTCTAGAAGTTCCAATGTTTTAGTTCTTAATTTTAGGTGTATAACCTATTTTTAGTTAAATTTTGCATACTGTATGCAATAAGGTTTGTAGTTATTCTGTGTGGGGGGAGAGTGGGAGCAAGATATGGAAATCTACTTGTTCTAGCAACATCTGTTGTAAAGATTATCATTTCTTAACCAGTTTCCCTTGCTAGCTTTGTCAAAAATCAATTGACAATATTTATGTATGGCCTTATTTCTAGATTTTCTTATTCTATTCCTTTCACCTATATTTCTACTTTGAATACAATATCACAATGTCTTGGTTAATAAGTCTTAAAATCGGGTAGAATAAGTCCTCCAACTTTGTTCTTTTTCTAAATTGTTCTGACTATTCTAGGTCCCTTGCATTTCCATATATATTTTAGGATTAGCTTAATTATTATTTAAAAAAAGTATGTCAAAACTTTGATTGGGATAGCACTGAATGTATAGATCAATTTGAGTCCATGTCCAATAGCATTTCTGTCCATTTGATTTCTCCTCTTTTTTTTAAAAAAATATTTTATTGATTTCAGAGAGGAAGGGAGAGATAG
This sequence comes from Myotis brandtii, assembly GCF_000412655.1. Classification (NCBI taxonomy): domain Eukaryota; kingdom Metazoa; phylum Chordata; class Mammalia; order Chiroptera; family Vespertilionidae; genus Myotis; species Myotis brandtii. The sequence continues at coordinate 4,568,556 of NW_005371410.1, forward strand.
AAACATCAATGATGGGAGAGAATCATTGGCTGCCTCCTGCACGCCCCCCACTGGGGATGGAGCCCACAATCTGGGCATGTGCCCTTGACCAGAATAGAACCTGGGACCCTTCAGTCTGCAGTCCGATGCTCTATCCACTCAGCTAAACCAGCTAGGGCTGATTTCTCTTCTTTAATTGCTCTCAGCAATGTTTTGTTGCTTTCAACATATGGTTATTGCACATCTTTCTTCAAATTTATCCCTGAGGGCTTTATTTTATGCTTTTGTATATGGTGTTTAAAGTTTTTCTATTTCTGATATTTCATTGTTACTATAGAAAAATATAATTAAATTTATATGTTGATCTTGTATCCTGTAACATTGCCAAATTTACTTTTTAGTTCTGGTAAACTTTTTGAAGATTCCTTATGATTTTCTACATAAACAATGATGTCCTCTATAAAGAAAAGTACATCTTCAAGTAACATGTTGACGAAGCTTAAAACAGGACTCTTCAATTTCCCACTCTCAGCCTTTATGCTAAATTATGATAACTGTGAATGTTTAAGATTGTCAATTTCTATACATGTTATAAAACACAGAATATAGCTCTAGCCAGTGTGGCTCAGTTGGTTAAGCATTGTCCCATGCACCAAAAGGTTGCCGGTTTGATTCCCAGTCAGGGCACATGCCCAGGTTGCAGACTCACTCTCCAGAGTTGATGTTTCTCTCCCTTCCCCACTCCCTCCTTCCTTCTTTCTCTCTAAAATAAGCAATAAAAAAAACACAGAATAAATTATTATTTAAACTTCAAAGCCAGTTATATTTTAAGGAAATTTTTAAAAGATAAGTATTTTATATATAATACTATATTAACCATTTCTTGTGCTCTCCATCTCCTTGTGTAGATCCAAATCTCTAAGTAGTGTCATTTTCCTCCTGCCTGAAGAGCTTCTTTTTAACATGGCTGCAAGTAGAAGTTTTGCTTGTTGCTTTTTAACAAACTCAGGGCCACGGTCTGTAGTCACACAAGTAATACACTGTATAACCTCAGAACACAATGAAAATTCACTTCTCTCTTTATCCCTACCTACATTTGCGTAAAATGGTATCCCTAATCACATTGACTATTTTACTGAGCTTGTGGTCAATCAACCTCACATTTGGGTAAGAATAGTAACACAATTGACAATTCCTAATTTATAAACGTTATGATCTCATTGATTGGCATTTGAATAAGCCTTCTGATCAAATCGATATCATAAATGATTAGTTGGTTTCCATAACATAATTGAAGCATAATGCATACAGTAATTAATTAAAAATACTCAAGTGCCATTTATAACAGTTCTTATGGGAAGACACTATAGAAATTCTAACCAGAGATTCCAAGAACATATTTCCTCTTTTGTTAGTTTAGAGTATACAAGCATATGGAAGAGGGTGGGAGATTAATGGTCAAGATTATAAAATTTCAGATGGGGATGAGATAGATACTAATTTGTAAAGTGTATGTTAACATTGCACCAGATCTCATTTTACCCATCTAAAGGTATATTACAGAGGATCCCTATAGTTAATATAAAGCCTGACCTATGATGATAGCAAAATGAAATGTACTTACTCATCCAACTCCTCTTCTTCAGTTTTAGAACTATCAGCATAGAGGTACTTGCTCATGTCCACAGGTCTTATATTTTTTCTTTTTGTTGATTGGGGAGGAGAATCCTTTATAGTTTCAAAGGTTTCTGGTTCACCAAATGGGTTTAAATACTGTGGAGTTTGTATCTCTTTGAAGAGATTATAGCTGTTATTATAAAAAGATTCTTCTGGTTTTTTAGGTGATACTGTTTCAGTGGTTGGTTCTATAAAACAATAGCAACAGATGAATTAAGTCCAATTAATTCTATCTGACATTTTCTCACATTTTTTATGCTTTCAAAAATACTCAATATTGAATGGAACAGAAAGAGGCAAAGTACTAGCACATTTTAGAGGGGCTAGATTCAGAAGGTGTAATATCTAAGATCTTTGTCTACTTTTCCAGGAATGGTAAACCCCAAAATGTCATCTTTGGAATGCCTTTGAAGTCTCTAATAATATTATATAAATGACAATTTTGGAAATTTTAACTTTCTTAAAGGAATAATATTCTTATTGCTTATTTTATTTCATAAACTAGCTTGCCATCTCAAACTGATACATAATAAGTTTCTGCTTTTAAAAGACCATAAAATGGATTAAATTTTGAAATGGTCTTTGGTTAGTTACACAAGCAAAAACCACTTAGGGAACTGAAGCACAGAATATCATGAATATAAGAAAACTGAAGCTGTAAAAGCAAATACTAATACACCATCTTAACAACTGTAACACATTTTTATCTTCCCCAAATGCTTTTCTTTTTACTGCAGGAAACAAGTTTTTAATCCATAAAATTAATTCCAGAAAGAGATGTATATTTAAAGAGAAATACTGGTTGTCACATTTTTTCTTAGCTCTATAAACATGAGTAAAGATTCTGAGTCGGGCTGGCTAACCTCTCCTATATAGAAATATGGTATCACATGATATCTGCTATTCCTTTCTATTCCTCAGAAAATAGGCATACATATATTTAGAAAACTTACTTATTCTATTTTGAAATGGAAAGCTCAAATACTGATGTCTCAAAATATCTTGTTAATATTTTTAAAACTCGATATACTCAGATGTATATAATAATCAAGGAGAAGCTGTATAGTCAAAAGAAGACTTGATTAGGAATCTTAGCTCTAACTCCATCTCCATTTACCTAGAGTTCTTGTTCAAATCACTTAATTCCCCTGGGCCTCAGCTTCCTAATCTATGAAAGTACGCAGCTGAACTAGATCACCTCTAAGATTTATTGTAACTTTTAAGATTTAAAATATGTTCTTAATATAACTAGCTCACAAAATAAAATACAATTAATTTAAACTTACTAGTTTAGAATCTGATAAGAAGGGAGAAAGTAAAGGAAAAGAAAGAGAAGTGGATTATTAAATAATATTGCTCTAATGGAGTGAATCCTGAAGTTAAAACCTCATTTTCACCATGACTAGTGGCAGCAAAATTCTTTACAGCTCAGGAAGATTTCCTAAGAGCAGTCTAAAAGATGTAAACAGTGATTAGTCATTCTTACATTTACTTTGAGCAAACAGAGTTTAATTAACACAGAAGTCTCACTGCTTCAACAGCTCTTTTCTAGGCTTTAAGAGATCAAAACTACTTGATAAGAAAAATGACCCAGAAAAAATACCTGGGTTTATTACTTCCAATTATGTTGTATGTATGACAACAGTGGTTTCAGTCTTCTTTCTGCTCCTTTATTCACATGCACAACTTACTGTAACCACTGACTAATTCTCAGCCAGAGACATGGAGTGGGAGGTAGATGGATTCCTCAAACTCTCTGCGAATGAGGGTGGAGGAGTTGTCTAGAGGGAGAAGCCACCCCACCACATCAATATCAGTATGTGCCACAACTTGACCTTACTTGGTCAGGCTGCTAAACTAATGAAACTTTACCATATGCCAGCTAGGTAAAATACTTGTTCATGCTCTAGAATTTTAAAAATCAGCACAAAATAAGAAAAACAGGCAATAGCTACTCCTATTTTCTACTCCTGTTTATAAGAAATTTGTCTTTTAAGGGAACTCTTGAGTATCTGCTTTAGGAAACCTTATAATTTTTCCAGTAAGAGACAGAACAATGTTATCTCTAACAACAGAGCTTTACTATTTGATCAAATTAACAGACATTTAAAAATAAGCCCCTTCCCCCCAGCAGGTGTGGCTCAGTGGATGAGCACTGACTCATGAACCAGGAGGCCAGGGCACATGTAAGGTTGGGGGCTCAGTCCCCAGTAGGGGGTGTGTAGGAAGCAGCCGATCAATGATTCATATTCATTCTCTCTCTCTCTCTCTTCCTTTCCTCTCTCAGAAACCAATAAAAATATATTTTAAAAATTAGAAATAAATAAATAAATTCCCCAAGTACATGTCTATGTAAGACTTTCTTTTTTCTTTAAAAATTCAATTGAAGCTACCCAGAATTGCCGATCAACTGCAAGTGGTACTGAACACAATAACATTATCATTAGGGACAAAAATTACTTTATGAGTCTTCCTGCCGTTACCATTCAAGAGAATTTGACTATATAAAGACTCTAAAAGTACAGAAAAAAAACTTGTTACCTTCTGAGTCAGGATCTTCAAATGGATTTAATCCTGTTACATCAGGATCACCAAATGGATTTAAATTCACAGTGGCCAAATCCTTTTCTGCTTCATCCAAAAAGTTAAGTTTGTTGATAAGCTCTGAAAATAAACATATGTGTTAGTTCACTATGGTTACAGTAAAGCATAATTTCGATCATTCATGAAATTTTTGAATTATAAAAATTCACACTAATAATACCTGTAAATAATAAGACATAGCATTTTACCAGTGGCAGAATGCCATTCAAGTATTTTGTAGTATACCAACATTTTCATATGAAATAAAAGATATACATATTAATTTGAAAATTGTATCAGATAATGAACTAGAGAAACTTTCATCTGAATTTAATTTTATCTAATGAAAAAGTACTGACACATTTTTAGTAAAACATCCTTCACTCCTAAATATAAATAATTCAAATGGGTTTAATCTAAGAAACTATTTTTTAAAAGTAAAAGTTACAATATATACAGTAGCTGAAGAAGTATGGCCATATTACATGACCAATTATTATCTTATAAGATGTCCTAAAATCACTACCTAATGAGAATCTTGATATAAGGCTTTGCTAAAGATGGCAAGTTCTGTTATGTTGTTGCCTGTTGGTGTACTACAAATTACCAAAGAAAACATCCAAGGAAAAGCACGAAGACAAAACTGACAGCTAAGTATAGGCAGAAGTCAAGAGGTAGCAGGTCACAGTAAATAAAGGCAGTCAGAAGCAGAAAGAAAGGAAGAAAGCTCTTAGACCTTCAGAGGAACTGGCTGATTTAGCTGAAGGCATATTTGCTTGCTTTATGCAGTCATCTTGATCTTCATCTAAGCTGCTCAGAGCATTCAATTGGTTTACAATTTCTGTAAACAGAAGCCAGTCGAGACAAATGTAAGGTAAGGTCATTTAATTAAAGAGCTGTAGAAGCATGCTGTTACTCAAAAAGACAGAGAGGGGATGTTTGGTTATCAAGAGAATACATTCAGAGAATGTTATTTTGATGAACTTTAACAGAAGCATTTAACTTAAAGTTATGTTGTACCATTAAAGATAGAAAACAGTTTATTGTCAAAACTTATATTAGTAATATAAGAACTATGTTAATAAACACAAAACAAAGATAATAACCCAAGAGAATGGCAATGGCTTTCAGCAACCACATTTTGCATTTGTAAACTAGTGTTTTAAATGCATATGTTAAAAACAGAATAAAAAGTATCCTCTGCTAACACACAAAAATATGTATATATATAATATTATTTATAATATTACAAATTTAAACTAAAGGTTTTTAGATTACATCTACATGAATAATGAACATAATAAGCACTTATTCATGTTCTAGAGTTTAAAAATCAGCACAAAATAAGAGAAAGGCAATAGCTACTATTTTCTACTCTTTTTTCTAAGGAATTTGTCTTTTAAGGGAACTCTTGAGAATTTGTTTTAGGGAACCTTATAATTTATCCAATAAGAGACAGAACAAAAAAGACAGGGATAGATAGAAAAATCTTAAAATAAAAATTCCTATTTTATGTGAATAAAATTTTTACATGAATTACACAGACAATTCTCTGTATATGAGATTATAACTCATTGGGTGAAAAAGTGCCCACTAGAGTATTCTAGTTAATTCTTGCTGTTTCCAAAGTTAAAACCTGGGAATAATTTAGGTAATTAGGACAAACCAAACAGATCCAGATCATTCAAATGGGAAAGTAAGAAAATAATTAGAAATAGAAAAAAGTTGTAAATTCAGCATTAAAAATGTTATTAACATTGTAAATCTAACTGTACATTATAAATTTTATTTGACCCAAGTAACACAATACACAGTGTAATAAGGTTGCCTTCATCCCATTTGGTAGTTGTTCAACAAATATTTATTTACCACGCTGTGTCAAGTACTATGCTTGATACACAAGGATGAAAAAAAGCAGATATGGTATTGTCCTTGTGGAATTTACCTTCTGTAAAGATAGAACTTAATATTGAAACAGACAATAAATGACTACTAGATATTAGATGGTCAGAAATATGTTATTTTTTAGATCTCTGAGCTAAATACATATGAAAAGTTGACAAAGTTATTTCCCTGTTGGAATGAGAACATATATTTTGCATGAATAAAATTGCTTGAGATAGTAAAAGTAAACCATAGAAAATAAGGAGTAAACACAATACCAACTAAACTCTTCATTTGGATTTGAATAAGAGATGAATAGTCAGACTCTTCTTCCATTTTATTCTGCCAATAGTTTTAATCTCCACTCTGACTCAAACCAGCCTAGCAAATTTCTCAGTAGGTAGAATTCATTCATGTTAGATCCCCTACCTCCAACTACTAGTCACTGTCCCTACCACATTTAGGTACAATGTGGGCATTTATTTAAATACTATTAAGGTGACTCTATTGCATTATAATTTTTAGGAAAATATAATAATAGAGTCAAAGATCAATGTTAAGTGATTACCAGCACATAATTGATTTATTTTCACTCATTACTAGTTATGTATTTTTAAAAATTTGCAAATGGTTTGTCTTTAACATTGAAAATATGAAAAAATGTTAATAATAACATCTAATATTTATTGAGCAGTAGGAAGGACTTTACATATGTTATCAGAATTAATTCTCATAAATATCCTGAGGTATTCTTTGAATATCCACATTTTATCACATATGTTAGTATCATTTACATTATATCCCCAAATGTACAATTACTTAGTTAAAACATTTAAAAATAATGCCCAAAGATTTTCAGTTTATTACACATTTTTATTATTTTATATTCTTAGTTGTAATCTCAATGAAAGTAGAAATCAATAATTTATTTAAACATATTATATAATGAGCATTATAGGGAATACTGAAGAAAAATTAGACTTGGTCCTTACATTCAGATCATTAACCATACCAGACCTGAGGCCCTGAACCTAACTGTCCCCTATACCTGGGCTCCTGAGCATTAAAGAGAAAAAACCAACATGATATAGAAAAATGTTAGTTACATGCAAACAAGTGGTTAGAATAAGATGGAACTTGGAGACATTGTAGAAAATAGGTCTAGGCAAAGTACCGAAAATTAGGTACAGCAGTATAGCGGCAGATTCGGAAATTACCGAAAAATCGGTACAGCGGTCTGGTAGGGTTAATACTGTTCTATAGTTTTAGGTACAATGTGGGCATTTATTTAAATACTATTAAGATGACTCTATTACATGACTAAATTATTTACATTTTAATTTGGGGGGATGTTTAGAGTATTTCCTCATCATCATGCTTTCAGTAATATCTAAATACAATGATAACCATTTCCTCATTAACTAATCCAAAGTAATTTCTTCTTTTCATTCACTTCACTAAGTTTTCCTTCCTATCCTAGTTTTACCTATTCATAACTTACTTAAATCCTAGAACTTCTGCTTCTAGAACTTTCATTCATATTAACAGGGGAAAGGTCATTTTAATAATCTATACCAATGTTCCCTTTATTTGGTATGCAAACAAATGTTAATCCAAATTATAACAAGAAGCAAACTCCAAAGAAATACCATTTATCTATTTAATAAACATTTATTAAGTACCTATTAAATGCCTGTAATAGTACCTGCCCTCATGGCTGTATATGTTTGAGGGACAGATAGACAAGTAAAGCAATACACAGTGTATGATAAATATGATACATGTTATGATTGAGATATGCTTCATAGGCTATGTGAACTAGGAGACTTTGAGGTCAGGAATACCTCTGAACTTACTCAGATGTGAGCTAAATTAGACAAACAGACATTACTATTAAAATAAAAAAGAAAATGGAGGGCACTGCAAATAAGAACATGACATATTTGTGGAACTGCAAGTTGTTTGGGGCTTAAGATGCCAGAGATGGGGAATGGAATAAAATGAGGCTGACGAATGTTCTTATGAAAGTTCTTGTGGCCAAACTAAAGAATGTAAACTTTACTTTGACAGCTCTGGGAATCCATTGAAAGATCAAATGCACATTTTAGAAACATCAGTCCAGGCTCAACATGGTGGCATCATTGGAAAAAAAAACCAGCATAGGAAGCAAAGATAAGTAGTTCAGCATCACTACTCCATGAGGAGAGGCACACAATAAATATTGCTAACTAAAGAATAAGAAGAAACATTTGATAGTTAGTTTGACACAGGGTATGGGGAAAGGAATCAAGGATAATTTCCAGGTTTTTGTCTTGGGTGATTTTGTGAATAGTAGTTCTAGCATGGCATGGGGGCTATTGGGTTTGGCCATACCTACCTACAGGTGCCTCTCATGGAAATAATTCAATTGGCAGTTGTATATGTGGGCATAATTTTGTTATGTATTTCTCCTTTTAAAAAAGTATTTTCCTGTTTCTTACAAATTTTCCACAGTCAATATTTTTCACATTTATAATCAGGGGCGAAAGTTAAATAAATGAAAAGGAGATTTACAACAAAAATTTATTCCCAGATTTTTATTTTTTTAAGTGGGAAGCTTTCCCAGTAATATACTAGCCTGACCAAAAAAAAAAAAAAAAAAAAAAAAAAAAAAACTGGACCAATCTATATGTATAAAAAGCTAATATGCAAAGTGTCCCCTTGGGAGTTCAACTGGGAGATGGGGAGTTTGATTGCTCACTATGATGTGTGCTGACCACCAGGGGGTGGCGCAGAAGGAAGGCAGGCCCCGACTGGCAGCCGGCACCCAGGGAAGGGAGGCTCCAGCTGGCAGCTGGGGAAGGGAGGCTCCGGCCGGCAGCTGGAAGGCCCCGATCGGCCCTCATCACCGGCCAGGCTAGGGACCCTACCCGTGTACGTATTTCATGCACTGGTCCTCTAGTATACTTATATAATACTTTATTACTCGTAAAACACTATTTTGCCAAAAATTTACATGTTTGAAAAATGCTAATAATGCTATGTTAAAGCACAAATTTCTACCCTATTCTTCTCAAACTGAGCAATAAACCCATACTAAGCACATTTAGTTATCGTAACAGTGTGTCAATCTGAACTTGCTTCAACAGTGGTGAGAATGAGAAGGAAAACTAAATCAGGAGCAGGCAATCGAAGCAAAGGGTCAAGTAATTTGAGACTCTTCTTTACTGTTAGGAAGGCAAAAGAAGATAGAAATTGACCACCAGAGATTATCACACTGAATAAAAAATGGGGGAGGGGCGGTGGCACAAAGAGTGGGGGGCTTTTCCCTTTAGGAAAGTCAGTAGCTGAGTTAACAAAATAATAAGTTGCCTGAAACGATAAGATACCTGCAAATCTTGCATGTTCGTCATTCTTCTCTTCAAAGTATAACAAAATTCAGTACAAGGATATCTCATTTTAAGATGGTAACATTTCAACTTCCTGGCAGAAATTGAGATTCAAAAGATGTTACTTTTTCCACAGGCTTTAGCCCAGTGATGGCGAACCTATGACACGCGTGTCAGAGGTGACACATGAACTCATTTTTCTGATTTTTCTTTGTTAAATGGCTTTTAAATATATAAAATAAATATATAAAATAAATATCAAAAATATTTTCTTTGTTAAATGGCTTTTAAATATATAAAATA
>NW_005371410.1:4578518-4583778 GCF_000412655.1 Myotis brandtii
AGAGAGAGAGAAACACCAATGTGAGAGAGAAACATTGATCGGTTGCCTCCTGTATGCACCCTGCCTGGGGATTGAACCCACAACCTGGATATGTGCTCTGACCAGGAATCAAACCAGCGACCTTCTGAAGGTAATTAAAGAAGACCTTAATAAATGAATAAAGATTCTTTGTTCACATTTAGGTCTATAATCTATCTTGAGTTAATGTTTGGGTATGCTGTGAAGTATGAATTGGGGCTCATTTTTTCCACAAGGACATCTGGATGTGTTTAGCATCACTTGTTGAAAATACTTTCTTTTCTTCACTGAATTATACTGTACTTTTGTTGAAAATCAATTGACCAAATATGTTTGGGTTTTTCAGGACTCTCTGTTTTGTTCCATTAATCTGTTATATGCCAATACCACACTATCTTAATTATCATAGCTTTAAGTAAATCTTAAAGAAAATCTTGATGTAAGGTAGTACTAGAATAATAATTCTTCTCTTTTTCAAGATTATTTTGGTTATTCAGGTTGCATTTCCAAATATATTTTAGAATCAGCTTTTCAATTTTTATTTTTTTAAAAAGCCTGGTAGGATTATTAATGGCATTGAGTTGAATTACAGATCAATATGAGTACAAATGACATCTTAACAATACTGCCTTCTAATATGTGAACAAAGAATTTCTCTCCATTTATTAATTTCTCTCATTAATTACTTTTAATAATGTATTATAGTTTTCACATCTTTTATTTCTAAGAAGGCTATGTTATGTTTAGCCTCCATTACAAATGAAATTATTTTGTTAATTTCATTTTCCAAATGTTAGTTGTTCATATATAAAAATACATATTTTCCTACATTGATCTTGTGTCCTGTGCTGGGCTAGGATTTCCAGAATAATGTTGAATATAAGTGGCGAGAGCAAATATCCTTGCCTTGTTTCCAATCTTAGGAGGAAAGTGTTCAGGGTTTCACCATTAGGTATGATGTTAGCTGCAGCTTTCCACAGATGCTTTTATCAAAATGAAGATAATTCCCTTATAATAAAACTTTGCTGAGAAACTTGGTATTGAATTTTGTCAAATGTTCCTTTGAGATAATTATATGGTTTTACTCCTTCTATTAATATGGTTAAACCAATCTTGCATTCCTAGGACAAATCCTCAGCAAATACTTATTGGTACTTAAAATATTATTTGTCTCCTGGTTCCTACCCTAAGTAAATATTGGAGAGCTTCTAACTTCTTCAGATCTCACTTCCATTCTGACTCTGTGAAATGGGCTCTCAGTATTTGCAGAATTCTAAGTCCTGAGGGGGATGACAGAGAATGTTCAGCTGTCATTAGTAAAAACAAAGCAGCATTACAGTTTAAGAGTGAAACAGAAAGTAGGATAAATTTATAATCTGTATCTTCTGCCACTTCTATTCTCTGAGGTGACACATATTTGAGATCTGAACACTCGGATGAGATATTCTTGCTGACTCCATTCTCTTATTCTAGGTCTCAAAATCCTTTAAAAAGGAGGTAGCTGTGGTGCCTTAGCCTTTTAATTCAAAAAATCAGAAATAACCCCATCTCTCTGTTTCTACCCTACTTTCCACCTAACAAACAGATGAAGTACTCCAGAAATTCTCATTCTTTACACAGATCTCCAGAATATGTTGCCTTTTTAAAACTTTATAGAGTCCACAATAATCCTATGACTTTGCTTATGAGTCTCCCAGGTACTGCAGGGTATATGCTCAGGTAAAAACCAGAAGCAAATTAATGGATGTATTCTCCGACCAGAGTCCCAAGTTTATTCTAAGGAACCTTCAAATGAAAGGAGGAAGACCTATTTATGGCCATTCACAGCCTTAGTAAGTAGGACATTTAATCTCAGAGGGCTGAGTGCATACAATAATCAACTCTAGCTCCTCAAATATGAACTGTAATCTCTTCTACTACAACCTATACTATAAGATTATGTTCTTTGAAGGTAGCCAGTATATCACTCTCTCTTCCTCCCCCCAAATTAACTTTATCAACTAAAAGAAAAAGATGAACAAACAACAGGCACATTACTTATAGCAAAAATGAATCCTGATTTATAAATTGCATCAGGATGGGAGGACTCTATATGGAAGGCCATAGTTTCAGCTTCTCTGATTATAGAGACTAATAACTGGGCATGTCCCTTACGCGGACCTGAGAAATTATGCTTATCAAACTGTTACAAACGATATCAGCTCTTGAACAGCATAAAGATTCTAAGGTTGCCCTGACCGGTTTGGCTCCATGGATAGAGCATCGGCCTGTGGAATGAAAGGTCCCAGGTTCGATTCCGGTCAAGGGCATGTACCTTGGTTGTGGGCACGTCCCCAGTAGGGAGTGTGCAGGAGGCAGCTGATGGATGTTTCTCTCTCATCGACATTTCTAACTCTCTATCCCTCTCCCTCCCTCTGTGTAAAAAAATCAATAAAATATATTTAAAAAATAAAATAAAAAAAAAAAGATTCTAAGGTAATCCATGACGTAACTATGTGGCTCTTGTCCCCTTGTACTCAAGTTATCATGTGAGTACAGAGGTCAAAGAATAGCACGTGGGCTGCTGTGAGGACCCCAGTAAAAGATGAATGCTCTGCTGTCATGGTGTTTCCTGTACAATATCCTTCAGTGGTTCTCAACCTTCTGGCCCTTTAAATACAGTTCCTCATGTTGTGACCCAACCATAAAATTATTTTCGTTGCTACTTCATAACTGTAATGTTGCTACTGTTATGAATCGTAATGTAAATATCTGATACGCAGGATGGTCTTAGGCGACCCCTGTGAAAGGGTCGTTCAACCGCCAAAGGGGTCGCGACCCATAGGTTGAGAACTGCTGTAAGTGAATCTAATGCAAGTTTGACCTATTCAGGTCATGAGAGTCTGAATGTGTGGTGAAGCCTGCAGAGAATATTTGGTGATCTCTGCAACAACTACAAATATAACAGGGAAGCAAGTGTCTGATAATATCTGGTTTCCCTGATAATGTTTTGCTTAAACTGTTTCAGTTAAACCTGATTTTCTGAGCTGTATTCAATAGGACTTTGACATTTATGCAGGAGTCTTTCTCTTTCTCTTCTTGTTGTGTGTTCAAATATTCAACACGCTTACCAATGATGATCATATTACCAAAGTTTGGTTCAAGCACTGTGAGGTTGCTGTATAGATGGAGGTACAGATTATTTTGAAACCATAAACAATTTCTAGTACAGGCTACAGTATTATAAAATTTCATATGATTATGAAAGTAAACTTTTCATTAAAAGGCTTTGTTTCTTTAACACCAAGGTCTATCACTCCCACTATATTTCAGTTATTTTTCCAATTACAATTCAAAATTCCCTTGCCCATTCACTGGTGCTACACTTCTGTTGAATGCAGCTATACATGTAGCATCAATAAAAGCTTCCTGCCCAAGAGCCAGTCCCAAAATGTATACAGTTAGCCGTGAATTCTGCCTAAGACAGAAAAGGGTAGAAACATTTGATTAGTCCAAGTATAGATACAATGAATTTACTTTTCTTTTAGAAAAGACTGTAATTTCAGAAGATATATTATGTTAATTACTAGTGCCTTATAGCAATGTTCCATAAGAAATCACTGACTACATGAATAGCCTCTAGGTGTCAATCTAAGAGATACACAAAATAATTGTAACAATCTGTTTCTTCAAGAAGGTTGCAACTTAGTTGGGTAATAATATACCTATATAATTTTATTGATATAATGTGATTGCATTTTTTATGTATTTACATTGTAATATAAAGGTATAATATAGGAAGAATCTAAAATAATCATTCCTTCCTTTTAAAAAACTGTGTCAACAATTTCAGAGCAGAAAGGATGAGTAACTGTAAGCTGTGCTTTAAGTTATTGCCACTTTAGCTGGTAAATAAAAATACCCATACTTTATTTGTACCATGTTTACAAAACATTTGTTTTGTTTACTTCAGCTATTATTTTAACAGTACTGCTGTTAATTTTGTAATATATTTATTATCTTAAAACTACTTTACTCAAACATTTTTATAGTAGTAGTGCTGATGCTTAACAAAATAATTCTTGAAAGTTAATAACTTTGAAATGGAATTTGCATGTGCAAAAAAATGCAACTTAGGACACCAAACAACTGCCATGAAATGCTGTGCTATTAAGTGACTGTACTCTGAAAATATAATAGAAAATACAGATGGGAAAAATGCAACATCAAAGCAAAAATTTATTACAATAATTATGGATTTACTTAGAATGTGCATCTAATCACCCATGGTCCCCATCTATCTTTGCTCCTTCAACACACATTTTACATTCATTACTTTGGAAAACTAGTCTTGAATTATTTAAGGTTTGAATTATGTGTCTCCTCCTGATCCCATTCCTTCCATAAAATGGGACCACACTACCCTGTATAAGGTAGTACATGATTAAAGGTAAAAATGAATTCAATAAGATAATAATCCAGAGTTATCAATATGGGCTACAATAGGAGGGAAGCCCGAATTCATTTACTTATGACCTTTCAGTTAACATATATTAAATTCTCAATATGTTCTAGACAATGTGCTAGAAGCTAGAGATGAAAAAAGGATTAGAACATAGTATTTCATAAAATAAGGAAAAGAAATATACTGTATAAATAATGGTAACATTCCAAAGAAATATTGAATCATCACAAGTTATATTAAACCAATTTTTTCAATTAGGACTGAAGAATTTTAGACTATCTAAAAAGAAGTTACTCCTTTGGCAGAAATTTTAAAAAATAAGGTATATTTAGGGGCGTTGCCATTTTTTGATTGGTTTGTTTATCTTCTTCCTTTTGTTAAGTTGTATGAGTTCCCTGTAAATGTTGGAGATTAAACCCTTATCAGAGATAACATTGGCAAATATGTTCTCCCATGAAGTGGGCTTTCTTGTTGTTTTGTTGATGGTTTCTTTTGCTGTGCAGAAGCTTTTTATTTTGAAATAAAAATAAAACTAGTCCGTAGTTTCTATTGCCCTAGGAGCTGTATTGGTGAAGATATTGCTACAGCATATGTCTGAGATTTTGCTACCTATGGATTCCTCTAAGATTTTTATGGTTTCCCAAAACTAGAACCACCAATTAGAAAGGATATATGCACACCTATGTTCATAGCAGCACAATTTACAATAGCTAAGATTTGGAAACAGCCTAAGTGCCCATCAGCAGATGAGTGGATTAAAAAACTGTGGTACATCTACACAATGGAATACTATGCTGC
>NW_005371410.1:4584282-4617406 GCF_000412655.1 Myotis brandtii
GGGCAATGGGGGGATAAGGACACATATGTAATACCTTAATCAATGAAGAAAAGAAATTTTAAAAAATAAGGTATGCCCTAACCGGTTTGGCTCAGTGGATAGAGCATCGGCCTGCGGACTCAAGGGTCCCAGGTTCGATTCTGGTCAGGGGCATGTACCTTGGTTGTGGGCACATCCCCAGTAGCGGGTGTGCAGGAGGCAGCTGATCGATGTTTCTCTCTCATCGATGTTTCTAACTCTCTATCCCTCTCCCTTCCTCTCTGTAAAAAATCAATAAAATATATTTTAAAAAATAAGGTATATATGTATGTTTAAGAAATAATGGTTGCTATGGTATGAATGTCTGTGTCTCCCAAAATTCATATGTTGAAATCCTAATTCCCAATGTGATAGTATTAGGAGATAGGGCCTTTGGACGGTGTGATTAGGTCATGACAATGGAGCCCTTATGAATGACATTAATGCTCTTATACAAAAGGCCCAAAAGAACAACCCTGCCCATTTCCACAATATGAGGAATACAATAAGGAGTCTGTGACCCAGAAGAGGGATCTCATAAGAACATGCAAGTACTCTTTCAGACTTCCAGCCACCAGAATTGTGAGAAATACATTTCTGCTGTTTATAGGCTATCCAATCTATTGTATTTTGTTACAGCAGGCCAAATGAACTAAGACAATGAACTATAAAATCTAATTATTATTGAATGCCTTCATTAAATCTGTATTTTCCTAAAAAATAATGTTCTTTCTTTTCCTTTCAACCAGCACAGAACTTGTGATATACTGTTATCACTAATTTTTCCTATTATTATGATTAAAACAATACAATATAGCTCAAAACAGCTATGTAAATGTGTGGGTATTTTATTCCTACTTATGGTACTAATGTCTAACTGATATTTAGTTTTAACTAAAAGCCATTAACAAAGAAGAACTGTATCCTCCAATTAAAAGATTAAATTATATCCCACTGGAATTATAAAAACTCATGCTATAAAAAAAATGCCTGCATTTGTAAATGGTATAGTATTAGCATAAGGATGGAGTGGTCAAGCTTAAGTGGGGAGTTGGCATGAAAGGCTTCTCAGACTATGTGGCAACAGAATTAAAATTTGAAGGACAGGCAGAAGGTCATTGGTGGTGGTAGCAGAAGAACACCAACTTGAAGTACTCCAGCTAGCCAAATAAAATAGAGATCTCAAAGACAGGAAAGACATGGCATTTTAAAAATAATTATATAATTGGTGCTGACATCATTTAAACATAACGCAAATGTCAGCATTAATTATTGGGGGTGGGGAGGGGGAAACCCCAAAATGTTATTGAAATAAAAATAATAGCCAGAAGGGGCTAGAGGAGGTGTTGTAATTGATCAGTATGCCTTATTTAATCATTCTTGTCTTGAAATTTTGCCTGATGTATATATATTTAGTGCTTTATTTTCACTCCAATAATAAAGGCATATCATCAATTCCTTAAGTGTGATAGCCAGATTGCCAATAAGTACTTATTGACCAATTAATACAAAGAGGTTCTAATCACTTAACATTTTAGTAGTTTGATCAAACCAACTATAATGAATAATTGCATGGAAGCTTCTAGATATAAGATAAAACATCCATGTACTAGGAGAAGGTAGCTAATGCAAATTCTCATTTCTTTATTTATAAAGCAGCGGTTCTCAACCTGTGGGTCGCGACCCCTTTGGCGGTTGAACGACCCTTTCACAGGGGTCGCCTAAGACCATCCTGCATATCAGATATTTACATTACGATTCATAACAGTAGCAACATTACAGTTATGAAGTAGCAATGAAAATAATTTTATGGTTGGGTCACAACATGAGGAACTGTATTTAAAGGGCCAGAAGGTTGAGAGAACCACTGTTATAAAGGATTCATTGGTACATTGACAAAATAAGTATGAATATATTCAGGCTACTTTATATTATAATTAGTAGTTCTAGTAAAGTTCTATGTATTCTTTTTTTTTAATATTTTATTGATTTTTTACAAAGAGGAAGGGAGAGAGATAGAGAGTTAGAAACATCGATGAGAGAGAAACATTGATCAGCTGCCTCCTGCACACCCCCTACTGGGGATGTGCCCACAACCAAGATACATGCCCTTGACCGGAATCGAACCTGGGACCTTTCGGTCCACAGGCCGACGCTCTATCCACTGAGCCAAACCGGTTACAGCAGTTCTATGTATTCTTAACTAAACTTGGACATGATCTTAAACTGCTGAAATTTGTTATTACCAGCAACATGCTAAGTTTTCAGAGAGCTAAATGGAATATCCTATATAATAAAAGCGTAATATGCAAATTGACCGAACGACTGAACAGCGGAACAACCTTCCAGATGACCATGCGGATGACC
This sequence comes from Myotis brandtii, assembly GCF_000412655.1. Classification (NCBI taxonomy): domain Eukaryota; kingdom Metazoa; phylum Chordata; class Mammalia; order Chiroptera; family Vespertilionidae; genus Myotis; species Myotis brandtii. The sequence continues at coordinate 4,586,668 of NW_005371410.1, forward strand.
ACGCTATGACACCCACTGGTGCCAGGCCAGCCAAGGCAGGTGTAATGCGATTGGTCAGGGGCCTGGCCATCGCCCCATGATCGCCCTGCAGAGGGAGGCCCAGGCCACCAACTAGCGGGGCAATCAATCAGGGGGCTCCACGATCGCCCCAAGGAGGGAGGCCCACGTCACCGATCGGTGGTCTGCAGCAGGTGGGCAGGGTCTCCCTTTGCGAGGGAAGCCCGGATCCCGGGTGCCGGAGGGAAGCCTGTGCCAGCAGCCAGGGGAAGGAAGGCCTACTCTTGCACCAATTTAATGCATCGGGCCTCTAGTTAGATTATAAAGGCTTAAGGAAGAAAAAATGCCTTGTTAGTGAAACTGTGTTTCCTGGGAAATAAGAATAAGCTTTCAACTTTACAAAAAAAAAAAAAAAAGATAAACTTACAGCTTAATAAAACCAACCTGTAATTTTTGCTGCCTTTTCCTCTTGGTCCACTCGGTTCTCATCATCTTCTTCATTATCTTCTTCAAAGTCATCTAAATTCCCAATATCAGCCTGCTTCATACTCATCAAACTAGCCAAACTTTGCATGTCTTCATCCCTACATCAATGATTTATAATATAATACATAGTTCATTAAATGACATTACTTGAAAAAGAACTGATGCTTAAGAAAATATTAATATACTCCTTTTTTGTACATTAATAATTCTTCTTAAAGCTATATAATACTATTGAAAACTCTAAACACTCATTTATTAATTTTTAAACAACATGTTTAATTAGTAAAAAGCAAACAGGATTAAAAACTGGTTAGGAGTTACATTAATTCTGTGCTGCAGACATATGGAAGACTAAAATTTTCTCTATGGGATTAAAGTAGGGTTTCCTAACCATGAAGTCTGCAAACAAAAACTTGTTTCATAAAACAAGGAGATAATTGGCAAATCAGATGAGATCTAGACTTTAAAATATTTAAATTTTCATAAGGAATTAAAATAGAAATTCTTATTCTGAAGTCCATGAACCCTTTTGGTTTTGTGAACTAGAAGAAAAAGAAGTAGAATAAAGCCCTGTAAATTATATTTAAATCTTGTTTAAAGGTGCATTTTTCTGAAAGAGGCTACACTTGTTCAAAAGTTAAAGAATTAATGTAATATAAAAAGCACCTTAAGACAAAGTCTAGTCTTTTTAAGAATTACAAGATAGAGCCCTGACTGGTTTGGCTCAGTGGATGGAGCGTTGGCCTGTGGACTTAGGGGTCCCAGGTTGGATTCTGGTCAAGGGCATGTGCCTTGATTGCGGGCACATCCCCAGTGGGGGGTGTGCAGGAGGCAGCTGATTGATGTTTCTCTTTCATTGATGTTTCTAACTCTCTATCCCTCTCCCTTCCTCTCTGTAAAAAATCAATAAAATATATTAAAAAAAAAAAAAAAGAATTACAAGATAGAAAATGACCTGGATTGATTATAAGTTGGACCATATAGTTGATAAATGTTTTTATATTGAAGTATTTAAAATATAAATTTATGAAATTTACATTAGAATAGAAATGAAAACAAAAATTAAAATTAAATACTGTAAACATAAAAAATTTAAGTTTTCCTGATCTATCATTTTCATCTTAAATTTCAAACAAACTACAGTGAATGAAACATATTCCTAACATGTCATATACAAACTAAATTTCAATCAGGTATACTTCCTCAAAACTCAGAAAGCCAAATTAAAACAGTTTCTCATGTTTTTAGCACAATACAATAAAAAAACACACACACCAAAATCTCTTTTGTAAATATTCATTTTTCTAAATATAATGACTTTGCAGACTAAACTGGTTTTTTGAAATTCTTTGCATTTTATCTCATATAAGCTTAGAATTAAAATAATTTCCCCATTTTAAAATAAGTTAGTAACACAAAGTTTGCATGAACAAAAAAAGTTATGTTACATTATATGAATGCCTTACAAGTTGCTCACCTATCAATGGGGATCATTTCAAGATATATTATTCTTAAAATGCTAATTTGCTTAATTTTACCTATTTAATTTCCTCATATTTTAACCCTGAACATTTTTCTTTGGGAAAGGTAAGGAGGAAAGAGGGAATTTAGGGTGTTTGAGAGAATGCTTCACTCAAACTGAGATACTTGGTTTGACTGAATTTCCTCTCACCTATATTTCTGTGAATGGTACTGACTCACTTACTGCTCGGCCCACTGGAAAGGAGTCCACCTTCAAAGGATCTTCTCTGATTTTGTTTTCTCTCTTCTTTCTCTATTTCCTTACCTTTCTTTTTGGCCTGGATTTCAGGGTAAGGTCTTTATTTTTAATTTCTCAATATTTAAGTCTACAATTTAAGGTCTTGATATGAAAGACTAATGCTTCCATTCTGCACTCTGTACAACACTCACTTAGAAGCAAACTTTCCAGAGAAGAGGCTTATGTTATCTACCAAGTCACTTGTGCCCTGTAGATGAGTGCCAAACATCTCATTCTGACGCACAGTATTCAGTCTAATCAGTTAAGTAGACATGACCAATTATAGTAACCACATTTCACTAGGTCAAACACATTCAGAAGTGTGATTCAGATTGGATTGTAATGTTTATACGTGCCTTTTCCCCCTCACCTTTTAAGTCAAGGTGTAAAATTTACATTTCCATCTTCACTCCAAATAGGTACTAACGGTTTCACTATACCCAAAACATGAACTTACCCCATGACTTAACTAGAGTGAATGTTACTTTTTTTTTTACCTGTTTTAGGTATGTTCACCTCATTTTATCCAGCTATATTGTTAAGTCTTTTAGGAGACTAGAACTGGGTATAGAAATTATCTTCGTGCAATGCCTAGTCAGAGCTTTAGAAGTGATTTTTGAAAAGGATAGTGATTATAACAAAGTGTGTCTACCTGTACACCTTGCTATACAGTTTTTGGAAGGCTGAGCCAAAAAACATGAACTGGCAAAGGTTCCTTTAATTCTTTCATTACTCTTATCCTAAACTTTTCATTCTGGGTTCCTCTCATATCTCAGCTGAACCAAACAGCTCCACAAATTGAACTGTCTGTATTTCAGAGGACAACCACTTACACCGAAGACACTAAAATATATATATAAAAAAAAAACATGTATGATATACTATGATATACAATTATAATATAAAATTTGAAACTTTCTGTAATCACTTTTATATTATTGTTCATTCTCTAGAGTCATAAGAGGCTATAAATAACAAGGAGTTCATTTAATTCAGCCTCTGAAACAAAGAATGGCAAGAATGATTGGTATGTGGTAGGATGTTCTCAACTGTTGCCAATATACTGAGTCCAAAGCTATAAACCTACAGTGTTTTAAAACACACTCTGAAGCAGATTTTTGGACAAAATAAACTTACGTGGCTTTTCCTTCCCGGAGGAAAATGCAAGATAATGAAAACTGGAGAGTGGCAGATACAACTTTTTTAGATAATGGCTTGAATTTTAACTTGACATCAGTCTGAGTTGGCATAGGGCTTGCATACTGTTTCATGTTGATGCTGCTAGTAGCAAGAGCTTTCCTTCGACCAGAAGGAGATTCCTGGAAGATAAAAAATAATTATGTTATTTGGAGTCATTTATTTTATAACCAAATATTTTAAAATACAATTTTAATAATATGATTAAACAACAATTGAGACTTCCTTCTCCAATGAATTTCTGTAACATAATAATGAAATAAAATTGTAATGAGTTTATCACAACTTTTACATATGTAAGGCAGATATAAAATTGGAGAGAGCTGACACAGGCAAAAATAGGGGAAGACTTAACAACCCTCAATAACTCAAGAAAGGAAACTAGAACAGAAAGTCTCTAGGGCCCCTGTAAAAAGCACAGGGGCAGGTATCAAAGTTCTCAATAATTGTTTTCCTTCCTTTGATTATACTTAATATAACCTATCTACATTATAACGTAAAAGTAATGATATTAGGTTACATTAACCTAATTAACCTTTCTGAATGCCTATACTTTTTAAGGAAACACCCAGCCTTGGTAACATTCTACCTCATTCTCCCTATAAATACTGAATTCTATCCCATACTTTGAGCCTTATTTCTTCCTGGGGCCTTTTCTAATCACTCTAGTCTATAGTTCTCTCTCTTTCCTAAGATCACATATATCAAGGAAGAAACAGTTGGTTTCTCCGATCCTATGCCAGTGGCAGACACTGCTAAGCAAACCCAGAAGATATAAAAATTCTTCTCCACATAGCAATTGCCAATTCATCAAAAATAGAACACAAAATGAAACCTATTTGCTATCAAAGGTATTTAACATTCCATTAATAAACTATCTTATTTCAAAATTATCCTTTATAGAATAATAGCATAGGAGAACAATGATAACAGGACAGCAAAATAATGATTGGGTATTAAGTATGAAAAAGACAAGGCGTCAATTCTGGAGAAATGCTATAATGAATAAGACATAATAATCCCTGATTATGTGTTCTAATGGCAAAGGAAAATTTTATTTTTTTTAATTAATTTTATTGGTGTGGCACTGGTTAATATCATATGGGAAATTTTAGGACAATTTGTAAATAATGTAAATCAGGGGTCATACCATCATTAATGTAACCAGAAGTCATAAACTAGCATTTCGTAGAGTTTACTGGTCTGAGAGTTCAGACCTAAAATAAGGCTTAATTTCCAAACTACATGATCTTGAGCCTCAGTAACCTTCCCTATAAAATAAGGAGATTAAACAAATCCATTCAAGCTCTACATTGGTTTTCTATAAAATTACTTAATTTTCCAACCAAGGCAGGAAAAACTACCATTACCATTTGAATTATTTAATAAATCTTTATTTGTCCTATGATTGACACACTTGTCTAAAATTGGGATATAATAATTTAATCAAAACACTGAAACAGCCTTTTAAAAATTTTTGACATTTCTACCAGCAGAACAAGTAAAAAATGTAATGTAACATCCCTAAAGAATACCTTGTTTTAAAATGTGGTCTTATCTGTCAGATTATGCACAGCAATATTATACAGAACTATTAGTGCATGTAGATACCTTATGAATGAATTTCAAAAAGCATCAAGCACTTGAGAAGGATTTAGGTTCTCTCAGAAGAAATACTTAAGAATATGCAAATACCCTCAACTGAATCAAGTTGAACAGATGTGACTATCCCAAACAATACAAGTGATCTTTCCCTGGTCCCTATTATCAATCAAAGAATAAGATTAAGGTCCAAGGTTCTGACAATGTGCAAAATGAAAAAGTATAATCAGGGAGTATCAACTGATTACACTGATATGAACAATAATCTCTTATTGTACCTTTTGAATAGCTAACAACTTCTACATATAATATACGACTTAAAACCTCTTTTGAAAGCATAACATACAAAGTGCCACATATTATTTTCAGATTTTGTTAAAAATCTGTTTCATAAATTATGACTTTGATCCCTTAATAGTAATTATCTAATTTTATAACCAAACTAGAGGCCCGGTGTACGAAATTTGTGCATGGGTAGGGGGGTGTCCCTCAGCCCGGCCTGCACCCTCTCACAATGCAGGACTGCTGGCTTCTAACCGCTTGCCTGCCTGCCAGCCTGATCGCCCACTAACCGCTCCCCTCCCGGGCTGATCGTCCCCAACTGCCCTCCCCTGCTGGCCTGTTCACCCCCAACTGCCTCCCCTGCCGGCCATCTTGTGGTGACCATCTTGTGACAATGTCACGCGACACCATTTAGGCCAGCCGTTCTCAACCTGTGGGTCGCGACCCCTTTGGCAGTCAAACGACCCTTTCACAGGGGTCGCCTAAGACCATCCTGCATATCAGATATTTACATTACGAATCATAACAGTAGCAACATTACAGTTATGAAGTAGCAATGAAAATAATTTTATGGTTGGGTCACAACATGAGGAACTGTATTTAAAGGGCCAGAAGGTTGAGAACCACTGATCTAGGCTTTTAATATATAGGATAATAAAACTATAAAATGTAAGATAACTTGGAAATGCACATAATTTTGAAAGCCCAATTTAAGGATGATTCCTGCAAAATCTAGAGTCTAGGTGATTAACATTCTGTTTACTTCATTTTTTTAGATAAAAGTTATGCAGAACAGTTTTCTGCTGAACTTAGGGAACTTTTAAGTATTTGGTAATTGGTGTGTCTGAAAAAAACCCACAGGAAATAAAATTATCAAATTCTAAACACAATTAGCTATACTACTTAATTAAAAGCAAAAATTTGCTCAGCAATAACACAAACAGTGCTTATAAGATTTGGGCAGGTAAGCAGTATACAGTTCTTTTAAGTCTACAATATCCATTCCTGATATTATCACAGGATCTCATTAAAGTCTGTGTCTTTGGGAAAGGGGGTCTGAATGGTGTTTCTACTAATTCTTCAGCTAGCTCAGACATTGTTTTCCTCCTTAAAATTAGTTATCGCATAGAAAATAGACTTGAAAAGGGATAGTAATGAGAAGAACATGAGGATCTTTCACAGCTCTAACCCCAGCTCCACAAATCTACACTATTTATAACCATTGAGTCCAAATCTTTACCCACCCAAGACTGGTATAATTGCTATCAACAGTTTTATAAAGAATGAATTAACTGATTGCATTGCTATATGAGCATATCTTTTACATCCCATAGTCCTCTTTAAAGGAGTAAGGGCCAGCCAGGCAGAGAAAGTTTAGAGAGAATTACCGTTATTGATGCCAGAGTCCTAATCCTAAATTATTGCATGCAGATTAGACAAGAGGACAATAATAAGAGAAAAATAGTAAGATAAATTCTTAGAGAAAGGAAGTTAGATGACAAAAGTCAATAAGGAGTGATTACATATGTGTAGGTTTAAGTTTCTGCCTCTGGTCCCATGTTTATACGTGTATTAGTAAATCAGGCAGTATTTTGGGAATTACTTCAAAATCCCTAAAGCAGTTCTTAAACTCTAGGGTTTATTAAAAAACAAAAAATAAAACGAGAAGAGCTTGTTAAAAATTCTGATGCCTATCTCCCACTCCTAGAGATCCTAAATTAGTAAATCTAGAGATGAGTCCTGCGTTTTCTAAAAGTACTAGTATTAAGTACTTCTGCTCCTCACTACCATCACCCCCAACCCCCCAAAAAACCCACTACTACCAGGTGATTCTGATCTAATTAAATCCAAAATCACACTTTCAGGCCATGGCCAGATAACTCGGTTGGTTAGAGCATCATCCTGATATGCCAAGGTTTTGGCTTCAATCACCAGTCAGAGTACATACAAGAATCAACCAATAAATGCATAAGTAAGTGGAACAACAAATTGATGCTTCTCTCTCTCAAATCAATAAATTAAAAATAAAATAAATAAAATCACACTTTCAGAAATAGTTCCCCCTAAGGAAGTTCTTATGTAACATTATTATACTTAAGAAATCTCGCTCCCATTTTTAATAACTATTCTCATTGTTATAAAAAAGAATCAACCAATATATATTTCCATTTCTTTGAAATCCAGCCTACTGTATGTGGCACCAGCACTTATTCACTGTTTTACCTTTGGCATATTTCTTCATGTATCTGAACCTCAGTTTCATACTCCCAGATTGGTAAATATTTTTAAATGTTGGACGATACCAAGTGTTAATAAGAACAATGCAAACTCTCTTACACTGCAGGAGAGAATTTCAATTGATCAGGCACTTTGGAGGGTAATTTGACATTACCTTGTAAAGTTGAACACATATACCTTACAACTCAGCAATTCCCATCCTAGAAGTATATCCTATAAAAATCCTTGGGACAACATATGAGCATTTAGCATATAGTAGGTGCTTAATGAATAATATTTACTATAAATATTTATGAGCCATTTAACATGGTTTATTACACTAATATTACAAATAGTCTATCCAGAATCAGCAATGTTGAAATGAGGAAAACAAATGCAGAAAGCCATGCAGGATGTTTGTTTTAAAGTAATGTCTCTAGTTAAGTAGTTACTACAGTAATGTAGCAATGTAGTTATTAAAATTTATGCATGGACACCCCTACATTCTTGCTAGACCTAAAATAAATTTTCCACCTCAATATATTCTCACTGTTATTCAAGTGTTTACAATACAAGCAACAGATGAATGTTTCCTCTGTACAGCATAAAATAAAGATTTTATAATAACTAATAAGGAATTAACTGATTATAACATGAATAACTACATTCTCATGATTCCTCTCCTTATTTTCATACTTCAAGAGTCTTTGGCTTGGCCGGTGTGGCTCAGTGGCTGAGCATCGACCCATGAACCAAGAGGTCACCGGTTCCATTCTGGTCAGGGTACACGCCTGGGTTGTGGGCTTGATCCCCAGTTGGTGGCGTGTAGGAGGTAGCTGATTGAAGTTTATCTCTATCCCTTTCCCTTCCTCTCTTTCTAAAAATCAATAAAAACCTATTTTAAAAAATATTTTTTAAAAGAGTGTCTTCGGCTATTTGTGACCTGTTATTCTTCCAAACAGGGGTGTCTGCTTTGTGCAACAAGGGGATCTTATTAGACGTTCCATCTTGGGGAAATGGGAGGTGCTAGACTTTTTTGACATCTCCATGCAGTGGTAAGAGCAGTAAATCGCTAGTTCAGTAGAAACCCTCAGTGGGAAAGCTATGATGAATGCTTATCTTCTAGACTTCCTGCTTTCAATTAAAAAAAAAATTCTTTTGATTCTATCTGTATCATTTCAGGAGTGCATTCATAAAGATCATTTGGTCCTATTTTACCCAAGCTTTTATCTGTTTTCCAATAGGAGAGTAATTCATACTATCTATTCTATCACATTGTTAGAAGCAGAATTCTTCATCTGAATGTTATAAGCACAGAACTAATCATTCTGATCAAAGAAATAGCCATCAACACAATGTTCACTTATCTCACATTGACCTAACCTCTTCAACTTAGCAATTCTTAGTGACTTATTAGGGTTATTTGAGAATTTATTTTATTGGAATTCTTTAATGTGAACCTGTGATCATCAATGCAACCACACCATTCTCTTGTTTTGTCTGTTTAGATGCTATGTCTTAGCGCTGCCATAAGCAGATAATGATAAATCAATGCTTGCAGCACATGCCAGTCTAGAGACTCACAGTCTAATGCCTGATTCTGTTCATTCTTGTCCATTAGAACTCTAAATTCTGATTCTGTACAACTGAATCAAGGCAACCAAGAAATGAAGTGACAAGCAGACAGAATTCTGAACAGCATTATAAAGTTATGTGACCAGATTGTTTAAAAGTCTTAGTTATTAGATCTTACCCTCTATTTTATGACTATGTGAATTATTTCACAGTAAAAAACTAACACACCCAAGTATCTGTGTAAATAACCATTTTTTCTATTGACTCAAGAACCAAAATGGTCAAATAAGATAATGTGGAGTTAGAAGGGACCTTTTAAAAGTTTCTTAATCCAACCTGTGACGCTAATGCAAAAACACTTTATACCATCCTTAACAGAAAGTTATCATATTTGTTTCCTGGTACTGTTCAATCAAATTTAACCTAAAGATGCCCAATACCTTGTTATTTCTAAAAAATAATAACAACAACTTGGTACATACCACAGTATCAAGGCCAATAATTTTGCTTTATTTATTCTTTAAAATACTTATTGAGAGCCTATTATGTGCCTGGTATTCTCTCATTTAACTCTGTGATAACACTTAAACTTTATTTTTCAAATGAGAAAAAGTCAATCTAAAAGTCAAACTAACTTTTCCAAAACTGTGATGCTGGTCCTTTGAGCTGTCACAAGCCCTGCATTTCTCAGGCCGTGCTGAAAAGATCATTGCTTCATCAACAGACCAAACTGGAATACTACAGAATTTAATTTGGAGTCCATGGAGCAATTAACTGCTAAAGCAGACATGTCACAGGGAGTTCTCTCAACCACAAAGACTTAATTAGAAAACATGTCAGCTAAAATAACCAACTTAGATGGTTGGATGGAAGAATCTGGTAGCACAAATGTGAACTGAAAGTATTAATGTTAAAAATATGTTTAAATATGTACTCAAAAACATTTATAAAAATATATTGATTTTAGAATGAAATCTAACATCTCCCTAAAAAATCCAAATAAAAAACCGCAACCTTCTCAAATAGAGGGAAATTCCAGATATATATAAAAATACAAGTTAAAGTATTCAAATCAAAGGTCTAAACCAGTTGTAAGTTGTCCATAAAAAAAAAATTATTACAGTGACCCACCCTCAAGTTAAGTCTACTACAAAGTTGCTAAAGAGCAGTTATATCACCCCCTACTCCTAAAACCCTAAAAGCTTATTCATACTAATATATATATATTTTAACCTTAACTAGGAACTACACTACCAGAATTTTCCATTAGTTTTCAGTAGATGTTCTAAGGGAAATAAGATAATCTGTTAAAGATCTGATACCTGAGGGATATGTCCTTCATGGCCAGGATTTGAATGTGTATGCTGATAATGACTCCCAAATCTTCATAACTAGACAGACCTACTCCTGACTTCCAGATCAAAGCATTCAGTGCCCACTATTTATCTTAACTCAACATAGCCAAACTGAACTCATCTCTATTCCTTGTGCTGTTTCTCCCCTTAGTTTTCTTCTTGGTGAATTGTACCACATTCCATCAAGCCTCCCAATCCCAGGACTCATCAAACTAAGTTTGCTCTAACTGCTAAATCTCTCCAGAATCTGGAAAGCAATTTTCTATCTTCAATGCCACTTTTTCCTAAATTCAAGCATCATCTGTGAACAGACCACGGCTATACTCTCAGGACTTGTTGCCCTTTCTGTAGGCTCATACACACTTAGATTTCATCTCCCATAACTCTATGAGGGTGATCATCTTTTTTTAATGAGATATCTTGCTTTCTTATAAGAAAAAAATCATTAAACAAAATTATAAATACATAGGGTAGTATAAAAAAGAACTCAAAACTTTACCCACTAGCTGAAACCACTGCTAATATTTGACATATTTTCTCTAGTTTTTTAAAAATAGCTTACTATTTGTAAAATCTTATGTTTTTAAGCTTAAAATTATAACCCTGTAAACCTAAATTTTAGAAGTTGCATATCATTCTGAAATATGGTTACAGCACAAATTTACATAAAGTATTCCCTATTAATGAACATTTAAGTCACTTCACATTTGTCATTTAGAACTCATGCTACAATGAACATCTTTTTGTTGTTGTTAATCCTCAATGCTTTTGTTTCCATTGATTTATTAGAGAGAGAAGAAGGGAGAGAGAAAAAGAGGAGGGAGGGAGAGAAAGAGAGAGATAAATGTGAGAAAGAAACATCGATCAGTTGCCTCCCATCCTCCCATCTGCACACCAACCAGGAAATGAACCCAAAATATTTTTGGTGTAAGGGACAATGCTCCAACCAACTGAGCAACCTGGCCAGGGCTTACTATGATTTTTAAATATATATGCATATATATTGGTTTTTATTTTTATGTAGATAAATCTATGTATATTTTCTTCTGTGATTTCTCCCCCACTGCTTAGAAGCTCAGAAAACTCTTCATCTTCTTTATCACTAATCATAGTGACAATTAAAAAGTCCAGTAATATCTAGTGTTGGTCAGGGTATAGAAAATAGGCATTTCAATCACTTTGGTGGGAACAGAAATAATTATAGTCTATTACGAGGATATTTCTTTAGCATTAAAACTATCAAAATAAAATAAATATCCCCTTTGACTAAACAACTCCACTTTTGGGAATCTATCCCAGAATCTGAGACTCTACAGTGCACATGTGCATAAATCTCAATGAAGTACTAGTTATAACACCATCAAGTAAACTGAAAACAACCTTACCATCCATTAGCAGAAGAATGGTTAAATCATTATGGTACATCTATCTATACTATGGAAAATTATGCAGCAATTACACACAGTACAGTGAGAAAAGCAAGCACAAAACAATATATCAAGTATGATCCCATTTAAAAACAGAACAGAGCCAAAACCGGTTTGGCTCAGTGGATGGAGCGTCGGCCTGCGGACTGAAAGGTCCCAGGTTCGATTCCGGTCAAGGGCATGTACCTGGGTTGCGGGCACATCCCCAGTGGGAGATGTGCAGGAGGCAGCTGATCGATGTTTCTCTCTCATCGATGTTTCTAACTCTCTATCTCTCTCCCTTCCTCTCTGTAAAAAATCAATAAAATATATTTTAAAAAACACACACAAAAAAAACAGAACAGAAACCTACCCACCTCAAACTATAAGTAATTTCATGAAAAAATGTCTAGAAGAATTATATATGAGAACTTTTTTACTTTATATATTTGTTTATTGTTTAAATATTTTAAAATAATCATCTGTTCACATTTAATATCATGTATTCTAATTTAATACTTGTGCAATTTCTAAAAACTATGTGTGCGGGGCGTAGGGGGAGAGGAGCAACAGACATTAAGGAGATAAAGGGAAAATAATTAAACAGGGTTTCTCAAGCACAGAAATAACTATTGATATTTTGGACCAAATAATTCTTTTTTTGCAGGGGGACTTTCCTATGCATTATGGAATGTTTAGCAACATCCCTGGCCTCTACCCACTAGATGCCAGTAGCAAACCTTGACCCTCTCCCACCAAATCATGATAATCAAGTCTCCAGACATTGCCAGATGTTCCCTAGGGGGCAAAAATGTCCTCCCCATCACATTGAGAACCACTGAATTAAGAAATCTAATATTTTGAGAAGCCTCCCTAGTTCCTCAACCAGAGTTAGAATTCCCTGCACGTCACCCCATATGACATCAATTATTAGTTTTGTTTCCTTGTTTGTCTCCACTAGACTGTGAGCCTCTTCAAAGTTAGTGTTTAGTCTGCTTATTTAGTTATCTCTTAGACTATGTTCCTCAGAATGTGGACTGGGACCCTCTTCATCCATAACACCTAGGATATTTGTTAAAATTCAGAGTCCTGGATCTCACTTAAGATCTAACAAGCTCCCAAGATGATTCTAATGCATACTACAGTTTGAGAATTACCGGTATATTGTACTTTAGTACAATTCCCTGCATGTGGCAGGTGCTCTGTAACTGTTGAATGAATGCATGGATTCTATTGGTCTCTAGTTAAAAAATGTAAAACTAACCAATCTACTTGTAAAATTCAAATATATAAACTCTATAAAATAAAAAGGGCTATAAATTATAAAATTTAGTTTAAGCAAATTATGCCATTTAATAACAGACAGGTAAACATGATTCTAAATCAGCCGTGGGCAAACTACGGCCCGCGGGCCGGATCCGGCCTGTTTGAAATGAATAAAACTAAAAAAAAAAAAAGACCGTACCCTTTTATGTAATGATGTTTACTTTGAATTTATATTAGTTCACACAAACACTCCATCCATGCTTTTGTTCCGGCCCTCTGGTCCAGTTTAAAAACCCATTGTGGCCCTCGAGTCAAAATTTTGCCCAACCCTGTTCTAAATACTAGTAATAAATTTACTAAGAATTGTATCAAAAAAATTAAAAGCCAGATCTCAAATCTCTGAAGAACACCAATGAATAACTAAACTGATTACATGTATTTTTATTTGTTGGTCAAATGTATTTTGAAACACATTTTTAAAAGTTTTAAAACACAGTGAAAAGTGACATGTAGCCCTGACTGGTTTTGCTCAGTGGATAGAGCGTCGGCCTGCGGACTGAAAGGTCCCAGGTTCAATTCCGGTCAAGGGCATGTATCTTGGTTGTGGGCACATCCCCAGTAGGGGATGTGCAGGAGGCAGCTGATCGATGTTTCTCTCTCATTGATGTTTCTGACTCTTTATCCCTCTCCTTTCCTCTCTGTAAGAAATCAATAAAATATATTTTTTTAAAAAAGTGACATGTATAATAATGTCTTCTCTTTTAAATATTTAATAACATTCCTGTTATGATGTCTGTAATCCAACCAGAATAGATGGTGTGATAGATATGAATTCGTAAGTTAGTTTAGTTAAACTTCAACTTCAGGGGCAGTCAAATGTCCTAACTGAGAAACCACATGAAGGAGAGCACTGTATCAGACAGCTATCCTCTAGAACAGTGGTTCTCAACCTTCTGGCCCTTTAAATACAGTTCCTCATGTTGTGACCCAACCATAAAATTATTTTCGTTGCTACTTCATAACTGTAATGTTGCTACTGTTATGAATCGTAATGTAAATATCTGATATGCAGGATGGTCTTAGGCGACCCCTGTGAAAGGGTCATTCAACTGCCAAAGGGGTCGCGACCCACAGGTTGAGAACCGCTGCTCTAGAGGCAGTAACCACAAGCAATTATTTTCTTCATATTGTGATCAACACTTGAGACATTGCTAATTTGCACAGTAAATATCAGAAATGGTGTTTGTTGGTAAAATGAACAGCTTGCTAGTTAACAAGATGAATGTTAGAAATGGGCTTTCATTATTAAAATTAAATATTAGGATTTATAAATTAGATAAATACTTTATAGTTATTTTCCACCCTTGAATAAATAGGTTATAAAAATCCAGCAAAGTATATAGCCTTTACATTTAGAGATGGTCCCCAGAGTTGATCCTTTACCAGTCCTGTACCCTGCCATTGGTTTGGGAGCACTTCTGGTTGCCTGATGAATCTTGCCTTATGAATGTTGTGTATATAGTTTTACTGAACCTTTCATGTAAGGTGATGGTTGGAATGCCTCAATGAAGAGCTCAAAGCTTCCTTCTTGGACCTTACAGAACAGATTGTTATATACCGCTTTGGTTCGGCATGCTAAGGAATTCTCATTTAAAAAATATCTGTATGTGACAGAATGTGGTCATTTCTCTATAACTTGGTAGTAAAGTTGCAAAGAAATACCTTTAACTGTTTCAATGGCCACCATTATCTACTAAAGACAGCAAAATAAAACCCCTAAGATTAACAAATTATTATCTTGGTTTAAGTCACATCACAACTACTATACCTAAGAATTTTTGCAAGAGACAGTGTATATAGACTATGAAAAATTATCTATAATAATAAAAGCATATTATGCTAATTAGACTGGACATCCTTTCGGACGCCCTCCCATCCTTCCGGATGAAGCCCGGGCTGCCAGGGAAGCCTGGGTCCCAGGTGCCTGCCGGGTCCCAGGTGCCTGCCAGGAAGCCCGGGTCCTGGGTGACAAAGGGAAGCCGGTGCCAGCAGCCGGGGGAAGGAAGGCCTACTCTTGCACAAATTTCGTGCATCGGGCCTCTAGTCAAATATAAAACACAATCGGATGGTCTTTAACATTTCTTAACCAGCAATTGCAGGAAACAGACCTGGGTTTTTATATACTATGCAGCTGAAATACCATCCTCAAACCATTAAAAACAAAAATCTGGTATTAACATTCTTTAAAGAGTCACTACAGATTTGGTATTAAAATGACATTAAAGAAAAATAAAATAAAAGATAGGAAATCTGCTTTATCTATCACCAGAGACAGACTATACCATTTTTAAAACATAAGGTAAATGACATTTTTCAGGGACACCAGAATACATTAAGACAATCTAGGGTTAAAGTATCATCCCTATGGCTTCAAAATTCAAATATCACCACTGCCATCACTCCAAAAAGGAGAAGGGACATCCAATTATGAGATACACATGACTAACATAAAAACTATTGAGAGGAAGTGCTTGGGTCTCTGAGGGCATAGGTAGCGGTGCCCCAGGTCACCATAGCTACCGAACAGGTGGCCATGGAGTCCGTGGTGCCATCACTTGTGGATCATATCTTCACTTGCTGGTACAAAGTGGACGTCAAAGGAAAACCCTGTGAGGACCACTATATACTACAGCATTTCAACCGAATATGTGTCATCACATTGGCAGAATCTCATCCAGTTCTTCGAAGTGGAAAAACAAAAGCATTTCCTATCAAATCAGTACCAACTGTAGCAGACTTCAAAACAGGGTCTCTGGGAAATTTAAACAGGGGGCACAGTTTCTAACAGAAATTGCACTTCTGTGTAAGATTTACTGCTCAGATGGGAAAGAATATACCATATCTAGCTGTGTTCAAGGACGGCTGATAGAAGTGAATGAAATATTCTCCATAGCCTTCTGTTCTTCAAGAGAAGCCTCCACTGACGGTTACACTGCATTTGTGTCGCCCAAATTTGAAGACAGTAAAAGCACAAAAACAATATGAAGTTGTGGTAAAACGTAGTAATTCCACAACAGCCACATCATGAGAACTGAGATGGCATAAAAAGCAACGCAGCACTGGATCCGTGCACTAAAGAAGTACCATCATATGACAGAAGCATACTCCACAGCCAGCATTCTGCAGAGAAGCCTGTTTTTGTTTTTTCTTTCTCTTGCATAACAAGCCTTGGTACCCGTTTGTCTTTAGCCTCTCAGATCTGCCCTGCCATGGACCTAGCCTGCTCCTTTTTTACTTTTCTCTTTCTAAAAACTGATAACCCAGGGCTGTTTTTCTGATTGAAAACAAGCAGAGCATTTTGAGGAAAATTTGGAAAAGACACAAGTTTTAAGTAGTAAGTAAAAATAATTTACCCATCCTATAACTCATCAGTAAATACTACATTTTGACATACTTCTGTTTGAATGTTATGGCATGGTTAATTGCTTTTGCTTAAACGTCCATCAGTTTGAGGATAAAAGAAACAACAGCTGACCTTTCTTATCCAGTCTGCTTCAGTGTGACACTACCAAAAAGTCTAGTCCCACCTCATCTGCCCCAAATCCTCTCCAGGCTGTAGGGGAGAGGCAGTGTGTGGCGTGTACCTTATCTAGTCTTTATGCTGCAGGATGGCCTTCCTCTCTGAAACAAAGCAGAACTCTAACACTGTGGCTCCTTATATGAGAGACAACAAGGCTTTGAAAAACATAAAGGGCTTTTCTAATTTATGGAAGTATTATAATACAGTACATACATTACAGTCACTCTGTAACAGTCTCTCACTAGTTACAGGGTAACGAGCAAAGGAGAAGTTACTGTAATTCAAAGACATAGAGGCCTTTGAATAGAACAAAAGGTTTCACATCATTTGAACTAAAAAAAACACACACAAAAACACACCTGAATTTATGGTTTAAGATCGTATACTTATTCACACTGAATTTAAAATAAAAGACTTTAAAATTGTTTTAAAAAATACACAAAAAGTATTTTAAAAATACTTCAGTTTTTAGAAGTTATAGATAGTATGTTTTCGCCTATATGTGATGAAATAGCACTTTTGTATTCTTACCACATGAGAACTTTTAGTCTGATACATATAATACCTGAATTTGAATGTGCTTGTTTCTAAAGGAGACATAGGGCCATGCAGAATGTTTCATCTCCTTCTTTATGTAATTATTTTAGCAGCTCATATGGCCTACTCCAAACCTATCTGAAGGGTACAATTAAATACCATTGTTAGAATGAATACATACTTCTTTACCTGCACTTCCAGGTTCCAGTGCCATGGAACACAGTTTTCACAAATGTTTACTTGCTTTTGAACCAAGTAGATTAGATGTTTTTTAAAGAGTTATTGGCCCGCAGCCCAGCTAGCATGGCTCAGTGGTTGAGCATTAACCTATAAACCAGGAGGTCATGGTTCGATTTCGGGGGGTCAGGGCACATGCCCAGATTGCAGGCTCGATCCCCAGTAGGGGGCATGCAGGAGGCAGCCAATCAATGATTCTCTCTCATCATGGATGTTTCTCTCTCTCTCTCCCTCTTCATTCCTCTCTGAAACCACTAAAAATATGTTTTAATAAAATAAAAGTTATTGGCCCCCACAGGTAACTAAAAGAGTATGAAACGTGAGGGTAAAGAGGTATATAGGTCCTCATATTGATGCCCCAACTTCATAGCTTCCAGTATAATTAAATACTTAAATATTTTTGTAGTGTTGAGCTTGCTTCAGGGCAAGTTGCAGGACCTTCTTTCTTCAGATTAAAAAAAAACAAAAAACAAACCATATAGATAATTACCATAGCTTTCTGTGATGTTTTAGGTACAGCCTTGCCTAAGAGCAGAAAGATAGGCAGGTGATTTCTTAAAGTGCTTTTTAGCTCCAGGGTGATAAAAATGTCTTAAACTTTCTGAAGTTGAAAAGTCATAATTAACCATTAAAATTTAAAGCTGAACAATCACATACAGTTAAGGCATACTTTTCTATAATATAGTGCAAGAAAAGAGGTAACATCAACTAATGTTTCAGCTAAAATTCAGCAAATATTGTTAAAATGCAAGAATCAACACCTCAAATTACTATCATTTCAAATAAATACTTTATCTGGTTTTAGGGAACTTTTTCAATAAGCAATTATAGATAACACATGGTTTGTGTGGTATACCTACTATACAGTTCTCTATAAAAATTGCATAATCTCACTAATCCTAATCACATGTAGAGTTCTTTTCTTTAGAGAATAATAATATGAAAGCTTGAAGACTATTTCTCATATATAGGACTAGAGAGACCATGTGATATCACACTGCTTGAGATCTTTTCCTGTAGTTGAAATCGTTAAACATTTCTTACATCATAGATTTCTATAATTCTAGCTGCTGCTTAAGTCAGATCAATAACAGCACAACTAACTATAATGACAACATACCATGTGTTGAGCACTGTTCTAAACAAATGTTAATGCTTTTTGTAGTGTTGACTACATAGGCTTATATGTTGGCTAGCATTATTCACATTTTAGAGATAAGTAAACTGAGGTTCATCAATTTTCCCAGGACTACACAGCTAAGAATGTCCAAGTCTTAACCACTACACCCACTACTAAAACGCCTCTGAAGAGACAACTGACTGCACCTGGCAAACTGCAGAGAAAGAAGAGGTGAGATTTTCACAGAAATCTATTATTCTATGAAACAAATAATTGCTTTCAATTTCATTTACATCTTTTTCTTTATTTCCATATATTCCAAACACTATAGAAAAAAATATTGATGCTTTCATAGCATTTGATATAATAGCACTTAAAAGTAATGACTATTTTTACCATTTGTTTAGTGAACTACTTTGGGATCATTATTTATTTGATCTTAACTAACATCTTGTTAAATAGGTAGGGCTGGTGCTATTATCACTGTTTACAGATGACTAAGGAAACTTAGGCCTAGAAACTTTAAAATGCTGTAAGTTTATTAAGACATATCATCAGTTCTACCACTGCAGTGGTTTTTGGTTTTGTTTTTGTAAGGAGATGGCAGGACAAAAAAGAGTTCATATGTAGGTATCCTCCAACCACTATTAAAAAGGCAAAAGAGGTTTGCCTGTAAGCAAAAGGAGTTGTGTTGAAGTTAAATGAAATGAACTTAGTTGGCCCTTCATATCCGTAGCAGCACACTTAGCAGACATACTTTTGTTTATTCATTAATATATCAGCAAAGCTAAGTACCCTAAAAGGTAGTATCCGGGAAACTAAAATCTTAGACTTTTACTTTTACATTATCTAGCAAGGGTTATTTCAGGTTAACTAACTATTGATAAAAATGTCAATTTGGTTCTTTTTGCTTTTATGCAATCATTATCATTCTATGGGAATTTAGTTTTCTGCCAATCAAACTGTGTCCGTAGGGCTGGGATGTTTCTGGTGTGGTGCCCAGTAAGCTATTGGTGCTCAAATTATAACACGAGCAACAACAACTATCACCAAGTTACTGCACGCAAAGTGATCTGACACAAAAGCCATGTATAGCTAAGAGTCAGAAGAATTATAAGCAGTATCTGAACACTTTTTCCCCCCCAAATATATTTTTATTGATTTCAGAGAGGTAGAAAGAGGGAGAGAGAGATAGAAACATCAATGATGAAAGAGAATCATTGATCAGCCATCTCCTGCACGCCCCCCCCCCCACACTGGGGATCGATCCCACAACCCGGGCATGTGCCCTTGACTGGAATCGAACCCGGGACCCTTGAGTCCGCAGGTTGATGCTCTAGCCACTGAGCCAAACCAGCTAGGGCTGAACACTTCTTGTAAAAATAAACAAAAATTTGCTCTGGCCAGTGTGGCTCAGTTGGTTGGGTGTCATCCCATACACCAAAGCGTTGCCAGTTCGATTCCTGGTCAGGAAACATGCTGGGGTTGCAGGCTCGATAGTGCAGGTAGTGGTTGATGGATGTTTGCTCTCACAGAGATGTTTCTCTCCATCTCTCCCTCTCCCTTCCTCTCTTTCCAAAAGTCAATAAAAAAAATATCAGACATATGTCGCAGCAATAGACACCTTTCGAAGTGGACATACAGAAGGCCAAGTGACATAAGAAAATATCCGAGAGATGCAAATCAAAATGACAATGAGGTACCATCTCACACCTGTCAGAATGGCTATCATCAACAAATCAACAAATGACAAGTGCTGGCAAGGATGTGGAGAAAAAGGAACCCTCATGTACTACTGGTGGAATGCAGGCTGGTGCAGCCACTGTAAAAAAAAACAGTATGGAGTTTCATCAAAAAATTAAAAGTGGAACTCCCATTTGACCCAGCAATCCCACTTCTAGGAATATATCCCAAGAAACCAGAAACACCAATCAGAAAGGACATATGCACCCCTATGTTCATAGCAGCACAATTTACAATAGCTAAGATCTGGAATCAGCCTAAGTGCCCATCAGCAGATGAGGGGATTAAAAAAACTTTGGCACATCTACACAATGGAATACTATGCAGCTGTAAAAAGGAAGGAACTCCTACCATTTGCAACATTTGTGGAATATAATGAACAACATAAACTGATGAACAAAAATAAATACAGAGACAGAGAAGCATCAGACTGTCAAACTTCAGTGGGAAGGTGGCAGGGGCGGTAAGAGATCAACCAAAGGACTTGTATGCATGCATATAAGCATAACTAATAGACACAGACACTAGGGGGTGAAAGCATGTGCTGGGGGGTGGGGGTGGCCAGGGAGAGGTCAATGGGGGAAAAAAGAGACATATGTAATACTATATCTAATTCTTTAAACAATAAAAAATAAATAAATAAACAAACAAACAAAAGCCCTAGCCGGTCTGGCTCAGTGGATAGAGCACCAGCCTGTGGACCAAAGGGTTCCAGGTTCAATTCTGGTCAAGGACACATACCTTGGTTGCAGGCTCCTCCCCAGCCCGGGCCCTGGTCAGGGGTCGTGCAGGAGGCAACCAATCGATGTGTTTCTCTCACATTGATATTTCTCTCTGTCTTTTCCTTTCTCTTGCACTCTCTCTAAAAATCAATGTAAAAATATCCTCAGGTGAGGATTAAAAAAAATTAAAAAACAAAGACTTGTATATGATGTTTACATGTTCATATTTTAGCAATCAGAATATGTTTTTGCATAGGACAAAAAAAGAATGATTATTTAGTTAGGTTTTCCTAAATATTTATATATTTCTAAGAAGAGAATAGCATCCTTTTACAGGACTCCAAAGTATCACAGGAGCTAGGGAAGATAAAAGCAGTGTACCTCTATTCATTAGGTTTTTTTAAAAAGTGTGTGTGTTTTGGAGAGGGGGACGGGAAGGGTGGAGAACTTAGAAGACAAAGGAAAAGATCTGCCTCTGCCTGTGCTTACAAATCAGAATAAAGTTAGAAGTCATGAAAAGAGGTGTTCAAGAAAGATAAAAATTTGAACTTCATTAAACCCATAACAAATCACGCAATTATTGGGTTTTATTTACAGGGTTTTTGAGAGTATCAAATAACATGAAATGCATGAAAGTGCTTTGTAAATGGTAGGTGCTATAAAATTTAAGTATTAAACTGCATTGAAATTCTGAATAAAACCCATGATTCATTTGTAATTAAAGCTTTACATTTAAAAACTCTAGGAAAAATAGTAAGTTTTATGTGGGGAAAAATAATGATATAGTAAAAATTTTACAGTGCATGTCTTATATACTTGAAAACTATCAATGTATATGCTTAAATGAAAAGAACAAGATATCAAATATTATTATTCTGCTCTTACTGTGTATTAAAAGGTGATATGTATATATCTGGAGATATACATAGGGACCTAATAGTAAGTTCTCTGAGGAAAAGAAAACATAAACAAAGTAGGGAGATAGAATTACTTTTTATTCTATTAGTTTCTTTAAAAAAACTTTAGCCATCTATTACTTTTCATATAAAAAATTAATTTTAAGAGCTAATAACAAAAAAGTGGGAAATTTGCCCTAGCCAGTTTGGTTCAGTGGTTAAGAGTGTTAGCCCATGGGTTCAATTCTGGTCAAGGGCACATACCTCAGATCCCCAGTCCCCAGTCAGGTTAGGGCATGTGCAGGAAGCAACCAATCTATGTGTCTCTCTCACATCGATGTTCTCTCTCTGTCCCTCCCCTCCCTTCCACTTGCTTAAAAAAAAGGGGGGTGGGGTATTCTCAGGTGAGGACTAACAACAACAAAAAAGTAGGAAATTTTTTACTTCCTATTTCCTATTGAAAGCTTAGTAAAATACAATAAATAATTTAAGAATAAAATTCAAGTTTATGCTAAACTTTTTGAAAGATAATGTTATCTAAGATTTTTTAAAAAATGAAACAGACATTTAGCATTTATTTATTTTTAGAACTGGATAGCTTTTAGGTTCATAGTAACGGCACGGGTAGCTTCAGTGTCAGAATTCAAATTTCATGATCATTGCATTATTATTACTGTCTCTGATTTTGAAAAATAAACTTCAAATTTGTGAGACATAAAGTAGGTGTAGGCTTAAAATTTCTTGAAACAGCTCTGACCGGTTTGGCTCAGTGGATAGAGCGTCGGCCTGCGGACTGAAGGGTCCCGGGTTCGATTCCAGTCAAGGGCATGTACCTTGGTTGTGGACACATCCCCAGTGGGAGGTGTGCAGGAGGCAGCTGATCGATGTTTCTCTCTCATCGATGTTTCTAACTCTGTATCCCTCTCCCTTCCTCTCTGTAAAAAATCAATAAAATATATATATTAAAAAAAATTTCTTGAAACAAATTCTTATTTTGCTATTTTTGAAGTAGTTGTTTTATTTTAAAAGGAAAAAAAATTCCCTATACATAAAAATATAGGAAAGAAAATCTCCTATGGTCATGGCATTTCAATAAGAAAACTTCAATATTTTTAGTAGGTTTGGTCAGTTCTTTCCTGTTTAAAATGTCAATATGTATTGATAGTCTAAAGACATGGAAACATAGAAAACAAAAATTTTATTTCTTCCTTTAAAATCAGGAATTACACTGATTCCTTAGAAAATAGTATAATGCTATGAAAATATATATATATATAACCCTAATATGCAAATAGACCGAACAGTGGAACAACCAGTTGCTATGATGTGTGCTGACCACCAGGGGGTGTGCGCGGAACATGGCGCACATTGGCCACAGCGGGATGGTGGAGCAGGTGAGCAGGGGCACCATACCAAAGCGGGCTGCCAGTCGCTGTCATTAGGGCGATCCTCTGGTGTTTACTGAAAATTCTTTGCTCCCACGTGCCACGGTCCCACCAGGCACTCACACCCGCTGCCGGCACCCAGCGCCAGCCCCGATCACTCGGCACCGTCAGCGGGTGTGAGTGGCAGCTGCCAGCCCCTATTGCCCCTCAGGGATTCTCCACCTCCCCCTGCTTCTGAGGGGCAGTCAGGGCAGCCAGTGCTGGAGCCGCCACTCACACCTGCTGCCGGAGATAGTCCCACTCGCACCCACAGCCGGCTCTGGAGCTACCGCTCGCACCCGCTGCCAGCCCCCATTACTCGGTGCTGTCAGTGGGTGTGAGCAGCGGCTGCCAGCCCCGATCACCCCTGAGGGCTTCTCCACCTACCCCTGCTCCTGAGGGGCAATCGAGGCAGCAGCCGCTGCTCACACTGCTGACAGTGCCAAGCCCCGCTCACACCCGCTGTTGGCACCGGCCGCAATCGCTCCGCGCTGTCAGCAGGTGTGAGTGGCGGCAGCGGGAGTGGGTCTGCTGACAGACAGAGTACCAGGGGCTGCGGTGGGAGGGGCGAGGTGGGGGCGCGGAAGATGGGCCGAGACCCACCCCTGTGCCCACCACAGCCTCGTAGCCCACAGTTCCTTTCAAGGCATACGAATTCGTGCACTGGGCCTCTAGTATATTTTATAATTATCCTATATAATAAAAGAGTAATATGCAAATTGACTGAAAGGCAGAATGAACGGTTGCTATGACATGCACTGACAACCAGGGGGCAGACGCTCAACGCAGGAGCTGCCCCCTGGTGGTCAGTGCACTCCCACAGGGGGAGCACTGCTCAGCCAGAAGCCAGGCTCACAGCTGGCAAGTGCAGCGGTGGTGGTGGGAGCCTCTCCCGCCTCCGCTGCAGGCGGGTGGTAAGGAGTGAGGAGTCCCGGACTGCGATAACCCCAGATTGCAAGAGGGATGTCTGACTTCCGGCTATTCCCCGAGGGGTCCCAGACTGCGAGAGGGTGCAGACTGGGCTGAGAGGACCCCCCCTGCCCCCCCCCACCGAGTGCACGAATCTCATGCACCAGGCATCTAGTTAAATAATGTAAAAAAAAAAAAAAAAAGTTATACATTGTATTATATATTCTGTAAAGGGAAAAACTCAATTAGTCCAGGGGCTGAATCAGGAAATTAACATAGAACCATGTTTATTCTTTGATACTTGATAAGACAGAATAATAGTAAATCCTGACCACAGAAACAAAGAAAGGAGATATCCTCAGAGTACAGTTAAGGCTACCTCAAAAGGCAAAGCATTTCACATCCTAGAATGTCTTTCTATCCACAGCTTTTATGACAAATGGAAAACCAATTTGATGATAACCTATTAGTCTTCATCCACAACCTAATATCTGTATTATGAGAGCAGGATTTCTGGCTTAACCACAGAGCTACAATTGACTTTTTTAGAGCAACAGAAATTAACGAAGGTAATTCATATAATGCTGTGAAGAAAGATTTAGGCAGGGTCACACAGTGCCATGCATATTTCCAAGAAGTGTCCCAAACTGTTTAAAAAGGACTAAAGTCAGTACTAGACTCTCTAGAAGTAATTGATATATTATAGTAAAAGTAAAGTCCTAAAGTTAAATGCCAAGCTCCATTTTTATCCTGATTGCTATTTAAAATTGGAATTATCTCCTAGGAAAAATTAGAGAGTGGATATGAATCATGTTGAAGAGGTTTGTTGGGAAAAGAGTAGAAAGGACCAGCTTAGCCAAGAAGGGGCAGAAGGGTGAAAAAGATTGCCATTTCAGAATTTATTATTTTTATTTACATCATTTTAATAGTCTTTGAGAAGAATGCTAAACTCTTAAAAATCCATCAAGTCAAATTTATAACATGCCTGCTCTTTCTCTCTCTCTTTTTTTATAATCACAATCCTTATGCCCAGCTATTATCTATTAGGGGAAGGGTTTAAAAACAAAAACTAACAAACTTCTTACAAGGGCCATTGACTCACAGGGAAAAAATTAAAATGAAATACAATTACTTGGGGTTACATAGATATTTTAAAAATAAATGTTGGGTATTTTTAAAAATATATATTTTAGAGAGGAAGGGAGAGGGAGAGAGAGAGAGAAACAGCAATGATGAGAGAGAATCATTGATTGGCTGCCTCCTGAACGCCCCCTCCTGGGGATTGAGCCCTTGAGCCCGGCATGTGGCATGTGCCCTTGGCCAGAATCGAACCTGGGACCCTTCAGTCCGCAGGCTGACGCTCTATCCACTGAGCCAAACCAGCTAGAGCAATTTTGCATATTTTTTAAAAGAAAAATATATGATTTCCCTAATCTGAATCTATGGCTCATCCATACTTTAATACTAAAAAGGGGAATCTACACTAATAAAAGACAAAGATGCTAATTGACCGTACCTTTGCTATGCTCACCAGCCAATCAGAAGAGTATGCAAATTAACCCAACAAAGATGGTGGTTAATTTGCATACACAGACACCCAGCGAAGACTGGAGACAGTGTAGAAGGAAGCCAAGCACTGCAGAAGGGAGCCAAGCGGCGGAGAAGGGAATGGATTGGAGGTAGCAAGAGACAGGAGCGGAGCTGAGGCAGGGGAGACGGGAGGGAGCCGAGGTGGTGGGGAAGGGAGGGAGCCAAGACGGCGGGGAAGGGAGGGAGCTGAGGCAGCGAAGAAGGAAGGGAGCGAGGCAGTGGAGAAGGAAGGAAGCGAGGCAGCGGAGAAGGAAGGAAGCGAGGCAGTGGAGAAGGGAGGGAGTGAGGCAGCGGAGAAGGGAGGGAGCCGAGGCAGCGGAGATGGGAGGGAGCCGAGGAGGCGGAGATGGGAGGGAGCGAATCGGCGGAGAAGGGAGCGAAGCCTGCCTTGGTGGGCTTCGCTCCCTTCTCTGCTTTGCTCCGGTCTCAGGAAGCCCTATTCTTGCAGGAATAGGCCCGAGGAAGCCCTATTCTTGCAAGAATCTTCCTGCAACGGGCCTCTAGTAGAATAGATTTTAACAAGGAAAAAAAAGTAGAAAGGAATCAGAGAGCAGGTGAGATGGACTTGACAGTAAATTTTTGAAGTGGTGGGAACAATGGTGAGCACAATGGTGGAAATGTACTAATCCCTTAAGAAACTATCAAGAAAGGATGTGGATCAAAAAAAGTGATAGGGAATGACTATATGCATTTCTGAAATGCTGCTAGCCAGGAATGTGCAATTTGAACTGGAGATTCAATAAATGTTGTCTGAAGTTGACAACATTTGAAATAGAGTACAAGTATATCCTATAGAACTAGAATCATGAAGGAACCAACCACCAGAAGAACGAGAATCTAGAGCAGTTAAAAGAGGCTGCCTCTTGGAGAGGGTTGGAGATAGGAACGGAAGGAGCAGAAGAATGTTGGTTTTCAGTAAAAGTTCTTCTATACTGTTTGATCTGTTACCAAGTGCCTGTACTTAAAAAAATAAAAACAAAATTTTTAAACTCATAAATTAGAAGGGCCTGGCCTATATTAAAAGTTTCTTCTCCTTCTCCTCCTCCTCCTCCTCCTTCTTTTTTTTTTTTTGCAAATTCCATCAAAAGGTTCTTGTCAAAAACAGATTTGATTTTTCCCCCTGTGTATACACACATTAGTTACGGATGATTAACAAAGCATTCATTCTTCTATTTGCTTTGGCTGAGAACTGACTTGTGTTAGTGTTAAGGAAATATCTCACTTCACATGGAGAAGATATTAAGTGTTGCTTATTTAAATATACATATGGTAAAAGAAAGGGTTTATACATGTTTTGGGTTCACAAACAATAAACGCATTTAAGTAAATGGGAGTGCAGACTTTATCCACCTTAGAAACTAGGAAAAATACTATGTACTTTTTGTCTCTTTATTCAAAATAGGCTTTGTGAACTTATCTATTTAGCATTTTAATTTTGGTGAAGTGGTAAAAAATTTATTTAAAGAAGATTTTATATCAAATATGACAGAAGAAATCACAATTATTTTCTTTAATTTTTATACATGCGGAGACTTTTAAAAATACTTTTTTAAGAAACTGAGTAAAAAGTAGCTATTCTGTAAAATCAGTTTCTGAAGTTTAGGGTATCTAAAAATAAGTACCCAAATTTAGCCTCACAAATAGTCACTTAAAGTGTCTTTACTTTTCAGATGTACAATGTTTAAAACATAATATTCATTTGGAAGAAAAGTTTTCTTATTATAGAAACACATATGAAGAAACTGAGATATGCAAATTTATCCTATCTTAATTTTTGTAAAATCACTTTTCTAAAGTAAAATTACTTTATCTAGTCAACAAGAAATATTAATTTTAGCAATTTAGTTTTCTGCAACAACCTGTTTGATTTAAAGAAAAGGTAGTCAAAACCAGTAACATGATTTATACTATATTATGACTGACTTTTGAGTAGATTTTCACTAATTGGGTCCACCAATATAGGGTGGGATATATAAAAATAAAGGTTTATAGAGAAAAACGTGATGGATTATTTAGAAACTGGCAACTGAAGAAGAGAGTTTAAGAAAGGATGGATTTGAAATCAGTTTTTAGATCTCCACTTTAGTCCTAAATTACTAGTAGTAGCAATATATAAAGAAAGAATTAAACAAGAGATAAAAATTAGGGGTGAGGTGAAGAAAAATGTGTTTTGGACATTCTAGGACTACCTGATGATACCATAAAAATTTATAGTAAGCAAAATTTCAGATCCAGGGCTTAACTTAAGCAGACAGTTGCTCTGACATTAGTACAGATTCCTTTTCCTCTCATTTTCCTTCCTTCCTAACACATATGTTTGGCAACTAAATATTCTTCTTTTATATTTTTTTACATTGGAAAATAAAGAAATTTAATTTTATATTTCTCCCTTCTTTCTTTAGTAAATCACATGGAACTTGGAAACATTATAAAATAAATGTCACTACCAGTTTAAATGTATTATTTTCAAACTCCTGAAAGGTAATAAGACCTTTCTACAAAATTAAATTGAGCAATCTCAGGTAGCACTCTTAAATTTTATTTCATTTTTACCATACACACCCCCTAGTCATCACTTTCATTTTATATGATCTTCTTGTTGACACGTATCCATTGAAAATCTGCTTCTAAACTGAACTCTGAATCTAGTCACCAAAACTGTCCTTGAATCAACAAGACCATTCCAAAAGCCTAAGTGAATGATGGGTTTTGTATAATAATCTGAAGCCCTATAGATTTTCACTAGGTCAAGCTATTGTTGGAGTAAATTCCAAAGTGAGAGTCACTGCAGAGAGAATCGAGGTCCCCTTATAGCTCACACCTGGGAAGCAGTTCTGTGAGTGGAGCTGCTCTTTATACTTATACGCAAGTATCAGCTCTCAAAGCATTTCAATAAAAGCCTGAAAATGACAAAGGTATAATATACATTTTAAAATAAGAAATGTAATAACACTAGTTACAAATTTTATCTACTCTATGAAATGAAACAAAAAACAACCTAAATCAATTTTTATTAAAAATTGAATAATTTTTCATTTTTATTTATTTCTAGTATTGCCATTTTGTTGGATGTGTAATACATATACAATTTTTAAAAGATCCACTAAGCTCTTAAAAGAGTCTAAAGAACAAAAAAGTTATACATATTAATTTTATTAGTACATTATTCCAAGCACGTCTGACTCACAGACTCTATAACAGATGTCTTCTTTCGGCATGAAACTAAGAATTCTTCAGGTAGCAGGGCTTAAAATTTTCACTCCAAGTTTATTGAAAATGAAAACAATTGGATACCCACTTACCTGTTTATTGGATATTTATAAATGCATAAAATCTTGTGGAGTATGTCTATTTAAAAAAAAAAAATTCTTTCCACACTTAGGTAGCTGCATAAGATCAGCAGGCAAAGAGAAGGCTACCCATGAAAAGTTAAATAACAAGCTAAGACAAAATTAAAAGAAAATCCACAAGCTTAATATGTAAATCAGTGACAAATCATTTTTCAAACACTCCACTTACTATGTGTAAAACATTATTCTAAAATGTAGAAATCAGTGATATACACTTACATTTCCATCACTCCAAAAACAAGCAAAAAGATGGATGTTTAGGGACTGAGAAAGGAATCTGAATCACTAATCTATCTGAACTGTGGGACACTATAGGCTTATAGGGACAGAGCTCATGTTAAGGTATAATCATTCTGTAGCTCACATAACTGGAAATACATGCCCAATGATTTAAATTGGTTTAAACAGCAGTATATGCAGCTCTCTTTAATTAACTGTAGCAATTGACATACCTTAAAAGCAGAGATCTGAAATGATGTGCTGTAAGGAGTACTTGTAAGCCAATATTAATCTCTAAGTTTAACCTATTATAGTAGTGTCCAATGCTGTATCTAGATTGTAAGGAGAAGGCTGGGGATATATTACACAACCGCATTCAGAAATCCTGAGACAAAAGTGCTTTATGAGCAAAGTTCTAACTAGTTAGCAATATGCCGAGAATAAGCATTGCTGCTGAGTATTATTTTTTGAATGATAGGACATACACACATTCACATTAAAAATAACCCTATTTTAAAGCCATCTGTAGTTTAGATATCTAAACATCATAAATATTATTGAAAAACATCTAGTTACTATTCTACATAATTTACAATATTTCCAAACTTCTCTATTTTAATAATTTGTAAGTATAAAACTATATATATTTAATCATCCTATAAAGACAACTTAAGATGGCTATTTGTCTATATATATTAAAATGTCATTAAAAATCCATCTCTTATTAAAAAAATGGGCAACAAACCTAAATAGATACTTTTCAAAAGAGGACATACAGAAGACCAAGAGACATATGAAAACATGCTCAAAGTCACTAATCATCTGAGAGATGCAAATCAAAACGACAATGAGGTACCATCTCACACCTGTCAGAATGGCTATCATCAACAAATCAACAAATGACAAGTGCTGGTGAGGATGTGGAGAAACATACACTGTTGGTGGGAATGCAGACTGGTGCAACCACTGTGGAAAACAGTATGGAGTTTCCTCAAAAATTAAAAATGAAACTCCCATTTGACCCAGTAACCCCACTTCAAGGAATATATTCAAAAAATCTGAAACAAACACCAGTCAGAAAGGATATATGCACCCTTATGTTCATAGCAGCACATTTTACAATAGCTAAGATTTGGAAACATTTGCAACAGCATGGATGGACCTGGAGAGCATTATGCTAAGTGAAATAAGCCAGCTGGAGAAAGAAAAATATCACGCGATCTCACTCATTTGTGGAATATAATGAACAACATAAACTGATGAACAAAAA
>NW_005371410.1:4617486-4632068 GCF_000412655.1 Myotis brandtii
AGGGGAGGGTGGGGGGAAGGGGGAGAGATCAACCAAAGGACTTGTATGCATGCATATAAGCATAACCAATGGACACAGACACTAGGGGGGTGAGGGCACGAGCAGGGTGTAGGGTGGGGGAGGCAATGGGGAGATAAGGACACACATATATATAATACCTTAATCAATAAATATAAATAAATGAATAAATATCCATCTCTTAAAAAGCTTAATACTATAAAATTGTGCCTAACAAATTTATTTTTAAAAAGTTTACACTCAGATATTTTCACATAATTATAAAATTTACATCTTTATTTGTATATTGATCAACTTTTTAAAGTGAAACTAAAGCATTTCATGCCTTATATTATTCAATAAATATTTATTAAAATTTTTAGCAAATTAAGTTAGGTTGTGAACTTTAGTATGTGGCTAGTATATACACATGATCTGAAGCAGATGATCTTGTGCACTGAATTTAAATGAATACTCCAGGTGTAGCTGCTGGGTAGTTCGGCCTTGTTTTACTTTCATCACTATCAAATAATCTATCTCAGTGAAATTGATCGTTACTTAATAAACCTGATTACAAATATTTTTTCATATAATAAATCAAATTTCAGTTTTCTAAAACAGCTGAATTGTGTTCTATTTAAAGAATTACAAAAATCAAACACTTAATATTATGTTATCACATAAATGCAAATACTATGTGTTGGTAGATAAAAGAACAGAATGGGAGTGAAGAAAATGAATGGAATTTATTTACTACTAAATTAGCATTATGACCTTGGGCTAGTTTCTGTATCTTGATACCCTCACTTTCTTTATCTATAAAATGAGGGTAGAGAACTTTATGATTTCTAAGCCTCCTTCCAGCTCTAAATTTCTATGATTTGATTATTTGAATTAAGAAACCCACATTTGCCTTAAGGAACTAGCTTCTAAAATTATAAAATAACATAATGGTGGGTTGTAACAGGAGCAACAACTGCATATATCTGTGCTCTTTTAAGTTGGTATGAACAATGAAGTCTACAAAACAGGACACTTCATTTATGGGTACCACTTGCAGAAATATTTACCTACAAAGCTAGAAACTATTGACAAGTAATGAGAATTCAGCTGAAATATTTTACATCTTACTTTTGAAATGGAGTTCTGGTATATTCTGTATAACTTACATGTAGAAACTAGAATGAGTTAAAATAAATGATCATTAAAATTGCAACATAACAAAAGTGTGCACAAGAAAACAGCCAGCCATATATCCTTTAACACATTACCAGTCACATAATACGTATATGAATTAACACTATTTTCTTTAAAATTGTGAAATTCTCTCAAGGCTTAATGTTCAAACATGTCACCAGCAAGCACCTGACTAATAAAATACAACTTTACATGAAGGCAAACACTTTAATTCCTATTATTAATCTGATACAGGTGTTACTGGAATTCAATTTTCTTTCAAAGGTGTGTTGTTTTTCAAAGAACATCCAACCACCCACACATTATTTAAAAAACAAAACAAAAAAAATTTTAAAAACAAAACAAAACACACACACAAAAAAACACCTTTGTGCTAGAAATTGTCCCAGGACTATATTTTGACATTTTTAGCAACTTGACAAACCACTCTGTTTGCTTTCTTCTGCCAATACAAATCAAGCCAAGGAGAAATTTCTTCACTTATTTCAGTCAATGTCAAAAGACAACACTATGTCAGGGTAAAGGTCATTCATCAATAATGTACCCTATTGCTACAGTTGAAATAAAATGTTCGTCTGGGCTGTGTTTCAAAGACAGGCCCATTAAAACCTATTTAATAAGACCTATAAAACTAGGAAGATGTGGGAAGATCAAGAAATATAAAATACACTTTTCCCACCAAACTTTGTTTGCCAACATCCTATAGCAAATTAAAGAAGGTATAAACTTTAGGTAGAAGGCATGACAAAGGGTTTTTTTTTTTCTAGTAGTTTTTATAATCTCATCTTTTTAAAAATGTGCAGGAGTGCCACCCTACAGGCATCTGTGACAGCATCACAAGGTTTTGGATTTGGTGTAGGTGGTTAGATAAAGTTGGACATTGACCAGTTTTGTGTATGATGAAAGGCACCAGGCTGGAACACCATATTTGGCAACTGGGTGTGAGACTGCCAGTGCAGTGGGTTGGAAGATGCATGCATTGGCACTGTGTGGAACTAGTAGGCTTTGTAAAAGGTTACTGCAGTCTTGACTTTGGCAGCTGTCTTCTTTAAGTGATCATGAGAAGTTAAGAGTGAGATCCAGAGTCACACCTATGAAGATCAGAAATAGTGCATGTTTTAAGCACTGCCTCTCCTTTATAACATTAGGTTGAGAAAGTGTCACATTTTATTTTTTTCTAATCCTCACCCGAGGATATTTTTTTTTTCTCATTGATTTTCAGAGAGAGGGAAAGAGAGAGAGAAACACCAATGTGACAGAAACACATTGATTGGTTGCCTCCTGCATGAGCCCTGACCAGGGCCCGGGCCAGGGAGGAGCCTGCAACCTAGGTACCTGCCCTTAGCCAGAATCAAACCGGGGCCCTTCGGTCTGCAGGCCGACACACTATCCACTAAGCCAAATTGGCTAGGGCGAAAGTGTCACATTTTAAAACATTCAGCTAACTCTCAACTCTCAGGGTGGCATTTAAATTAAAACATCAACAGATGTAATTATATAAATGAATGAAGCAACTTTATAATACTTAAATATGAATATCACCAGGTTGAGCCCCAAACTCTTTGTCTACCATACATACATGTCTGTGTCTTTCTGGTGTACATTCTGAACCTCTGCCTCCAAAAGCAATTTATGATGACTACTTGGTCTCAGAACACTTTTATTGATGGCACTAAGTACTACTCTTATGCTATCCTTGACTCAAAGCAGTGCCTCAAACATGCACAACCTCTGGTCTTCAAAGATGTGATTCTGGGTCTCACTCTTAACCCTTCAGGATCACTTAAAGAAAGCTGTCAAAATCAAGCTATTTCCATAGCTCCTCTTCTTTTCACAGTGATCCCTCCCACCTTCTTTCCCCACCACTACTAAATCAAATATTCTT
This sequence comes from Myotis brandtii, assembly GCF_000412655.1. Lineage (NCBI taxonomy): Eukaryota > Metazoa > Chordata > Mammalia > Chiroptera > Vespertilionidae > Myotis > Myotis brandtii. The sequence goes on from NW_005371410.1 coordinate 4,620,566, forward strand.
TGTCATCAGAGCTAAAATAGGACCAGACAGAATTAACCAAGCATAGTTGAGTGATATTTCGCAGATCTGTGCTGCAGCATCTAATACAGTATCACAGCATGTCTTCAATATTTGCAATCAAGTACTGAAATTCTATGATCAATTGGGTTTACATTAAATATAGGATTTTGTTAGAGATCACCTTACTGGTGAACCATCAGAAACAGGTACACAAAATCTGAACACAAAGTTATGTAAAATAATTTGTTAGTAATAAAATAGAAAATAATTGTCTGAATTAAAAGAAGGAAAAGATGCCTCTTAAAATAAGCATAATAAAGTTGAAAGGAAAAGTATATAGTTAAAGTGAATTTTCAAACTTCTAGATTTTGCAAAGTGTTCTGATATTTTTAAAAACAAAAGTTCGATTTATTTTTTAAATAGGAAAAGCTCATAACATGATTGTTGCTCTGAATGATCATATATAATACCCTTCCCCCACCTACACTATTAAAATTTAGGTGTTTTTTTTCTTAATTGAGAGAATTTTATTTCTATTAAGGAAATATCACAAACACATACTAATTATGACATCATTCCCTAGTGGGCAGAAGTGGGGTAATTTAAGAAGAATCTACAAATATTTGAGATGACATTGGAATAGAAATGTCCATATAAACCTTTAAACGTGTACTATTTTATCAGCTGTAGTATTTTTAAGCAAGGTCAAAAACTACTACAAGATTACTCTATAATTATAAAATATTATTAGCATGTGAAAAAAAACAATTCAAAACTACTTAATTTAACAAGAGGCATTCTTTAAAAACGATTTCTCCCCACACTTAATCTAAACCGCCACTAAAAGAAAAGCAGAAAAGATTCCCTGACAGTCCTCAATCAAAAATAAATTAGTATTTTAAAGAAACCACACCACTCCATCCCCCAAAATCAAAACCTTAAAGAGTTGCCACTTAAATATTTAGCCAGTGCTCTATGAACCATTTTATATTAAAATTGGATAGTTCTAAACACCACACATATAAAAAGTATTGTTTGACACAGTGCTATTTTGATGATAAATTGCAATCTATAGCTCAAATAATTCTACCCAGGGATTAACATTTTAGAGGCTGAGCCAGAGATTATGTGTGTGGATCTTGAATTTCATCATCTCCCTTTGGCACAATAGCTTATTCTTCCTTTTTTCATCTATTCTCTCATGAAGGGTCAGGAAAGCTTAGCCTTGCTGTTGCATTCATTTCATCTCCACATTAACCAGATACCTTGCAGTCTTTAGTTCTTATGTGTTATTCCATTACAAATCCTATCCTGCAGTATAGTATGGCTAATGAGGTTTGTACCAAATCAAAGGGTGCCATCAAGTGGTTATAATACTCTAAACAGCATTACACTAAATGACTATTCCAGATAGGCTTTCTTCAATATAGACAAACTGTCACTTCTCTATGAAAAAACACATTAATGGGGGTAAGGAATAGGGAACTATCCATATTGACTTTTGTTCTTTATTTTCTATCCTTCAGGGATTGCTTTTATGCACAATATACTAGTATTTATAAAGTACAATTTTATAGAGCCACAGTTAGGATTAATATTTATGTCAGCAGATTATCAAATGATATTTGTTAGCCACAATTCAAGCATGACAGCACTACTGGGAACTAAACAAATTTATCAATCAAAATTCATGACTAGATTGATAGGAGCTTATTTTTTAAAATAAGCAGTAACAGTGCACATACTTTAAAGAAAGACAGTGTCTTGTCAGATCTGATCCCTAATACTAATGAAAAACTGCAAGACTATGAAATAGAACCAGTATTATTTGATCTATTTCATGCAGTCATGCCTAAGGTCTAACAAGAAATGTAGCAGTTGGTATGAGAATATATTTTCAGACTCTTGGAAAACTTTCAACAGTCTATTCAAAAGGCCACAGGGGTCATTTAGAGTTCTGAAGATAGGAATCTAGAACTGCTCTTAGAAAACACACACAAGATAACATGTAATTCAAATGACCCACTCTGTAGAGCAGACTACTTCTTCGAACCATCCTGCACCAGGGAAATCTCACACACAGGCTTAAAGCATCTTCATAACTTTATACTTCATTCTACTGCAGAGAAAGCAAATTATTCAAGTTCAGAGAGGAGACAAGATATAAGATCTTAAATCATAAAAGCTAACTTGATTTTTAGAATATTTAGAGTCGTGACAATTGAATAAAAATTCCAGGCAAATCTAAAGATCTATATGATAGCATTAATTATTTTCTACAAAAATATTTATCATATCACATTTTCCTCTAGAGCAGTGGTTCTCAACCTTCCTAATGCTGCGACCCTTTAATACAGTTCCTCATGTTGTGGTGACCCCCAACCATAAAATTATTTTCGTTGCTACTTCATAACTGTAATTTTGCTACTGTTATGAATCGTAATGTAAATAGCTGATATGCAGGATGTATTTTCATTGTTACAAATTGAACATAATTAAAGCATAGTGATTAATCACAAAAACAATATGTAATTATATATGTGTTTTCCGATGGTCTTAGGCGACCCCTGTGAAAGGGTCGTTCGACCCCCAAAGGGGTCGCGACCCACAGGTTGAGAACCGCTGCTCTAGAGCCTTGCCGCTCTCCCATCAAGTGGTGGAGTCTAATTCCCCTCCCCTTGAACCTGGACAGGTTTGTGACTGGCTTGTAACTAAGAGTGTGGGAAGAAACTAGCTGGGCTAGGTAAGAAAAGGTAATGCAACTTCCACTTGGAGAGCTGAAATAGTCACTCCTGAAGTCTTCAGTTGCCACAAAAACAGTCCAACTGCCATGAAAGAAATCCAAACTATCCCAGAGAAACTACATGAAGTGACAAAGTCCCCCTCCTGTGCTCTAGGCCTTCCCGTGTCATGTTCTAGCCCAGCGGTTCTCAATCTGTGGGTTGCGATCCCTTTGGAGGTCGAACGACCCTTTCACAGGGGTCGCCTAAGACCATCCTGCATATCAGATATTTACATTACGATTCATAACAGTAGCAACATTACAGTTATGAAGTAGCAACGAAAATAATTTTATGGTTGGGTCACAACATGAGGAACTGTATTTAAAACTGTTCTAGCCCCAAACACCTCAGATTACTGCCTGAGAGACTCCAAACCACAACTGCCTTGCTGAGCCCTTCCTGACTCACAGAAACTGTGAATAATTGAACAGTGACTACAATCTGACCTATCAAACTGGATCACAAGTAGCAGAAAAAGATCATTGAGTTCTGGAGGATAGTTGGCAAATTTTAACCTGCATTGCTTATAACAACAGCTGTCACTAAAAGATTCCTGAAATTTTTCTAAGTGTCTAAAAATACGTTATCATACCAACTACTAGGTTCCTTGTTAGACCTTAGGCATGGCTGCATGAAACAAATCAAATAATACTGGCTCTATTTCATAACCTTGAAAGAAGTGAAATACATCATGGTAACAACAAGCAGAAGGATCAGAAAAATGAGTTCAGCATCTCTGGCAGATGAGGAAAGGATGATGTAGTTTAGAAAGTAAGAAAAAACGGTCTACGGCCGTACCACCCTGAACTCGCCCGATCTCGTCTGATCTCGGAAGCTAAGCAGGGTCGGGCCTGGTTAGTACTTGGATGGGAGAAAGTAAGAAAAAACGTTTAATTCTTAGGTTTTATTTTGATCAAGGAGTCAGATGCCCTGGAAAAGACTGAACTGGTATTACAGGACCTTATAGCATGGAGGAAAAGTTTTAAAATATTTTAGGGCAAGCCACATAAAAATACTAGAAACCATATGGAATTTAAAGAACAAAATAAACAAACAAAATTGAAAGAGACTCAGACACAGAGAACAGACTAATGGTTGCTGAGGGGAAGTGGGTTGGGGGACTGGGTGAAAAAGGTGAAGAGATTAAGAAGTACACATTGGTAGTTACAATACAGTCATGGGAATGTAAAGTACAGCATAGGGAATATAGTCAATAATCCTATATAATAAAAGGCTAATATGCAAATTGTCCCCACGGGCAGGAGTTCAACCCACTGAAAGTTAGATGTGTGCTGACCACCAGGGGGCGGTGTGAAACATGGCGGGCATCGGCAATGTGGTGCTGGCAGTGGGCGGCAGTGGAGGCGCTGCTGGCCCCAATGGGCCCTGACGAGAGCGGGATGGTGGAGCAGGTGAGCGGGCAGTGCCAGGCCTAGGTGGGTGTGAAGGGAGGCCCCACTGGCAGCCGGCAGCCGCTAGGGACCCTACCTGTGCACAAATTTCATGCACTGGGCCTCTAGTATTGTAATGACTGGGTATGGTACCAGGTGGGTACTGTAAATATTGGGAGGAACACTTTTGTAAAGTATATGATTGTCTAACCACTATGGTTACACCTAAAACTAATACAAAATAATACTGAATTTAAATTAAAAGGGAGAATTTTATGATATGTGAATTATCTCAATAAATATGTTTAAATTTGCTTCCTAATAAGAACCTAAAATAAAATTTAAAAAATACTATAAATCAAAGTAAGAAAAAGTATTCTTATTTCCTTTTTCATTTAAGACATTCAGAACACTAAGTTTTATTAACAGAAAGGAAGGATCCCTTGCACACAATCTTGATCATCTAATTGTATAAGCAGGTTCAACACCAAGTACATGGCTATCAAAGTGAACCTAGCAGCAATTAGCCTGCCATTACTCCGTAAAACTTTCAGCAAGATTTCAATCGTGCAATTTGGGGAAGGGATGTGCAGCTCCCCGACTGTCAGGTAAGGGCTTAAATGAGAACATGACACTGGGACAAGGGGGCTCATATGTCTACCTCACCCAATCCTGAACCACAACATAACCAAGGAAAAGCCAGAGATATGTCCTTTCCTTTCCTATCCTCGTTGTTAGGAACTCTGAAGGTTTTTCCAAAACTTTTCATCTATGTCTAATTTCTACATCATGGTGCTTTAAGACCCAGATAGTGGCTTCTTGTCTAGCTCAGCCAAGATGCCTAACTGCACAACTTTGGACTCAAACAGCTGACTCACTCTGAGTCTACGATGGTTCCAGGATTGGCTCAAAGGCAGCTGAACTCTATTTGTCAAATGAGTGTTAACTAATGGAGGTGGAGCATAATGAAGGTAGTAGGAGATGCCTGCCTCCAATCCACTGGCCTCACTTCACTCAGCTGGAAGGCTTAAACCACATGGAACAGAGGATCTTGGCCTAAAATCAGGACATTCTGTGCACATCATCTTAATGGCAGGATCACAAAAAAGGCAAAGAGAAAAGCTTCCAGATGGTTTCTACTAACAAGTCTAAACTCCAAACCATCTTTTCCTCTCCTTACAAATACTTTTTTAAAAGTGTGGCATGTCATTAGAACTCTACAGTAATAGAATTTCCAAGTCTCTGTTCTATTGTTTTTCATCAAGGGTAAAAAAGGCCACATGCAAATTCATAACATCTTGTATGCACTAGTATCTTTTACTGCTGAATTTCTATGAATAAATATGTTAAAAATTGCTCAAAAATACTGCTGGTTTTAAATGTTGCTAGCGTGATATTAGAGGTTTGTTTTGATAGCTGACTAATTTATCAGCTTCCTCCCTCCAGTTGGCAAAAAATAGAATTGAAAGCAACTTTGGTTATCTTTTTTTCTCACTCATTTAAAGGTAGCTAGCAGGAAGTAAGAATAATAATTTAAATGGCTCTAGCAATGTAGAAGACAGACTGCAGTATACTACTGTGACTCAATAATAACCATACAAATTACATGCCTTCAAATTCATTCAGTATAAAGTTAAAGTTTAGACTATTTTTTAGTTTATAGAAACGAGAACATACAAGGCTGTGGTTATTTTCCTTAACTCCCAGAAGTCTCCTCATTGTCAAGTAACATTCACCTCAAAGGACATACAGTTGTAGGAGACACAGTAATAATTTATTTCTATTCTATTAATTTTAAATAGAAACATCTATTACAATGTAAAAATATTATGCTACTGCTCTACTTCCTTTAGTTTTAAGGTATTTTTGATGAAATGTATACATTAATTTAGACCTCTAACAAATTTAAAGTTTTAAATATTATTCAAAAATGTTAACTGGGGCTATATGCTAGTGCCTTCCATTTACTGTATACAAAAAGGGTAGATTTTAAAAAAATAAAAGGAGCACTACTACCTAAAGTTATATAGTAAAAAACTGGGTTATCCACATGAGAAGAGGTTTTTCTGCTTGCATTATGTCCCACACCTATTTTTCAAAAATTATAAAAAACACCCAGTAGTCTTTAAAGTATTTGGGGCAACAATTCATTGAAAATCTGATTTTTTTTAAAGACATTCATACACAAACTTTTACTGACATTTTAAAGAGATCGCAATCCTCTGAAGTACAGCCATGCAAAAACCCCTAAGGGTCCGAAGATTCAAGGTTAAGAACCTTTGTGTGGTGAGATAGCAAGCTGGCTGTGGCATCTGTCACCAGTGCTGCCCGCCTATTCAGGGAAGGACAATTTCAGAAATCCAAATGGCTGGGTAAGTGACTCTATACTTTAATATATTCTTTCTGAAACCTTTTTGCTTATAAAGACCTGCTCTTTGATCAAGCAAATTCATTTCCAAATCTGGTATTCTAGAGTTTCCATGACCTGGTCTTTTTTAACCTAATCAATTTCATGATTTCCTTACTCTCTCCTCAAGTTTTCCTTCCATGCTTATTATTTTCACCTCATTTGTAAAGTCTCTCTCTGCCATTTATTAGTAGTATGTATTGAATTCTTACTATATACCAAACACTATGCTAGATGCTTTTTATGTCTTTAATAAGTATCTCTAATCCCAGCTACTATTTTGTAAAATTATCTCTTTTACAGATGAAAAGCTAGAAGTTCTGAAAGGATAAATAAGTATAAAGTACAAACTTATACTGTTAGTAAATAGAATTCAAATCTAGGTCTAACTGAGCCCAAAGCCTTATTTCTCCCCCTATCTAATGCTTCTCCAACTTTTCCTCTCAATTACCCTTAATAGTAAAGGACTAGGATGCATACCTGGGAAGTTTAACCAGAAGCAGCTCAATCAAGACATGGCATTTCTTTGAACTCATGTTTCACCTTTAAAATTCACATTACTTTTGCCTCTTTTTCTGAAATAATTGTGTGGAGATGTCATTATAAAAACACCTTAAAGTATATATTAGAGAAGAAAATTTATAATGCAGAAAGAAAGAAAATGACACACACCTCTAGGGATAAACACAGACATGTTTGAAAATCTACTTCTTAAACAATCTGATAAATTAATCTATATTAACTTATCTACCTCTCATTTCTATTATATTTTTCAGCTATTGTTATACATCTATCATAGTACATATCACTTGATTCCTGTTATATGTCTGTATATCTCAAACCAGACTTCAGTATCTGAGTATGGATACTCGTGTGCATTCCCTGTAGTAATTAATTAGTACAGGTAGACTCTAAACACAGTGCCTAGGACAATAAATGTTTAATAAGCTAATGAATGGTAAAATGCATGGGCCTCAGAGTCTAAAAACTTCAGTTTGAGACCAGGCTAAGCTGTTTTCTATGTGTTCTTGGACTAGTCATATAACATCACTGAATCAAAGAAATTATAATAATGTCCACGTTAGAGAGGTTTCTAAAGGATTAAATGAGGTATTTATGTGAAAACATTTTGTATTCTTTAACAAGACTTATCAAACATTATTTAAGGTTTATAAAATTTATTGATCAGTTGATATAAGTTTAATTTCATTTTAAGAGACAGGTGAAGTAAGATCTTAAAGTTAATATATCACATCAGCCTAGCTAAATAAATTTAGAAAGAAAAGTAAACTAATAAATCCCAATAAAGTATACCATCTGTTTAATAATCTAAGTATCAGGGCACAAAATTATTTTCATAGTGGTATACATTTCATAACATATAAAATACTGTTTTATACATTCATCCACCCCCCTCAATATTCCAAATCTTTAATTTGCCAAAAAATACATAAGCAGATGACTCTAAAGTTCTCAAAGCCACCTCCTTTCTGCATCAAAATTCTAATTCAGTCGGTCCAAGTTGGGGCCCATCCAGGTATCTGCATTATTAAAAAAGGACATGGATGACTTTAAGTGAATGTTGACTTAAAACTCACATCAACCGTTATTTACCACTATTATCCATCATGTGGACCATGTAAATTTGTAGATTCACAGCAATTATATAGTGAATTTTTAATTCCTTAATTATATAATTCCATTAAATGGCTGTAAATTACTACAACCCTAGAAAAATGAATTACTCTTTTTAAGATAAAATATTCAAAGAAGTCATTCACTGAACTATATGTCGGTCCACAAAGAAGCCACAATCTCTCTTACCTCTGCTCAAGAAAATCCAGTCACCTGCAGCTGACAATCAGAGTACTTAATCTCTTATCTGAAATCTCTTATTTGGATTTTAGGAAGGCAATAAAGTACCTATGCCTATATTACAGTGTCTAGATTACAGCACACTCCCATCGAGGTCTAAGGCAACACCCCATAATCAAACATATTATTTCTGTAACAAAATTAATAAACTTTCACTCTAAGTGGAATAAATACTACAGATAGCCTCACTTCCAGTCAGGACAGGTTTTGACACCAAATGAATTTGAACCAAATTTCCAAAAAATAAACTTTAAAAGAATCTTTAGATGATAGAAGTTTTGGATTTTGAGGTTACAGAGAAAGGATTGTAAAAACTTTATCTTTTAGGTTTCAACTTACAAATCATTTTCATTGGAAAGCTTCCCCTAACACACCAAGATTGAATTAGGTACTCTTTATATGTACACATTTAACAGCCTATACCTCCTCTTATCTTAGTGGTTGCCTGTTTACCTCCCTACAGACTGTAGGATACCTGGAGTCAGGGGCCACATCTTTTTCACTATTACACTCTCAACCACTACCACGTATCTGCCACATAGTATTCATTTAATAAACAGTAAATGAATAAGCAATTATGGGAACTAAGACTTTAGTGAAATTTTATAATATTAGCATATTTGCTTGATCTGTAAGGTATGCTTAACATCCATGAAGATGCATCTCCACATAATGAACTGGGAAAAAGTCAGAAAATCCAATAAAAAGACTATCCAATAGCATACTCATTATAATAGTATAAAAACAGTGCTTTGTTGCTGCAAAGTAAAACTCTTGCTTAAATTGGTAAATATGTTCTACCATGCAGTGAGCTTTCTTGTTGTTTTGTTAATAGTTTCTTTTGCTGTGCAGAAACTTTTTATTTGTATGTAATCCATAAGTTTATTTTCTCCTTAGTTTCCATCGTCCTAAGAGCTGTACCAGTAAAGATACTGCTATGACATATGTCTGCTATTTTGCTGCCTATGGATTATTCTAAGATTTTTATGGTTTTCCGTCTTACGTTTAAGTCCTTTATCCATTTTGAGTTTATTTTTGTGTATGGTGTAGTACAGTATGTTCTTAATGGAAGTTTGAACCTCCTCTCCACCCATTCAGTATCACTTTCACAGAAGAAATGTCAACAGGGAATGATCGGGTTCAAGAAAGTTACTGAGTCATATTCTAGCAGGTAGAACATTATAATAGGTAGGCTATAACTAGGGCTATACTAGGGCAAATGTCCTACCCTAAAAAAGCTGGGCCATCTCTGATTGGTACTCAGATTATAAATTATTGTATTGGTTACATGCAGAAGGAATGCTTCTAATTTTTGAGATGTAGGTTGTGGTATTTTTGTATGTACTATTCACCCTTTGGACCTTTGGAAAAGTGGTGATTCATGAGAGGCTTTCCCCCTCCTCTGGCAACCATCAGGTTGTTCTCTGTATCAGTCTGTTTTGGGTTATTTGGTCATTTGTTTTGGTACTATTTTATATTCAATATATAAGTAAAATCATATGGTATTTGTCTTTCTCTGTCTGACTTATTTCACTTAGCAAAATACCTTCTAGGTCCATCCATACTGTCGCAAATGGCAAGATTTCATTTTTTTTTAATGGATGAAAAATACTCCATTGTAGATATATATCACATCTTCTTTATCTACTTATTTATCAAAGGTTGCTTCCATATCTTGACTATTGTAAATGATGTTGCAATCAACATAGGAGTGCATATATTTTTTAGAATAGTGTTTTTGTTTTCTTCGGGTAAATACCCAGAAGTGAAATTACTGGATCATATGGTAGTTCTATTTTTAATTTTTTGAGAACCCTCCATACTGTTTTTCATAGTAGCTGCATCAATTTACATTCCCACCAACAGTGCACAAGGAGTCTCTTTTTTCTACATCTGCACCATACTTGTTAGTTGTTTTTTTTTTTTTTAATAATAGCCGTTCTGCCAGGTGTGAGGTGATATCTCAGTGTGGTTTTGATTTTTATTTCCCTGATGATTAGTGATGTTGAGCATCTTTTCCTGTACCTTTTGGCCACCTGGATGTCTTCTTTGGAAAATGTCTATTCAGGTTCTCTGCCCATTTTTTAATCAGACTGTTTATTTTTTTATATAGATTTGTATGAGGTTTTAAACACATTTTGAAACCCCAGTGATCTCCTCTAAGGAGGACACAGCATCTCAAGTTAATCATAAGACTATTTTTAGATTTTTTAAAAATATATTTCTTTATTGATTTCAGAGAGGAAGGGAGAGGAGAGAGATAGAAACATCAATGATGAGAGAGAATCATTGATTGGCTGCCTCCTGCACACTCCACACTGGGGATGGAGCCCGCAACCCAGACATGTGCCCTTGGCCGGAATCGAACCCGGGACCCTTCAATCCGCAGGAAGACTATTTTTAAATCTATTGGGTTAACAGTTAAAAAAAATAGAGGTCTACTGATCTTCAGTAAGGAGCTCATGTTTTTTTGTTTTGTTTTGTTTTTGGTTGGTTCCAACTTTTTATTTATTTTCTTCCTCTCAATTATTTCATCAAGAATGTTTACTACTCTAAATTCACCATTGCCCTTACCTGATCTTTCTTTCCTCTGCTTAGAATGCCTTTTTTGCATAACTCCAAAGCTCTTCAGCCACTTCCTCCAGAAAGTCTTTCTTGACTTTGCCTTCCTTTGCAGCCCTAAGGATATTTTTTTTCTTGCATTTCTTTCTTTTCATACATTACACCTTCACTAGTTTATATACTTCAGGACAGGTTACTTCCATCAAATATAAGTCTCCCATGGTTTTTAAATGATGTGCCATTATTTTATACTAGAAGCCCGGTGCACGAAATTCATGCGGGGGGGGGGGGCCCTCAGCCCAGCCTGCACCCTCTCCAATCTGGGACCCCTCTCACAATCCAGGACTGCTGGCTCCCAACCACTCGCCTGCCTGCCTGATTGCCCCTAACCGCTTCTGCCTGCCTGCCTGATCACCCCCTAACCACTCCCCTGCCAGCCTGATCGACGCCTAACTGTTCCCCTGCTGGCCCGATCGCCCCCAATG
>NW_005371410.1:4632358-4632724 GCF_000412655.1 Myotis brandtii
CCCCTAACTGCCCTCCCCTGCAGGCCTGGTCGCCCCCAACTGCCCTCCCCTGCTGGCCTAGTCACCCCTAACTGCCCTCCCCTGCCAGCCTGGTCGCCCCTAACTGCCCTCCCCTGCAGGCCATTTTGTGGCAGCCATCTTTGACCACACGGGGATGGCCATCTTGTGTGTTGGAGTGATGGTCAATTTGCATACCGACAATGGCTAATTAGCACATCTGGGCTAATTAGCATATTCCTCTCTTATTATATAGGACTAGTGGCCCGGTGCACAAAAATTTGTACACTCGGGGGGCATTCCTCAGCCCAGCCTGCCCCCTCTAACAGTCTGGGAGCCCTCACAGGATGTCCTACTGATGTCCCTGTG
>NW_005371410.1:4632794-4635929 GCF_000412655.1 Myotis brandtii
ACTAAAAGGTGGAGACAGAACTGTGGCCGGGCCTGGGGCTCTTGTAGGCAGCAGAGAGAAGGAGAGGGCTGGGGAAAGTCTAGACACGGTTTTCTTCAATTGTCCTCCCTTTCTCCGGGCCCCTCACTCTGTTCTTTCCTTGTCATGGTGGACGCTTGGGCCTCGGACTGACAGGAGCCCAGGGATGGTGGAGCTCAGCCCCCTCACTTCTCAGCTGAACATACAACCGCCTCACATTCCAAGTGGAGCTGTTTTCAAGTGGCTAAAGTGCTGGCAATTCATGCCTCCTGGCCTTTCCCCTCTGGGGCTTCCACCATGGGTCAGTTGCAAACTTCACCGAGACACCGAAGCAACTCTGCCCTGGTACTTCTGCACCGGCCCCTGCACTCTTCCTTGAGGTCTCTGGGTCCACAGTCTGAGCTCAGGGAGGTCACCCAGAGCCCGTTGCCCCGGACAGGTGGGGCAGGGGGGCTAGCTTGAAGAGCTGGAGGAAGATGGCAGAGTAAGAGTTGGTATGAACTGGTGCATGCTTAGCCAGACTTCCTAAGCTCCCCACTGGGCCCAGGCTGGGCCCCTTCCCCACACCAGGAGGATCCCAGCTGAGGTCCCCTTCCTGCACCCAGCACTCTCCTCCCTGTTCTACCACTGGGGGAAGGGAGAAGCTCACCTGCTCTGGACCCTGCCAACCTGGCAGGCTGAGGCACAGGTGGTGCAGCCTAGGGTGCTGGTGGCTGTGAGCCTTCTCCCCCTCCCTGAAGCGTGGGGCGGGGTTGCAGCAGCTCACAGCCACCCCTGGGCACCATGCATGGAGAAACTGCTCTCCACTGAGCCACCATCCACCCGAGACCTGTGGGGGTTGGGGTGGCCTCAACAGGCTCCCACTGTTTCCACTGAAGCCAGTCTCGGCTTGGCTGGCCACCCCCGCCGCCCAAGGACTGCACATGCCCCACGGGCATCATCGCCCTCATGAATCGCTGTGGTCCGGCTGTCCCATCCCAGGAAGTGGCCATCCTGATCACCATGGCTCACTCCCCGGTGCAGTTGGGCCTGCCCAGGAAGCATGTAGGCAGGAGCTGGGCCTCTGAGGGGAAGGAGGAGGCATGCCAGGCCAGGGCAGAAGTGGGGAACTTGGCGGTGTAAACACAGCCCTCCCCCCGCACCTCATGCCGGCCCCTCGTGCTGCATTCCCAAACCCCTGGGTGCCCCTGCCCAGCACTGTGCTCTCAGGCCTGGGGTGGGGGTGAGGGACCTGAAGCAGCGGCCTGAAGGCAGCCCTCCCTGGCTTGGAATCACAGTGGTCGATCAGGGAGGGATGCGGGATGAAAAATTCCACCTCTCTCTCTATATCTCTCTGTCTCTGTCTCTCTCTCAGAGTGGGCCCCGTGTCTCCAGTGGGCAGGCGAGGGCTCTGTTGAGGCGATGGGCACTGCTTGCCTTCGCCCCAGCCCCCGCTTGCCCCCAGATCGCATTGGGACATGTCTCCAGTGGGCGGGCGAGGGCTCGATTGAGGCAATCTGCACCGCTTGCCTTCGCCCCAGCCCCCGCGCATTGGGACGTGTCTCAGGTGGGCGGGCGAGGGCTCGGGCAAAGCGATCCGCACCGCTTGACTTTGCCCCAGCCCCTGCACACTGGGACATGTCTCCGGTGGGGGGGCAAGGGCTCGGTTGAGGTGATGGGCACCGCTTGCCTTGGCCCCAGCCCCCGCCCGCCCCTGGGTTGCACTGGGACATGTCTCTGGTGGGCAGGCAAGGTCTCCGGCAAGGCGATCTGCACTGCTTGTCTTCGCCCCAGCCCTCACGCATTGGGACATGTCTCCGGTGGGCGGGTGAGGACTCCGGCGAGGCAATGGGCACCGCTTGCCTTCTCCCTAGCCCCCGCCCACCCCCAAATCGCACTGGGGCGTGTCTCCAGTGGTCGGGCGAGGGCTCGATTGAGGCGATCCGCACTGCTTGACTTCGCCCCAGCCCCTGCGAATTGGGACCTGTCTCTGGTGGGCGGGGAGGGTTTGGTTGAGGCAATCCGCACCGCTTGCCTTCGCCCCAGCCCCCGCCCACCCCCAGATCGCACACAGGAGTGGGCCCCCTGTCTCCAGTGGGCGGGCGGGGGAGGGCTCCAGTGAGGCGATCAGCACCGCTTGCCTTAGCCCCCGGTAGCACAGGGAGGCCTGGATGGCGGCTTGCCCTGTCCTACCCTGCCTGCAGTATGCAAATTAGCCGCCATCTTTGTTGGCGGTTAATTTGCATATCGCCCTGATTAGCCAATGAGAAGCGTGTCGGAGGTACGGTTAATTACCATGTTTGTCTATTATTAGATAGGATAGTGCTAAGAAAGAACAAAACACTACCAGTTATAATTGTGAAACACCCAAAATGTAAGATGATCCTAATTTCAGAGAAGTCAAAATATGGGAAGGAGGAGAATATTTATATAGGAATCAAAATTCTGCAAGTCTTAACTGACTCTGTATCTTCAACAGTAACAAAATGTCTAGGCATATAGAAAATGCACATTAAATGTTTGCAGAATGAATGAATGAATGAATTCAACTTAGATTTATACTTTTCATCAGTATGCATTTTTATTTATTCAAAAACCAAAAAAAAAAAATCTAAGAATAAAAATTTTTAGATTTTTAAAACTAAGACCTATGAATATAATTTACAAATACACTAGTTCTGATTTTAATTGAATAACTACAGCACCAGGAAGAAAAACTTTTTTGTTGTTTTCTAAATATAACTGTTATGATTTCACATTAAAACACAGCCTGGGGTCCTGGCCAGGTAGCTCAGTTGGTTAGAGTGATGACCCAATACACCAAGTTTGTGGGTTTGGTGTCCAGTCAGGGCACATATAAGAATCAACCAATGAATGCATAAGTAAGTAGAACAATAAATCGATGTTTCTCTCTTTAAAAATCAATGAAAAAATAAAATACATGATGGGGCAAAAGTAGGTTTATAGTTGTTTGTATAAAAAAATTACTATTATCTACACTAATAAAAGAGAAACATGGTAATTGGCGTACGACCGCTACCCTTCCCATTGGCTAATCAGCATATCCTTATGCAAATTAACTGTCAGCCAAGATGGCGGCCGCAGCCAGGCAGCTGGAAGCCGAACATGAGGCTTGCT
>NW_005371410.1:4637319-4643498 GCF_000412655.1 Myotis brandtii
GGGGACCCCCCTCCCCCCCCCCCGAGTGCACAAATTTTTGTGCACCGGGCCTCTAGTTAATAAATATAAGAATAAATTGTGTTTTGTGTGCTTACAACTGTAAACCTACTTTTGCCCCCCACCTTGTAAAACCCACAATGTCAATTACCTGGGTGAACAAGCATTGTTATATTATAGTAGGTAAAAAAAAGAAACATGTTATTTTATAGTATCCATTCTTGATGATCTGCACTAATAATAGGGATATGGATGGTAAATAATCCAAAATAAAGGATAGTTTAAAACTCATTTATATTTGAAGTACATTCACATAGTCATACTGTGAACAGAAAAACACAAACATAGACTGTCAGGCCCAGAGGTAGATATTAATAAATTATCAGCACTTGTTTAATTTCAGAAAACAAACTGGCTCTTATTCTTGGATTAAATTTTCATGGAGAAGCTATCCTATCAAAAGCTGAAAACTTTAGAAAGATTAAAATATTTTTAAGTTTAAATTTAATCTAAGTGAGATGTTTGTAAGTTGTTATTCATTTAAGATAATGATCAAGTCTAGATATCAATGGGAGGCATAAGTGGTATAAAGGAGTGGAAAACTAAAATCCTACAACAATAAATTTGGAAATCTAGCTTCCTTTCCTTTAAAATGATAAAAGTAGTTACCCATTACTGAACTAGATGCTTTACATACATTATTTCTAATCTTTAATAACCTATGGAGTAGATATCTATACCATAATTTTCATACCTGAGTACACTGAGGCTATAAAAGATTAAATAACTTGTCTAAAGTTACAAAGCTAGCAGTAATAAAATCATTTATGTATAAGTAGCTTTCTGGTCCAAAGAAGAAAGCTCAGAAAAAAATGGGAAATCTTCTCGGTAACCAGAAACAAAAGAACCAAAAAGAGGAAGACAGCATTATCTCAATTTACACAAAGAGGTTGGAAGGTTGCTTTGAGAAAAAATACTCAGAATTCTAGGAACTGATAAATTCTGGGATTCCATTTTGTAATGTCTAGCAGCAGTCAAGTAATTAATCCCAATAGCTTTTAGCCTGAAAATGCACAATAATTAAAGACTACCTTTACTAATCTAATACATATATCCCTCACAGGTTTCTCACTAAAGAAGACAGATTAAAAATTATCTATGATTCTATAATTTCAAATTATTTTCACTTTGTCACTAAGGGAAGTAGTTATTGCACAGAAGTTAAGAGTGAAGACCATGAAGGAGGACAAAATGGATAAGATCCTGACTTCTTAGCTATATAACCTTGAGCAAGTTACTTAACCTAAGTAACTTTCTTTATCTATCTATAAAATAAAGATATTGATATCTGATTCACAATTATTGTAATGAGTAAATGAGATAATGTGTATAAAATATTCCACATAATATCTGGTATACAGTAAGTGCCCAATAAATTTGTTAGGGTAATATGCTTTGATGACCTCTATGTTTTATTGGGATATTTTATGTTAAGCAAAAACTTAAAATGTTTTTTATTGATTGTACAAGGAAAAGAAAGGTATTAAAATTTCTGTTCAAAGTGTCAGAACACTTTTCAGTGTCTGCACAATTTACCAAAAACCTTTAACAAAACCCAGATTTTACAAGAAAAGACAAACTTTAGTCCTTTGAAATTCACTAGTTCTTCTGTACATAATGTGGAAGCACATTAAAATGTAAGACAGAGCACAACATTTGTAATATATTATTGTTACAGTAATAGAACTATTCCTCCAGACTAGAGTCAATTTCATCATTCACCACTGAGGGGAGCTGCAACCTAAAAAAAGGTTTATATAGACTCCCAAGGTTATTTTTAAACTTTCTCACACCTCATAATATTTGTTTAATAAAATTTTAATATATTTTAAATTAATTTGATAAGCATGCCTGAATTCTCTTTTGGAGACTTTACAAGGAATAAGAAGGCTCATTATATCCATGGAATAAAATGGGAGATCCCTATGTATATCTTCTCTGCTTTTGCTCCATAGCACTTGCTAACATACTATATATTTGTCATGTAACATACACTACATATTTGTTATCTAACATAGTACATATTTCTCAGACAATAATTTTTATTCTCTCTTTCTTTCACTCCCTCCCCCCCTCTCTCTCCCTCTCTCTCTCTCTCTCTCTCTCTCTCTCTCACACACACACACACACACACACACACACACACACACAGGAATGTAAGCCCCATGAAGATTTTTTTTCATGGTTTATACACCACTCTACAGTATTTCTAGCCTAAAACAGTGCCAAGCACAAAATACATGCACAGTGAATTAATTGCTACTTAATGAATAAATGAATATTGGTTCATTTATTTGAAAGGTTAAAAACACATTAGATAATGTCAAATATAATAGTCCCTCTCGTCCACAGTTCACTTTCAAGGTTTCAGTTACTTATGGTCAACTGCGGTCCAAAAATATTAAATGGAAAATTCCAAAAATAAACTATTCATAACTTTTAAATTGTATGCCCTTCTGAGTAGCATGATAAAATCTCGGGCTGTCCTACTCTATCCAGCCAGGGAGTTAATCATCCCTTTGTCCAGAGTATAGGCTATCTGCCCATTAGTCATTTAGTAGTCTTCTAGGTCAGTGGTCGGCAAACTGCGGCTCGCGAGCCACATGCGGCTCTTTGGCCCCTTGAGTGTGGCCACGAAGTTTCAATCGCACTGTACGTGCGCGCCCGCACGTGGTATTTTGTGGAAGAGCCACACTCAAGGGACCGTAGTTTGCCGACCACTGTTCTAGGTTATCGGATTGTAGAGATATGGCAACATTGTGTTCAAGTAACCCTTTTGCTTATTCATAATGGCCCCAAAGCATAAAACTAGTAATACTGGCAGATATAACAAACAAAAACTGTAAGTGCTTCCTTTAAGTGAAAAGGTGAAAGTTCTTAACTATTTTAAAAAAACACACAAAAAACATAAAAAATGTATGCTAAGATTGAAAAAATGAATCTTCTATCCATGAAATTGCCTAATTCATATTAAACTTTATCTTGGGTATGTATGTACAGGGTTCCATATTATCTGTAGTTTCAGGCATCCACTGGGGATCTTGGAATATATCCCCTGTAAGTAAGGGGGGACTACTGTAAAGCAAACTGCTACTACCTGAAAAAATGAAATGTTTACATATACTGAATTTTGGTTTAAAAGAAAATATCTAAGAGCCATTTTTTAATCCTATAGATGAGTACACAGACAGATCTCATGAGAATGACTTGTTTAATATACATTTATAGTAGAATCCCTCTTAAATGATCTGAATGGCACAGAGAGTTGGTTAATTAAATGAAGTAGTCACCTATTAACCATGTTGACACATGTGGGGTTAAAACCAGGATGTTTTATTGACAGCATGGGAAGTATGAGGTAATCTATGTAAATTAAGTAGAGGTTGATCAGAAGAACTTCTATGTAATGGCAAATGGGATCCTTCACATACTATCTCGCTGCCACTAGAGTCTACTTTTTAAATTTTTCTTCTATACAGTTGATGGATTTTTAGGTAATCTCTCTCTCACCTTCTCTTTACTTTTATTAGCATTTATCTTATGCAGAATTTACTCCCAGGCCTTATGTTTTCGTTTCTTCAAGGATTTTTTTTTTCTTCTGTGCAATCTCTTTTCTGGTTTGGGAAAAATCTGCTCTTTTTCAGCAGGATCATCTCAATATGGCAGGGAGAGCTCATGTATGGATTAATCCACTGATGAGCTCTGTAAATTCTGCATCACATCTTCAGACCATTGTTCACCTGGGTGTGCTCAATGACCAAATAATCTAAACCCTTAAGTTCAGTATTACTGTTTGCATTTTTAACCACGTGCAGCAAAAATTCAGCACTGTTTTTGGGCCACTGACCCTGCAACTCCAGCCTCACTGTTTGGCCTGAATGCATCTACCAACTCCACTACTCTAGTAACGGAATGGCACACATTGCTTCTGTAAAGTGACATCCTTCACATAATGGTTGGCTGTTCAGATATTCATAACCTTGATGACCTGGGCAGTTTCGTGAGTGTTCTTAAAGTGAACACAAAGATTTGAACCTCTTGATTTGCATGATTTTGTGGGGTTTTCTGGGTCAAGAGAATAGCAAACCATTTTCAGGTGACCTCAGGATGCTTACAGGACGAGCTATAATTCCTCCCTTAAAAATAATAATCTTTACAGGATTTCTAACAGTTAACTATAATCATTCACTCTTTCAACAAATATCTACTGAGTACCTATTACACAAAAGGCATTATGTAAAAAAAAATTTTTTGTGGTATATACAGACATATATAGAACAGAACTTTTCCCCTGTTAAATTTACTTATCCAAGCAGAGGTCCTGTTTAGCATCTCAGAAATTTGACCTCAATTTTCCAGAGCACATAAAAAGATTTAATACCCAGATAGGAAAGAAGAAAACTATTCTCAAAATTCATTTATTCCTCTCACTATATAGGAGTTGGTTCAGGCAGAAAGAAATTAAGTTCCTGCCCAATCCTGGTCTATTTTCCGGGAAAGAATACACTATTTTTCTTTTGGTTTTATTTTAGGTTTAATTATACTACCTCATCCTTTGAGATTAGATAGATCACAATTTGGGATAGTTATTCTAATTTAAAGTATGTAACTTATTATATTCTCTTTTAAGTTATATATTTTAAATGATTTGGTTATAACATACATTCATGCTTTTTCCCGTGTATTAAGAACACAGCAATTTCACAATACCTCCAAATCTGGTAACTATATACAAAATAAGTAAATATGATAATGGATGTATTTAATATTTACCTTTCTCTCTTTAACAACTCTTTTAAAAAATAAACATGGTGCTAGTAAAATAGACAAATCCCTTATTGTCTCTAAAAAAACACTTGCTATAAAAATAGCTATAAGCCAGTAATAATAAAATCATAAGAAATTCATCTAATAAATGTTATTTTATTGCATTTGGGTTCCTAGCAAGCATTATTAATTATTGTCATCATTATTGACAGCTGAAAAACTGCCTCCCTCCCACATTCTGATTAATTTTAATTTTCTTCAAATTAGATCTTCAATACCTAGATTTCTCTCTAAGTTTTGCTACCTCTTAAAAGATGGGTATACTTTTTTCATACCCATAGTGAGAAATTAGATTTCTGCTAGAATGACTAATATCTTCCTCAACATGAAAAGCAAGTTTATACCACAATTCAATTTTCCATTTTTAAAATAAATTAAACTACAGTTGACATACAATATTATGTTGAATACAAGAAATGTTATTCAACATTTACATACCTTTCAAAGTGATGACTGATATAAATCTTGTAACCATCTGTCATCTCACTGACTTATTTTATAACTAGAAGGGTATACCTCTTATACCCTTCACCTTTTTTTCACCCACACAAGTTAATTTTCTTTTCTTTTTTTTAATTTGGCATAGAAAGTAGCTATTATAGAAACAAGAAGTAGGAGGCAAAAAACTGTTGTGCTAAGAAGTTCAGAATAAGAAACTCACAACAATACTCATATTCCATTCCAGATTTAAGAGTATACAGAAAATACATATAGAGATATGGATTTTTAAAGAAAGATATAAATTAGGGAGATATTAATTTATTCCAAAATGGTATACTAGGTAATTATTTTAAATATTTAATTCTTCATGAACTTGAAAACCAAAAATTTGATCTACAAAAAGGTAATTTTCAAAAAGTTAATAAAACATTTCTATCAACTAAAACAAAGTCACAAACCTAGGAAAAGCCCTCTGAGATCAGTAAACAAAAAAACTTTACTTTTAGATGAAGAAACTAAGTCCTAGAATATAACCTACTGAAGGTCACCAGCTTTGAAGATACAAAATCAGGATTTATAGTCAATTCTAACCCAACCAAAAGTTCATGTTTTCTCTATACTATGATATGGGAGAAAGAAAAATTTATTATTTTCAAATAAGAGTATGAGGCAGAGCCCTAACCGGTTTGGCTCAGCGGATAGAGCGTCGGCCTGCAGACTCAAGGGTCCCAGGTTCGATTCCGGTCAAGGGCATGTACCTTGGTTGCAGGCACATCCCCAGTAGGGGGCGTGCAGGAGGCAGCTGATTGATGTTTCTAACTCTCTATTCCTCTCCCTTCCTCTCTGTAAAAAAT
>NW_005371410.1:4643519-4661272 GCF_000412655.1 Myotis brandtii
GCCCTAACCGGTTTGGCTCAGCGGATAGAGCGTCGGCCTGCAGACTCAAGGGTCCCAGGTTCGATTCCGGTCAAGGGCATGTACCTTGGTTGCAGGCACATCCCCAGTAGGGGGCGTGCAAGAGGCAGCTGATCGATGTTTCTCTCTCATCGATGTTTCTAACTCTCTATCCCTTTCCCCTCCTCTCTGTAAAAAATCAATAAAATATATATTTTTTAAAAAGAGTATGAGGCAGAGAGTCAAGAGACATTATGCTATTAAAAAGCATAATGATGGCTGAGAATCTCCACAAGTCCAGTGTTTTACCCACTACATAACTCAGAGGTAAGGTTTTTAGAATCATTGGATGGCATAGTAAAATTTAACTCTAGTAATAGTTTAAAAAAATTTTGGTTTTATAAGTTTTATAAACAATATGAATAATAGTTCAAAGTCATCTATATTATGTTTCTTGAATTTTTGTAAGTCTAATTCATTAATAAACATTTGTACAGAGGAATGCTAACATATTTTATTTTCCGTTTTCCCGCTAACGTCATTTCCTTTCCTCACAGTCACATTTCTAGCAACTTCAACTATTTGAGTAAGAAATATACAAATGAACAAAATGAGCTTTAATAAATATCATTAAAAGGATATCGAATATACTTTCTGACTTGAGAAACACATAACTCCAAAGGAAAAGGATAATTCAAAATATACCCTTTTATCTCATGATCCATTCAATATCTCTTTCATTTAAAATTTTAATATTTCTCTATTGACATGTAAAACACCTTTATAAAATATATAACACAGAATACCATATAGCTTTTTTTTTTTTACTTCCACCTTTCAATAGGTTAGTTAGTTTATAACCTATTCTTCAAAAATTTAGAACTGGTATGCTTCCCTATCCTAAGAGTAATTGGGTTGTAAAAACACCTTTCTAAACAAATATAAAGTTACCATTTTTTTACACATTTTACCATTAATTACAACCCAAATTTAATTCTTTCATACATCAACTTAACAAACAGACTTTAGATTCGATGTATAACACAACCATGCACATTGAAAACTGAAAGAACATACATTGGGGAGAAGTTCCTGATGTGAGAATGAAAGCTAGCTTTTGAAGCTGTAACTAATTTCAAGAACTCTAAGTCTGTTTGTTTTTAAAACTTCAGTGGCTATTCAAAGTATAATGTTCAAATCTATCACTACAGAAAAGCCAGAGTGTTGTTAACATGTGTGAACCTTCAACATGATATTGGCTTGATATCCAGCCATCAGAACTCCACCTGCTATGCTTGGACCTGACCTCCCTCCCAAGCTTCCCAGATAGTTCAGACTAAAAATGGCCCAGTTACTGCTGGAAAAAGTGTAAGAATCCTTTTATCACTGAGATATAAAACAAGGTCACTCAATATGCTAACTTGGGAAGGAAATATATGCTGCAAAGCATGTTAAAATCTGTTATAAATATATTATAGAACTTTAATGCTGGTCATGATAACAATGACGATAATTATAAAAACTAATATTCTTTAAAATTAAGTATTTAATCCTCACAACAACCATTATGGCTGAGAAGTTAAGAAACTAAGCAAGATCACAGAGCTTGTAAGTGAAAGAGCTAGGGCTTGAAATATCTGACTCCAGAACCCACACTCTTTTTAATTTACTATATTTCCATTGCCTATCTTCCCTAATCCCTATTCAAATATATTACTAAACACCTACCTGCCAGTCACTTAAATTCCACAATATGTAAATTAAAGATTATTAAAGCACCAACCTAGAATCCCTCAACCCAAACAAAAAGTAAAGCATGTGCTTTATTTTAAAAAGATTTCAAAGGTCACTCATGATTTCATTCAACAAATGTTTAAATGAAAATTTGCTGTGAGAAGCACCATGCTAGATGCTGAACAGATAAAAAGTTGAAAAAGACATAGTCTTTCCCTCAAGCCCCCAAAATACATATATAATTCAGTACTGAAGAGCATTTTTACTTTTAAACCACTATTTAATTTTATAAGGCAACATTACTCCTATTACCAAAATGCTAGTGTACCTTAGTAATGTATATAGTAAAAATGTTAAAGAAGACAGACTTTGCCATTAGCTTACGTTTTCAATGACAAATGTCCACTCTTTATCTTCAAATTCCTCTGCATGAGGATCCTGTAATAAAAGCAAAATTATAAAGTTGATATACATTTCTTTTTTTTAAATTGATTTTAGAAAGGGAGGAAGGGAAAGAGAAAAACATCGATGTAAGAGAGAGACATCAATCAGTTGCCTCCATACATGCCCCGATTGGCAACTGAACCCATGACCTTCTGGTGCATGGAACAATGCTACAACCAAAAGAGCCACATTTCTTTAATGTAATCAATCAAGCAATAAAATGCAGGCTGCCTTGTTTTCAGCTTTACCAACGTTTTAGGCAGAACGGCTTACTCTATTTCCCTAAATTTAAAGCATTATTTTATATTGAGAAATACTCTATTTCACTTATATTGATGCATATCATCTTCCAGTATTGCATAGATGACAAGATAAAAAGAAACCCGATCACAGACAGATAGCGAGTAAACTATTAAGAAGCACTTTATTTAGATATTAGATGCTTCTATAAAGCCCTGCCTTCATTTTTATACACGTAAATATTTTAAATTAAAAGTATCACTTGAGGCAAGGCTTTCTTCTGAGCAGAGGTTATGTAAACATCTGGGATTTCAAAGCACTGCAAAGGACCTCATACTCTACATAAAATGGCAAACTGGTATGGCTATTGATATATTGAAGGATAATCAATCCTACAACCAAACACAACTTAAAAAAAAAAAAGTACATTTTTGCAAGTATTTATTTGATAAATATTTATTAGATACTTATTATATATAAGGGACTGTAGAGGTGTTATATGGATTCAAATATACTAGTAGTTGTCTTTGCTTTCTAAGACAAAAAAAAATAATCGAAATAAATATGTACTGAATGAAATACATGGTTTTTCCAAATACTGGAAAACAACACATCACTTTTTACAGAAATGAATATGAAAACCTTTATGAAGAGAAAGCATGTGAGCCAAGAGGGATGGTTTAGGACTTCTACAGATAATAGAATACTAGTAAGTAAAAGCAAAAGGCAACAGAGTATAAAACATAAAAAAAAGTAGTGGGGTCCCATCATATGTACAATTAAGTTATTCAAGGTCACTTCCATGTATTAGAGAAGGGGGAGGGATGAAAATATTGAGAGTGCGACAATATTTAAATAGAGCAGGCTTTTGGAATCTAAGAGGGAGAACGGGCTCTGCTATTCCCCTTCTGGGTCTCAGGTCCCACATGCTGCTCCTAGGGAAGCATCTTTTTCATGTCTGATTCCACTTTAGACTATTATTAATCTTCTGTTTCTATTGCCACAGCCTAGTTTGGGTCCTTACCACGGTGCCTAAATAAAAGCAACTGCAGCATTCTCAGTCTGTCTGTCCTCCAATCAATCTTGTACACATTGATTCTCCCAAAGCACAATTCTAACAATGTTAGTACCAACTCAAATTTCTTTAATGACTCCTATATACCTATGGGATAAAGTCAAAACTTGTTAGTTTTACTTCTTTATATGTGTTTACTTATTTTTTTTCCACTGCAATAGCACAGTAGCAACTGATTCTAAGCTGTATTAAGGCAACTATTTCTATCAGTAAATTCACACAAATAGGATAAAAACCTTTCAAAAAGGAGTTTCTTTGGTGGTAATGGGCAGGGAGAGGTAGAAAAGGGTAAAAGGGAAAGAAAGATAGAGAACTCTACTTGATATTTGTTTGCCCAGACTGGCCCAGCCCATGAACTAGGTTTATGGACAGAAAATACTATAATAAAGCTTGAAAAAGCTTTTCCATGGGGAATTTAAGGCACAAACAGTGCTACTTTAGAGACTAAGTAATAAAGCAAGACACAATGCTCAGGAAAGACATTTTACCACCCACCCTGCTTGCCCTCCCCCCTCATTTTGTTGAGGAATGCAGCCTAGCTGCAGCACAGCTAGTACATATTTTTAATACTATTAGTCGTTCACTTGGGACCATACATCTTTTAGATCTCAATTTTGTATTCCGGCACGGGACAACATTCAACCGAGCCACAATGGCAATGGCTGAAATATTATTTTTAAACACCAATGATGTACTACCCCTAAAAGAATAATTTCAATGGACCAAGGGACACATCTGATACAGCAAAGTGAGTAAAAACATGTAAAATAGCAACAGTAATGTTCATTTTCAAGACACTTCAAACTGGCATCTATAATAATAAAAGGGTAATATGCTAATTAGACCAGATGTCCTTCCAGACAAAGCTGGGCCGGAGGGAAGCCTGGGACCTGGGTGCCAGAGGGAAGCCGGTGCCGGCACCCGGAGGAAGGAAGGCCTACACTTGCACGAATTTCATGCATCGGGCCTCTAGTATCTACATAAATAACTAT
Source organism: Myotis brandtii (assembly GCF_000412655.1). Taxonomy (NCBI): domain Eukaryota; kingdom Metazoa; phylum Chordata; class Mammalia; order Chiroptera; family Vespertilionidae; genus Myotis; species Myotis brandtii. The sequence goes on from NW_005371410.1 coordinate 4,648,002, forward strand.
GTTATTCACTAGACAAAAACATTTGTAATGAAGACTGCTTTCAGCTTCAATCAATTAAGTGTTCTTTGTGTCCTACTCTCTATCCTCTAGAGCAGCGGTCGCCAACCGGTGATTCGCAGACCACTGGTGGTCCCTGAGGTCCAAAAGGTTGGCGACCACTGGTTTAAGGAACCCGGACCACTGGTGGTCCGTGAGGTCTGAAAGGTTGGCGACCGCTGCTCCAGAGCAGTGATTTTCAACTGGTGTGCCCCAAGAACTTTTAAAACAAGCATTACCTGACTATTTAGTCAGGGGTATTGACTAACCTCTTTTCCTTAGATTGTGAAATAAAAAAATGACAACAGCCAACACAACAATAGCTACCCAGTATGAATGAATTTCATTATACCTTTTTTTTTTTTCCAGATCTGCAAAAACATATTTTTTGGTGTGCTGCAGAATTTTAGTAATTAATTTATGTGTGCCATGAGATGAAAAGGGGTGTAAATCACTGCTCGAGTCTCCTCTCATACCACTGCAGTACAGAGAAAAATTGAAAATGGCTTAAAGAGCCTTTTTTTCCTTCTCAAAACCCTAAAAGGCTAGTTATTCTTTTACTAGCATCAGATATTTTCAATTTAATTCAAATTTCAAAAACAAGCGTGCAGGCTGAAGAAATTAATTTCTAGTTAAATCACAGAAAAATAAAACATTGATAAGTTCTTTAAAATGCACCTCGACTATGAGCACACCTCTGTGAATACTATACTTCCAACAAAGAGGGTTTAAAGTAGTCTTTTCCTATTTACAAGTTTCAAGATTAAGGGAATTGTAAACTTTATTAAAATAAAATTTAAAAGGGGGAAAATGTGAAAAAGTTTTTCACTTGAATATTTTCAATGATGTTCAAAAACAAGATCCAAAGCCGAAACCAGTTTGGCTCAGTGGATAGAGCGTCGGCCTGCGGACTGAAAGGTCCCAGGTTCGATTCCGGTCAAGGGCATGTACCTGGGTTGCAGGCACAATCCCCAGTAGGAGATGTGCAGGAGGCAGCTGATTGATGTTTCTCTCTCATCAATGTTTCTAACTCTCTATCTCTCTCCCTTCCTCTCTGTAAAAAAATCAATAAAATATATTTTTTTTTAAAAAAAAAAAAAACAAGATCCAAAAATTATCATGAAAAAATGAAAAAGTTTTTTTTACTTGATTTACTTTTCTCTGTTATAATTCTGGTGGGGTGGGGGAGTCAGGAAGATAAAAATGTTGACTGAAATATTTTTTAAATATTTTAAATGGTCACAAGGTTGCCTTAGCACAAGTGATACAGCAAATGAGGCAGGAAGAGGTATTTGGGTGTGTGTTTTATTTTCCTACACACTATAACACTCAAAGTCATAAAAGTTCAGTGATAAGGATATGCTGAACATTCTCATCAGTACTTGAAAACAACACTTATCTCCTAATCCTCCAAGTGACATATTTCAACAGCCACTTTCAACTCAGAATCACTCAGTGTATATCCTTTCCTCAAACACATGGCTGTCCGCTATTTATCAGCTCTATTCTAACTCCTCTTCACTGTCATCCTCTTTTTAAAAAAAGTTGTATAGCTCTGTCCATTCATTTACTTTACCAATATAAACAACAGACTGAATCAAAACACTCAAAAGATTACTTAAAATTCTTCAAGAATGTCAGAGATCTTACTGCTGTTGTAATCTATAGTCAAAGTCTTTTGATTACAGAATAGGCAGTACAACGTAGAATACAGAACAGGACTAGCCCTGGTCGGTGTTGGTGTTGTTCAGTGGCTACAGCGTCAGCCCACACATGGGAGGGTCTCGGGTTTGACTCCCAGTCAGAGGCATGTACCTGGGTTGTAGATTCCATCCCCAGTCCCCAGTCAGGGTGCATTCGGGAGGCAACCAATCGATGTATCTCTCTCACATTGATGTTTCTTTCTCTCTCTCTCTCTCTCTCTCTCTCTCTCTCTCTCTCTCTCCCCCTCTCTCCCTCCCTCCTTTTCTCCCTCCTTCCCTCCTTCCCTCCCTCCCTCTTTCCCTCCCCCCCTTACACCCTTCTCCTCTCTTTAAAAAGTCCATGGCAAAAAATATCCTTGGGTGAGGATTAACAAAACAAAAAAAAGAAGGGGGCTAAATCACAGTGTAACTGAGCAAGTTACCTTCGTTTCTAATCTCAATACAATGGAAATAATCATAGAACCTTAGGGTTGCTGTGAGAATTAAATTAAATACTCCAAAGGTCTCACAATTAACTTCTAATCTTACTGTATTATTCCAGTAGAAAAAATATGGATTACAGGGGTTTAATAACAGGCTTTTAGGACAGCTGGCTAAAAGGCAATGGGACAGCTCTGGTCCTCCTGGAGAACAGGAAGAGTAGCTACTGTCTCACCCCTTATTTTAGGCAAACCAAGTATAGTATATATATGACAAGCATAATCAAATAATGTTATAAAGCCAATAACAGTAATATCAAAACTATAAAATACACATAAAATATTAAGAATGTTTTGTAAAATAGAAGAAATGAAACAGAGCATTTGAAAGTAGTATTCCATTCATGGGTTAGTACATTAACATTCATCATACTGTTTTGTTCTACTGATCTCTGCAGTAGTTCCTGAATAAATGAATTAATACAATCGACAACAAAATCAAAAGTAACTTTTTTACACAGATTTCACACTCTAAGCCACATAACAATGCTCTACTTAAATTTAATGTCCTGAAATATTTAGTGGCCAGACTGGTATGGCTCAGGATGTCACTGGTTCAATTTCTGGGCAGGGCACATGCCCAGGTTGTGGGCTCGATCCCCAGTAGGGGGTGTGCAGGAGGCAGCCAATCAATGATTCTCTCTCATCATTGATGTTTCTATCTCTCCCTCTTCCTTCTTCTCTGAAATCAATAAAAATATATTTAAAAACTATATATATATGTGTGTGTGTATATGTATGTGTGTATATATGTGTGTGTGTGTGTATGTATATATATATATATAATTTAGTGGAGCTTCTTGTAGAGGGCACCTGGGAAGGCACATGGGCATTTCTTTAATTATTGTCAGCTAAAGCCAGTGGCATTGGCAAAGCCACGTCCTGGAAAACATGCTTTGCCAAAAGGCAGGAGTGTTATCAGCTTGACCTTCAGCCCAGGTGCCAGGGGGTGGGTTTTGTTATTTAAATCCAGCCAAGCACCAGGAATGAATATGACTGGGGCCCACCCAAGAATGCACATAATCTCCTTTGTCTTGGCTTTTAGTAAAACTTCCTGTTTTTTGCTGTATAAATAAATAGGCTGTATTGGCTCGGGGTTACTGTCTCTGTCCCTGTCCCAGTCAGAGGACAGTGGTTCCACCCGGCCCCAGCTTTTTTCTTCCATCTCTGTGTCTGTCTCTTTCTTTCATTTTCTCAATCCCCAGCCGTCCCTACTCAGGAACCTGACTGCTCTCTAGCAGCGCTGGACGCGGAGAAGAGAGACATATTTACAGCTTCTCAAGCTTTATGTTACTAAATTATGCTTAATGAAATGTCCCTCTTCCTCCTGTCCTTCTGCGAAAGTAACTTCAAAACAATTGGAATGACTGAAAGAAGAAATAAGCCCTAGCTGGTTTGGCTCAGTGGATAGAGTGCTGGCCTACAGACTGAAGAGTACCAGATTCGATTCCAGTCAAGGGCATGTACCTCGATTGCAGGCTCCTCCCTGGCCCAGGCCCTGGTCAGGGCTCATGCAGGAGGCAACCAATCGATGTGTTTCTCTCACATCGATGTTTTTCTCTGTCTTTCCCTAGCTCTTCCACTCTCTCTAAAAATCAATAGAAAAATATCTTTGGATGAGGATTAAAAAAAAAAAAAAAGGATAAATAAAGCATTCGTTTTCTAATTTCATCATTTTCAAAGAGGCTAAAAAGGTTGTCTCTACTTTTTTTTTTTTGAAGTAGATAGGAGTTGGTTAGTAAAGTAAATATGTTAGTACTTAATCACCATATGTGCAAGAAATACATTATAATGTTTCCAGAAATATGGAAAACTTTCAAGAAAAAACCATGTATATAAAACAGGCTGGTAGGTATATGGACACCTGTATTTTTGGATTTACACTTTGAATTTACACTAGAATTTTGCTTTTAAGCCATATTTATAAAATATTAATATCAAGCCCAGCATGTTTAGCTCAGTGGTTGAGCATCAACCCAGGAACCAAGAGGCTGCCGGTTCGATTCCTGGTCAGGGCACATGCCCAGGTTATGGGCTCAATCCCCAGTAGGGGGTATGCAGGAGGCAGCCAATCAATGATGTTTCTCTCTCACTGATGTTTCTATCTCTGTATTCCTCTCCCTTCCTCTCTCTCTAAAAAATCAATAAAAACATTTTTTTAAAAAATAAGTAAAATATTAATATCAGTAAAATATTTACCAAATATAAATTTAAAATTTATCTTCTAATACTATCATCACTAAAATATAGGGTATCCCAAAAAAATGTATACACACACTATGAATAATTATAAAAGTAGTATTTATTAAAATATGTTTTCAAAATTGAGCTATCAGTTGTTAAAGTATTTATCAAATGCTCATTTTAAAACATATCTTGGTATTAGCCAAACATGGCTAACAAAATGAGGCTCAGAACTAAGAATTCCACAAACCACAACTTTCTTAAAGGAAAAGCACTATAAATTTTCCCATGGATAGAACATAGGAAGTAGTAAAAGAAGTATCTTAATTATAATAAATTCAAAAGGACTACCAAATTATTCTGACTTTATAGACCATGAAATACCCTGATACCCTTGCATTGTTAATAAACTGCTATATCCCTAAAAATAATGCACATTAAGGTACCAGGTTGGACCCCAATGTATAGAACCATTAATAGTGAAATATTCTCTCATTTAGAACCATGATTATATAATAAATTCTTTAATTTATAAAAATGAAACTTACCTTAAAAAGTGTCACAGTGATTTCAATGTTTTCAGGAACAGGCCATACTACAACACCACGGTATGGATTTTTTATTCCAGGTTGCCAGCTATGAGCCTACCAGAATAAAATAATGGCTTCAATATGAAGTACAGGAAATGCAATGTTAATAAGTTAGAAAAATATATTGACCCTACTTAACTATCCATTAGATCTATAGTTTCCCTGAAACAAAAATAACTGGTCAAATAAAGCTTTTCAAGCTTTAAACTTGGGCCATGACAGTTACATCACATGAGAGCTACCAATGACATCTATAAACAAACTTTCACCCTTTCTCCCACCTACATACAAAAGAAGATGCAAAATTGAAGGGTTTTATATTTTCAAAAGCTACTATTCATGACTGGACAAAATTTTGTTAGGAGAAATTTTTAAAAATTACTTTTGTGATCAGGGAACTTAAAGGCAAATTTATTTGTCAAAAGGAAGAAGTGGCTGGCGTACAGCAGCAGCTCTGGCTTCTTGGCTGCAGGAGCAGCTGCTCCAATGCCCTAGAGAGGCCATAGCATCCTGTACTGGCGGGATCAGGTGCGGGCTGGCAGTTCAGAGGCAGACTGGTGCGAGGACAACTACACCATCGTGTCTGCCATCACCAAGTTCTACAACACGATCAGCAACGTCTTGTTTTTCATTTTACTGCCCATCTTGTTTCATCAGTGTGCAATGTGTTTCAACAATGGCATTTACTTAATATGGACTCTTTTAGTTTTAGTAGGAATTGGATTTGTCTACTTTCACACAACTCTTGAGTTTCCTGGGTCAGATGCTGGATGAACTTGCAATCCTTTGGGTTCTGATGTGTGCTCTGACCATGTGGTTCCCTAGAAGGTCTACTAAAGATCTTCCGGAACGACATGGCAGGTTCAAGGCAGTGGTCTACATCCTGTCTGCAGTTACAACGTGCCTGGAATTTGTCAAGCATGCCATCAACATCTCTCTGAGGACACTGGGGGTTCCTTGCATTGTGCTGCTCATTGCAGAGCTAAAGAGGTGTGACAATGTGCATATATTTAAACTGGGCCTCTTCTCAGGCCTCTGTTGGATCCTTGCCCTCTTCTGGGCCTTCTGTGAACTGCTGCCATCCTTCCACTTTCCCTACCTGCACTGTGTATGGCACATCCTCATCTGCCTAGCCACCTACCTGGGCTATGTTTTGCCTACTTTGATACTGCCTCTGACTTCCCTGAGCAAGGCCCCATCATCAGGTTCTGGCGTAGTGAGAAATGGGCCTTCATCAGTGTCCCCTACAGTGTCTCTCCTGTGCCAAGAAATCGCCAGTCAAGACCACGTGACTGGGGAGCAGGGTGGACTTCTCTGCTTAGGTGTCTTTGTGTGGGCTTCATGCCAGCAAAGACCCAGAGGGTTCTCAGAGTTGGGGATAGGGTCTATTTTTTTTTTAAATTTCTGTTCCCTTGGGCTCTCACTGGTCTGTGGACTATCAGGACACCACTCTTCCCAATGATGCAAAATAGAGGGCTGAGAACACTAGGTTATCTTCTCAGCATCACTTTTGTTGGATTGTATCCTCTGTGGCAATAATGGTGGGACTCAGTGCTGCATGAGAGTCTGCCGGCTCTAGACCCCACCATTCCCATTGATAGACAGATCCTGCGACATTCAACACCCTCCAACCGTCTGATGGAGGATGCCAGATTTTCATTTGGGAAAACAATCTCGAACAAATAAAACCCATGGAAGGCTGTGGTTAAGGAAGCTAGTTTTCCAATCGCAGCACTCAATCATCCAGGTTTTACATGCCTTTGTGGATCCTTTCACTTCTACCTCTGCTAAAAGAAAAAGATGTGATTTCAGGTGAGGGTAAAGGTAATGAGAAAACCCCTCCCTGCCAAAAACTACTCTCCACTTTATGCCATTCTTGAAGATGACAAAGTTTTTAAATGTTGACATTGTTTGTCTCCACCGCAGTCCAGTAGCCTCAGACACATAGAGGAATATCTGGGTCTATACACAGACCCCTTCCTCGCTGCCTGACCTCTGTAACATTGCCAAAGGTCTGTGACAATTGTGATGGGGGGAAGGGGAGGAAAGGGGACACCTGCTTCAAAATTGGGAACTACCACGAAGTTCTGGAAACATGTTCTCATTGGAAACCTCCTATATACTGCCTGTAAATTATCCTCAAGAATCTCTCCCCTGACCTTCCTCTGATTTTTGCTGTGGGAATTACACTCCATGCTCTCACAGTATGAGGGGCTTCTGTAGATTCTCCCAGTATTTGGTCGCTATTCTTCTAAAAAAAAAAAAAGAATGACTTGCCTGGCTGATGTGGCTCAGTGCTGGCAGTAACAACACATTGGCTGCTTGGGCCATTACTGGTGCAGCAGGGTGAAGCTGTTGCCTTCTGAGTTTTTCTCACATAAAGTGACACTGGCTACAACTAAATCTCCTCTTCATTGGGATAAATGGAAGACTCCAAACTCCCCTGAAGGTGTGAGGTGGGAATTCACGACCTCAGATACTCATTTTAACTCAGGCACTTCCTGGTTTGCAACCTTCCATTGTGAGAGAGGGCAGTACAGGCTGTCCTTGTGTAGATAGGAATCATGTAACTGTCTGAAGTATCTAAGAGTTGGGCAGCAGCAGTTTTAGGCATGTCCAGGAACTCTTACTCTGGCTAGAATTTGTACAGACTCTAAGGTGAAAACCCCATCAAAAAACAGAATTTGGAATTTAAAAATGAATGACTTGCCCTAACCGGTTTGGCTCAGTGGATAGAGCGTCAGCCTGTGGACTGAAGGGTCCCAGGTTCGATTCCGGTCAAGGGCATGTACCTTGGTTGCGGGCACATCCCCAGTGGAGAGTGTGCAGGAGGCAGCTGATCGATGTTTCTCTCTCATCGATGTTTCTAACTCTCTATCCCTCTCCTTTCCTCTCTGTAAAAAATCAATAAAATATGTTTTAAAAAAAATGAATGACTTGCCTGGCTGATGTGGCTCAGTGGCGGAGCATCAACCTATGAACCAGGTCACAGGTTCGATTCCTGGTCAGGGCACATGCCCAAGTTGCAGGCTTGAATCCAATGGGGGACATGCAGGAGGCAGACAATAAATGATTCTCTCTCATCATTGATGTTTCTCTCTTTCCCTCTCCCTACATCTCTTAAGTCAATAAAAATATATATATTTTAAAAAATGAATAACTTTATCTGACTTCTGTGGTTTTCAAATTATTTTGGCAGCAGAACCCTGTTTGTTGTAAGAAAGCTTTTTGGAACTCTAATGTGTGAAATGGGTTGTATTTTATTGGTCTAAATTTATTTTAAGGTTAAACTTATAGCATTTCCTTAATAATATATCAGGCAGTGAAAATGCAAATTAACAATTTGGTGGGTTTCAAGGTAGAAAAATCTGGTATTGAATGAGTGTACATGTTGCTATATTATAGCATAAAAACATATTTTTAAATGAAAAAGAAAGGAAAAATTGCATGCTTTGCATTTAAGTTCATTTTCCATTAGACTGTCGATGTTTATTTGGAACAAGTAAAAAAAATAAAGAATGCAGTTTTTGCAGTTAATATTTCTAGTGCGTGTAATTTTAAAGATTTTTTTCCTTGTAAATCTTGGTTATCAAGGTTCCCTAAGGAACCCCCACAAATTTGGGAGTTACCACTATAGTTCTTCCTTTGTGGTGGCATTTCCAGCCAAAGCTGATGGAAGATTAGGTATGCCAAGACATCTCAACTAAGTCTTCATCTCTATGGCCTGTAGGACTATCCATGGAAATGCCATGAATGTGATAATAAAAGCTGACAGTTTATAAAGAACTTTCTATATGTCAATCCATGTTTGGAATTTACTTATGTTTAACTCATTCAATCTGCCTAAGAAGCCTATGAAGTATAACTACCATTCATTCATTCACTCCACTCACTCACTCACTCGATGATACTGTCTGCCAAGCACTGCCTAGGCACTCGGAGTGGGAAAAAATAAAACAGTCTGCCTTAGTAGAGTTTACAGTATAATAGGAAGAGACATACAAAATAATTAAGTAAAGTATATAGTATGTTAGGTGGAGATAATTGCTATGGAGAAAAATAGAAGTATGGAAGAAGGGTAGAGGGGGGCAAAAGAAAGTAACAATTTTCAATAGGTAGTCAGAGAAAGTGTCATTGAGAAGGTAACAGTTAAGAGAAGGCCTTAAGAAGGTGAAAGAATCAGATATATAAATACATGAGAAGAGCTTTCCAAGGAGATGGTATAGCAACTGGAAAGGTGCTGAGGCAGTTAGATCACAAAGAGGTCAATGTGGCTGGAGCAGAGTCATCAAAAAGAAGAGGAGTAGGAGATAAGGCCAGAGAAATAATGAGGGTTCAATCATATAAGGATCTGGGAGGCCATTGCAAAGAGTTTGGCTTGTAATTTGAGGGAGACAGGAAGCTACTAGAGGGTTTTAAGCAGAAAAACGATAACCTAAATAATGTTTTAACAGATTCATTCCAGCTAATGTATCAAGAATAGACTCCAGACATAAGAAAGGAAAACAAGGAGAAGTAAGAAGCTACTGCAATAAACCAGGAGAAAGCTGATAGTGACTTGGCTTGGAATGGTAGAAAGATGGTACAAAATGGCTAGCTAGATTCTGAAAATATTTTTATATTTTCAAAACAGAATCCATAAGATCTGCTGTCTGATTAGATGAGAGGAAGAAAGTAGACATGGCAATTCTAAGGCCTTTGCCCTTGTTGAGCAGGTAGAAGAAAGGAACAGCTATTAACAACCAAGCAAGATTGCAGGAGGAGCAGGTTTGGGAAGACAGAGAACTCAGTTTTACACACATTAAATCTGAGGTGCCTAGGAGACATTCAAGTACAGATGTTCAAATAGACTGCTAAATATACTAGTATATCTCTGGGATTATAAATTGGGGAATCATTAGCATACAGGTGATACCTAAAGCTTAAGAGTGGATGTGATACCAAGGGAGTACAGATAAAGAATATAAAGACACAGCCCTAGCCAGTTTGGCTCAGTAGATAGAGCATTGGCCTGCAGACTGAAGGGTCCCAGGTTCGATTCCAGTCAAGGGCACATGCCCGGGTTGCAGGCTTGATCCCCCAGTAGGGGTCGTGCAGGGGGCAGCCAATCAATGATTTCCTCTCATCATTGATGTTCCTAACTCTCTCTCCCTCTCCCTTCCTCTGTGCAATCAATAAAAATATTTAAAAATGAAGAAGAATATAAAGGCACAAGCACTGAACCTTGGAGCACAATATTTACAGGTCAAGGAAATGAGAAGGAATCAGAAAAGGATGGTCAGTAAAGCAGAAGGAAAAGTAGAGGTGTATTGGGATCCTGAAAGTCTAGTCAAGAAAATGTTTCCAAGAAAAAGGAACAATCAACCACCTGTGCCAAATGTTAGTGATATGTCAAATAGGATGAGACCTGAAAAATAACCACTGGATTTAACAAAGCAGAAGCTATTATTGACTTCACAAGAGTAAGTTTCAGTAGAGTGATGACGGCAAATGCCTGGGTTCAAGAAAGAATAGGAGGAAAGAAATTGAAGATAGCAAGTACACACAACTTCTCTGAGGTGTTTTGTTTAAAGAGAAGAGAGAAGTTGTTTGGTTGCTAGTGGGAAAAATACTGTCAGAGAGAATTTTTTTAATAAGAAAAAATATTTTCACGCTGATGGAAAATATCTATTTAAGAAGGACAATTTAATGATACAAAAGAGAAAGAATTGCTAGAGTAATGTCCTTAACAGTACAAAAGGAGACAGATTCACCACAGACCACTCTGCAATAGCAGGAAAGAAGTTTGAGTACATGAGTGCAGATGCATGTGAGTGAGCAGATTTAAGAAACGAGGAAACCAAGGCACCGACTGACCAAAGATCACAAAGCAAGTAAGTGGCAGAAATTGGATTTGAACCCAGGAAATAGAATTGAGAAGAGATTAAGATCATGGAATCTTACCATGCAAGAGATTAAGAGATTAAGAGAGCCCTGACCGGCTTGGCTCAGTGGATAGAGAGGTCCCAGGTTCGATTCCGGTCAAGGGCATGTACCTTGGTTTCGGCACATCCCCAGTAGGGGGCGTGCAGGAGGCAGCTGATCGATGTTTCTAACTCTCTATCCCTCTCCCTTCCTCTCTGTAAAAAATCAATAAAATATATTTTTTTTTAAAAAGAGAGATTAATACCATGCAAATCTTTTCAGTCTTATTAGCTAAAATACCAGCAGAAGATGTAGGTTTAGCAGTGTTCTCACCCTCCAACCCATAAATTGTCAATAATTCTCCCTCTATTCTCTCTCCACTGCTTCCAATCACAAAACTTCAGGTGAGGAAAGGGAAGTAGAGACTCACCACATTAGCACACCATAGTCAAGGTAAAAAACCGAGTTTTGTTGATTAAAAATATCTCCAGAAATTCCTCTGCTTATTCCCCTTCCTATTTCCATGCTTGTTATAGTCTTAAAACAAAACTCCATAAAGTAAACAATCTCCATTTTGAAAAGTAAATTTCTGCCTTAGATAATCTTTAATCAAAACTCCACTCTACATACTCTACATACTTAATTCTGAAGACTTATGACAACTCTAATTATCATGTACTGGGAAGGTAGACCAGGCTATTTCTCTAGTGTCTTCAAACTTCCCATAATTATATTTTCATTTTCATAGCCTCCACATACAATAGAAACATAAAGAGAATAACAACTTTTCTGACCCACAGAAGAAAAGATGTCTTTGAAAAATTCATTATGACAAAAAAAATTGCCATAAAAGAATTTTAGACCTGAATATATTCTTAGGAAATCTAGACCAAATCCATAAAAGGAAATAAAAGCAACCAAAGAGTAAATGACTTGCTTGAACCCTACTAGTAAACAGTAGAAGAACCAGACTCAATGATTTCCAAGTTCAGAGTTCTTCATCCAACCAACATCAAGCCCAGCTCTATCCCTGATTCATATGGTAGTCAAGAAAATAGTTTTCTATCGCTAAGGTCTTAATATTTATATGAATAACAGATCAAAAATGGGGAAAGCAGGGATTGTGGAATTCACCCACCATCTGGGCAGTTAAGAGATGGTGGTTTCAGATAATTTCCTCAGGTCTCCTAATGCTGGTCCTCTAAATGACCTCTTTCAATCCTCAGTTTTGAATCAGGGAATGGTAATTCAATTACTTAACAAACAAAACTATAATCTGCTTAACAAACTAAAAATCTTTTTTTTTTAAATAAAAAGAAATGGAAGGATGGTAGTTCCCAAGTTGCTAGTGTGCTGCCATTTTCTCACTATTCTATCGAGCACCTCTCTTCCCAGTGAAAAAGGTCCTACTAAGAGATCTGGCTTTCTGCCCAACCATCATGGCTCAGTGGTTGAGCGTCAACCTATGAACCAGGAGGTCACAGATTCGATTCCCGCCCAAGTTGTGGGCTTGATACCCACTGGAGGGGCGTGCAGGAGGCAGCCAATCAATGATTCTCTCTCATGGTTGATGTTTCTATCTCTCCTTTCCCTTCTTCTCTGAAGTTAATAACTATCTACACTAATAAAAGAGAAACATGGTAATTAGCATACGACCGCTACCCTTCCCATTGGCTAATCAGCATATCCTTATGCAAATTAACTGTCAGCCAAGATGGCGGCTGGCAGCCATGCACCTGGAAGCGAACATGAGGCTTGCTTGCTCCAGTGACTGCAGACTCCAACGTTCCCCGCCTGACTTGCCGGCCTCTGAGTTGCAACTCTAAGCAACTATGTACTATGTTGCAAATAAGAAGCTAAACAAAACCCCAGAAACCAGCTTTCAGCCTGCCGGGATCTCAGAGCTGAAGTTATACATTGTTTCGATTATAGAACGGCAAACAAACCAGATACGAAGCCTCAGAGCTAGAGCCAGAGCTAAAGCTGGCCCAGAATAAAATAAAAAAAGAGAAAAAAAAGGAGCGGTTGGGAGCTTCAGTCAACAACCGCCAGCCTGAAAGCAGCCCTCAGCCCCTCACCCAGACTGGCCAGGCACCCCAGTGGGGACCCCCACCCTGAAGGGGGTGTGACCAGCGGCAAACAGCAATCATCCCCTCATCCAGGCTGGCCAGGCACCCCAGTGGGGACCCCCACCCTGAAGGGGGTGTGACCAGCTGCAAACAGCCATCATCCCCTCATCCAGGCTGGCCAGGCACCCCAGTGGGGACCCCCACCCTGATCCAGGACACCCTTCAGGGCAAACCAGCCGGCCCCCAGGCCTCTATCCTATATAGTAAAAGGGTAATATGCCTCCCAGCACCAGGATCAGCGGAGCC
>NW_005371410.1:4662010-4666421 GCF_000412655.1 Myotis brandtii
TGGCTTTCTGATATTCTTTCCAGAGACTGTATAACCTGGCTAAGAGAGGACAATGAAACAATATCAAATAGTCCAGCTGAACAGCTGGCAATGCCAGCTTTATAATGTTAATGAATTATTATATATTAGACAAAAAGCAGGACCAGTTTTACTGAAGAGGAATAGGTTATGCACATAAGTGGCAAACATAAAAAAATGGCTTTTCTATTTTCAAAGATCTTACTACAACCTCTACCTCAAACTGAATTCAAGTATCTGAAGCTAGAACAAGAATGAAAAGTCTAATACAGGTAACTAAAAATAGCTATGGTAATAAACATCTAATTGTACAAATCCACAGGGACAGTAATTTAGGTTCTTAAGAATTTGATATAGAAAAAGTACATCATATTGGCAAATATCAGCACTATAATAACCCGAATCAGTTTTCATTCAGGGTAACAGAAAGGATTTCCCTATGAAATAATTAGGTACAAAAGCATAGGTACAGCTATTTAGCACCTCAGTATGGTAATGAAAGGCAAGTTAATCATTTGCCAGTATCCTAGTACAGATAATGGTTGCAATAATCCAGTTCCCCTTATACAAATTTTCTCACTTTTTAATCACATCACAGATCCTTTGGCATCTGCCAAAAAAGGCCTAGGAAAAAAGGCAAAATTTCTCAATTTGTGGTATCTACACTAATAAAAGAGAAAGATGCAAGTTGACCATACCTTCGCGACGCCCACCAGCCAATCAGGAGTGAGTATGCAAATTAACCCAACAAAGATGGCGGGTTAATTTGCATACACAGGTGCTGAGAGGCCGGGGGCGGGGCAGGACACTTGTGCCGTCGCCATGGCAACTACGCAGGCATTCCACACTGCCCCAACTGCTCCAGGCCTCTGGGCAGCGTGGGAAGGCAGAAAGGCGCCTCCAGGCTGGAGCAAAGGCAGTGCCGGCAGCCAGGGGCAGAAAGGCCCATGAATCTTCGTGCGTTGGGCCTCTAGTTTACTCTATAAAATGTTTTATTTTCTAATTATTTCATGTCATACTTTACCTAAAAGATATGTACCTTGTATAGAACCAAACACAGAATATGCACTCACTTTTTATTTTCGATTCCTATAAAAATGAAAATATTTCACTGAAAATTTGTAATTGTTATATAGATATTAAGTTGATAATTTTCAATTTAAACTGCATGCACTCAAAAGTTTAGGATGTCACATATAAAGTTATCTTAGAGCTGCCACCATCACCACTATAAGGCAAAGTTCTGCAATTGTAGCCTCCCCTCTTGATATTGTAGTGCGTTGTAAAGGCTGCAATACAACCACAGGAAAGTAAAGGGCAAGAAAGTAAAGGTGGTAATGCCATAAAAAAGCTAGTGAGGACTTTAGAATTCTGGTTTCCCTTTGGCATTCTCCCATCTCTCTGTGAGTTTAAATTTATAGTTCGCACACTGGATTTAAGGCACAGGCTACTCTGCCACAATTTTTCTGGTCTAACATAATTGCCCTGCTTCCTATTAACACTTATTATATCCTGAAAAATAATTTATTTAAGCATATACAAATGAACTGCAGCCTAATAACCTTTATTATAAATGCCATGACTTAAGAAGATGAGGGGAAGCTGCATATTGTGTTAATTAGCCATGATAATTATTTTCTCAATAAAAGATAATTCAGCAAAGAGCTCTTTGTATATTTAGCAATAAAAATAGATATGTATCTAAAGAAAGTGATTAATAAACTGAGAACTAAACTTTAAATCAAATAATGCAATGTGCCTTAATATTTTACTATCTAATCTGATAGTTATCTGGTGTCAGTTATAAATTTGAATCAACCAATATAAAAAAAAGTAGATACACTCAGAATCAGGAAAGATAAGTAGAAAGCTAAACAGATGACAAAAAAAATTGATAACTGTGTAGCTCAAACTCTTTTCAGAACCATATTTAAAATTAAAAACTAGAATATTTTCTGGCTAGTGGTTGCAGAGATCTGTTTTCCCCTAAGTGATTTCAGTAGGACTTAGCAGCAAATAATGTATATTTTAAAGGAACACAGAAGAGTCTTTTCAGAAGAAAACAATGATTCTACTATTTGGATTTAATATAACTGATAGCTAATTTTTTAAAAATAGCTGGAAACAAGAATTCGAAAATGTCTTAAGTTTCTCAAGATTAAAAAGTTATCTGCTTTCAAAACAACAATGAGGTACCATCTCACACCTGTCAGAATGGCTATCATCAACAAATCAACAAACGACAAGTGCTGGAGAGGATGCAGAGAAAAAGGAACACTCATGCACTGCTGGTGGGAATGCAGACTGGTGCAGCCACTGTGGAGAACAGTATGGAGTTTCCTCAAAAAACTAAAAATGGAACTCCAATCTGACCCAGTGATCCCACTTCTAGGAATATATCCCAAGAAAACAGAAACACCAATCAGAAAGGATATATGCACCCCTATGTTCATAGCAGCACAATTTACCATAGCTAAGATCTGGAAACAGCCTAAGTGCCCATCAGCAGATGAATGGATTAGAAAACTGTGGTACATCTACACAATGGAATACTATGCTGCTGTAAAAAAGAAGGAACTCTTACCATTTGCAACAGCATGGATGGAACTGGAGAGCATTATGCTAAGTGAAATAAGCCAGTCAATGAAGGAAAAATACCACATGATCTCACACATTCATGGATAATAGAGACCATGTGTCAAACTACAGCGGGAAGGCCCGGGAGGGTTGGGGCGGGGGTAAGAGATCAACCAAAGGACTTGAATGCATGCATATAAGCATAACCAATGGACACAAGATACTGGGGGGTATGGGAGGCCAGGGGAAGGTCAAGGGGAGAAAAATAAAGGAGACATATATAATACTCTTTGTAATACTTTAAGCAATAAAACAAAATTTTTTTTAAAAAAAGTTATTTGCTTAACTTTTATAATAATACCATAATCATTTCCTCCACAGCTTCTGGAACTGATTTTTATGACCTTATTTAGCTGTTGCATACAACTTATAAAACAGCCTTTTTAATATTATGCATATGCTATAATAAGTTTAACACATTATGGGAATAAAACACAATGATTCTAAAATATACAGAAGGGATTTAAAATATTAAAATCATCACAACTGAAAAATTCGTCTAACAAATAAGAAATAATTCCTTCTAGAAAATATTGCATTCTGAGAAAAATCAACCTGTAGCCTCATTTTTGCATTTCACCACATGGATTCAATTACTATTTGATACAATATATTTTAAAAATCTGGATGTAAAATAAAAATTATTAACAACTAAATAAAAAGTGTACTTAACTTCAAAAGCATGGATATTCTGAATTTACCTATAATCTAAAGTATTTCATTATGTTTCATAATTTTCCTAAGAAAATAATGGTATCTAATTATTAAAAGGGGGATCACTTTCTGTTGACATAGCTAAATACATTTAGGGACTATTTCTAATGTTTATAATTGTAGTCATATTCATCTATTAATTATACTTAGTGATGATTTTATATTGGTTTTTTTCCAAAGCTTAAGGCCCAATCACCAAAACCTACAAGAAGATCTTAAGTTTATTTTCAGAACCCATATGTAAATATGTAAGAAAATATTCTAGATCTAAAATATAATGCCCCAAAACTATAAATGTATGCTTTGAAGATGATGCTATTCATGCTATAAAGCAACTGAGTATTTCCTATAATGCTAGTGGGATTACATTTAAAAGTAAAAAAATTTATCTACCTTATTACCAGTGATTCTATTCCTAAGTATCTACCCAAAAGAAATGAAAATATTTGTCCCCCAAAATACTTGTATAGTAGTACTATTCATAGCAGCTTTATTCACAATAGGGAATATTTGTAATATTCACTGGAAATTAAGCAAATGTTCATCAACAGGGATAGTATAAATAACTAGAGGCCCAATGCATGAAATTCATGCAAGGGGGTTCCCCCCCCCCCCCCAGCAGCTGCCTCTGCCTCAGCCCTCGTAGCCCTGGCTTCGTCTGGAAGGACGTCCAGAAGGACGTCTGGTCTAATTAGCATATTATGCTTTTATTAGTATAGATTACATTGTAGTATTACTTACATAATGAAATACTTCTCAGGAATAAAAAAACTACCAATATACAAAATAACATGACTACACCTCAGAAACATACTGATGGAAATAGTGGAAATAGTCTGTATCTTGATAAGAATGGTAATTACACAAGTATATATTGTGGACGAAAGGGGCCACATGCTGACCTGACAAGCTCAGGAGAGGCCTGCATGGCAGTTTTGCAGACTCGGAGACCTAAAGTAACCACAAAGGATGGTCTGAAATTAAACCTTAACTAAAAGCAGTTATGGTGGGCAGTGACGTCCTAAGCCGATATCTTCACTGA
>NW_005371410.1:4666685-4678016 GCF_000412655.1 Myotis brandtii
GAGCACTATCTCAATTTGTTGAGGTTCTGCTTCCCGGCATATGTCGACAGTTTGGCTCAAATAAACTCACAAAAATTCTTTACAGGTTTCAATGGTTTTTTTACGTTGACAATATTAATCAAAACTCACTACATCATGTAATTAACATCTGTGTGTTACACTGTATGTAAATTTTAGCTCAATAAAAATAAAATTTGAAAAGATACCCTTAATAAAAATCTGTGCAATTGCTATTGAACATTTTAAAATTCTATTCTACTCTCCATAAAGCTATCAGTCCAAAAAATATAAGCCTTTGAAAAAAACAAACCCTTCTCTTCTTCAACTCAGCAATGGACTCAGATAACTCATCATTCCTTATGTGTGCCCCAACCTCATTCTCTTGGAATCTGAATAAATTATTCCTACGTACATTTTATAAGTGGTGCCTATTTAATTCATGATACCCTAGTACAGGGAAGTTAGATAACTACTTACTCCAGGCTACCAAATCCAAGATCAAGGCTCAGATATCTGGCTTCCATTTTAAGAACTTTAGAACAAGATTACAATGCCTGGTCAATCATTTTAGTAGACTAGAAATAACCTAAGATATCTAATAATGCTTTAAAATATTCAACGGTAGGGCCAGAGAAGCTTAATAATTTAACTTAAAATTGAATTCAATATTTAGGTGAGAAATGTAGAAACAGACTAACCTTAGAAGACTTCCTTCGGCTTCTTCTTGTCCAAACTACCACCAATTTATCTGGCTGCCTGCCAAACAAGAAAAAGATTAAATATAATTTATCTTAAATCAAAGTAATGTGAGGTTTGGTTCCAGTATATTTATTTTTAAATTTTAATATTTTTACTGATTTTGGGGGGTGGGAGGGCTTAATCCTCACCTGAGGATACTTTTCCATTGATTTTTAGGGAGAGTGGAAGAGAGTGGGAAAGACAGAGAGAAACATCTATGTGAGAGAACACATCGATTGGCTGCCTCCTGCATGCCCACTACTGGTGAGTTACTTAAATGTGTTGTGGAGGAAGTTAAAGTGAATATGGTGAAGTCTGTCAGTTGAAATGAATATGAACAAAGAGTTAAATAATTTAATTTTTTAAATTTCACTGAACTTAACTCTCAAACAGTTGAATTAGTTTGTTTCCTAAAACAATAGAAGTTTGGAGGGTGTGTTTTTTGTCTTAACATAAATGCTTCCCAAAGTCTGAGCAGGCCCTAAGCAAAATTGTGAAATAGGTCCCACTTGACTAGGCATCCTTCCCCCCTTTATTTGCAGCCCCTCCAATTCAAGGGCCATTCTTCCTTGGGTATGCAAAATCAACATGGTGCTCCATTATAGCACACAAAATCACAATAGACAAATGCTCTTCAGATCACTCATTCTTTTCTATGGTAATTAAAATCCCCCCCCCCCCAGGGTATCTTAGGAGGTTATTGAAAGGAAAGAAATCTGGGGAAGTAATTTGTATTAATTTAGGGGATAAGAATTTGTAAAAAAAAAAAAAAAAAAAAAGATGCTTCCAAGATGACATAGTACTAGAGTGGAGGTTAGAAAACTAGTTTTTCCTAGTTCTGACCCTAAGTGACTTTAGGAATGTCTCTCCATTTTTCTGAGTCTATTCTGTAATTTATCAAATGAAGAGATTGCACTAAAATCTCAGCTAGTTCTGAAACACTATGGTTCAATGACTGTAAGGTTAAATGACTCTAACTGGTTAAATATTTGGTGGTTTAAAATGAAATGAGAAATTCAGGAATAGGGTAAATAATTCGTGGCAAGGAATCACTTGCCTCCTATCTTCTGACAATCTAGAGGTAGCTAATATTACCAACAGAACAGTATTATTTGTGTGTGTGTGTATATAGGAAGAAGTAATATTTTTTAGTAGAGAATTAAACTGACCACCAAAGATTCATGCTCCCTGTCCAAAGCATAATGTTAATCTTGGGAGGTGTAGCAAGAAGTCCCTTATCCCCACCCCATCCAACCACCACCACTGCCACCATGTATGCATTGAGATGGAACCATATGATACTCCTTACCACTGGAATGTGAGAAGTAACCTGTGCCACTTCCAGAATAAAATGGATAATAAATGAGAATGCCTTCTCCACAGCAGCTGCATGGAGGTGGATTCTAGAATGCAGAGGGCACAGTCATAATGTAAAGGGTGTCTGGGCCCCTGAATGACCACATGGAAAGACAGTCAACCTGGAATACCCTCTCTAGACTGAGGAGTGAGGAAGAAATAAACTTTGATTAGGTTAAGCCACTAGAATTTGTGGGTATGTCTATATAGTGCCTCCTCAACATTCTAGAAAATTTAGTAAATTAAACACACACATATACATAACAATAAAACAGTTGCTGTCTTGTAGAAGCTTACATTGCAAAGTGCTGAGACACAAACCTTTTTATGTCTTACTAGTTTTCATTTATATGAAATCAATGTTTCTAAAGATAAAAGACAGTTATACTTCCAAACTTAGTAATATTTAAGCCTCTGCGCTTTTCCTAAATTAAAAATAAAGAACCATAAGTCCTTAGAACAAAAAATGTACAACATATTCCTCTCACCACAGAATCCAGGATATGCCTATAATGAGAAAAAGCTCAAAATATTAACCCTGAAGTTAATGTGAATAGGCACTTCACTAAATAACAAGGTTACTCTTTTTAGGGAAAAGGGCTCTTAGCCATAACTGAACATTTCATGGTGGAATGCTGTGAATATTGAAACAAAAGGTTAGAAATTGTTTTATCACAGAAATACTCTAACTCTACTATTTCTCAAGTAATTATTTTTATCCTTCAGTAGGCACATCTGCCTCCTATTGTACTATCACTGCTGTAGCTCCAGTTAATTATACTCCTTTATGCTTACTTCACAAGAGTTATTTAGCAAGCTATAATAATTAATTCAACAAGAAAAATAATTATACAAGACAAATTATGCAAGTACACATATATAGGATATATTTCTTTTTGTAAAAATGAAAGGATAGTTCTAATAAGAGACGTAAATCTTTGTCACTTAAATAAAAATACTTTCATTAAATCATATTTTGCATCTTCTTACCATTTTTTTTTAAAATATATTTTTATTGATTTCAGAGAGGAAGGGAGAGGGAGAGAGAGAGAAACATTAATGATGAGAAAGAATCATTGATTGGCTGCCTCCTGCATGCCCCCTACTGGGGAACAAGCCCGCAACCCAGGCATGTGCCCTTGGCTGGAATTGAACCCAGGACCCTTCAGTCCGCAGGCCGACACACTATCCACTGAGCCAAACCGGCTAGGGCTTCTTACCATCTTTAAAATATAGTCACAGTGATTGCTTTTGGTTAAAAATATTTAACTGGTAATGCATATGGACTTTCGCTGACAGGTATTTCTAATACCTATGTATCAGTATTTAGGGACAGCACCATTTCAACTGACAGACTTCACCATTTGGCAGACTTTAGATGAGTGACTTTACATGGCCTGTTACACACACACAAATATATCCCCAAATAATACTTTCCACTTTCCTTATTATTTTATAGAATCACCCATACTACTTCCTTCAATTTAGCATGTTACTTACTACTTTTTTTTCTATATCTGTTGTAATAAAACTCACATGTCACTCACATAAATATTAGTATTTCCAAGTTACGTACTTAGCTCCCTGAAACTGAAGTTAGTAAAAAATTAAACAAAAAAATACATCCACTTAAACCATTCCCCAGCCTTCCTCAAAAATCATTTTCATCATTTCTTCTCAGCACATTTCTGTAATTGCTTCAATCATGTGTTTGAATGATTACACTGTCTATCTTGCTTCTACCTGACTTCAAAGTTCTCAAGAGATTTCCTGGTATTTGTGAAGCATTTACTGGGAGGAAGGTGGGAAAGAGAATATGATGAATAAAAGAATCACGAAGGCAGACAGATCCATGTTTGAATCTGGTTCCCTTTTTTCTGGTTATATCATCTAAGCCTCAAGGTTCCTCATCTGTGAAATTAGAACCTCATATAACCAATGCAAAAATCACTTAAGATAATGTAAGAAGAGTGCTTAGCTCAACCTGCCATTCAGAAAATTCTCAAATGTTAGCAACTACCCCTTGTAATAGTATATGCACAGAGCTTCCAAACAGTTTTGTACAATCATCCTCCTCTTAAATGTGTACAACGAAGGATCATCTAAGGAAAACTTCTAATATAAAAGACAAGTGGCTGGAAAAGAGAAAAACAGAACTTGAAAGGCCCAGGACATTATCGCTAATATCCTTAGAAATATAAAAGCTATTGTACCCATGAAAAATATTAAAAGAATATTTCAAGAATAAGAAAGTATTCTGGAAACTGTCATTTTTTTAATTTAGAAAAGCAAAAATTGAAGAGTTGGAAGACAAAGTTGAGGAAATCTTCCAGATCTAAAAGAAGGAACAGGTATGTTAAAAGGGAAAGAGAAAAGAGATAAGAAATTTAGATCAATCCAGAGTTAAATAACTGACTAATCCCCCAGGATGATAGTTAAAAAAAAGGTCTCCAGATGTCACCTACACTGCAGGCCTAGAAAGAAACCATTTCAAAGTAGAGCAGGACCTGAAGGCTCGAGGGGAAATTTGAACTGATGAATCACCAATGTTTAACTGTTTAGAGAGAGATTATGAGAGGCTAACAACAAAAAATTAAGGATAATAATGATAGACAAATGGAGAGAAAAGGCAAAAAATAAAATAGCAATTTTTAACACAAAAAAAAGCAAAAGAAAGGAAATGTCACAATATCAGAAGGCTCAGTTGCAAACAATAGTAAGTCATAACAATGAATTCTGATCTACATCTGATTGGAGAATGGAAAGGATGGGGAAAGGAAAGGGGGTAAGTGTGCTTTAGGGAGGAAATGTTACAACTTCAAAGATGAAAATGACTACTAACAGAAACAGGATTTCTTTTTTGGGTGATGAAAATATTCTAAATTAGTAATGATAGTTGCACAACTTTGTGATTATATTAAAAATAATGAATTGCACACTTTTGAAGGGTAAAGTTTTTGAAATATATTTTTATTGACTTTTTTAGAGAGAGTGGGAGGGAGAGGGATAGAGAGATAGAAACATCCTAATATATAAAAACCCTGGGTCGTAACGACCAGTAATGACCGAGGCTCGACCAACTGGAAGTCAGTCCTGCAGTCAGCGCTGGGTTGCCGTGGCAAACCAGCGCTGACTGCTTGCGCTGCAGATGCGGTGCCCCAGCACTGACTGCTGAGGGGGCTGTGAATCAGGGCCAGAGAGAGGCCTGAAGAGAGAAGCAGTGTCTGATCCGTTGCCTCTGTGGCAGCTTTTGATCAGCACTTGCTTCTCTATTTCTCTCCCAGTCTGGCCAGCAGCCACGCCTCCATTTCTCTCCAGGCCTCCACCGGGGCTGCTGATCAGCCCTGCCTTTCAGATCAGGCCCCGTTGATAGGTCCAGAGACGCTGACTGGCATAAGAACCAACCAATCAGAACCAAATGTGGGTGCTGTGAAGAACCAATGGCTGCCTAGAAGGCAGAGATTTTGACGCTGATTGGCATAGGAACCAACCAATCAGAACCAAATGTGGGTGCTGTGAAGAACCAATGGCTGCCTAGGAGGTGGAGCTTCTGACGCCAACTGGCATAGAAACCGACCAATCAGAACCAAATCTGGGTGCTGTGGGGAGCCAATGGCTGCCTAGGATGCGGAGCTTATGATGCTGACTGGCATAGAAACTGACCAATCAGAACCAAATTGCCCAGCAAAGGAGGTCAGTTGGGGGCGAGATCAGGCCTGCAGGGGAGGGCAGTTGGGGGCAACCAGGCTGGGAGGGGAGGTCAGTTGGGGGCGAGATCAGGCCGGCAGGGGAGGGCCACTGGGGGTGAGATCAGGCCAACAGGGGAGGGTAGTTAGGGGTGATCAGGCAGGCAGACAGAGGCAGTTAGGGGCAATCAGGCAGGCAGGCAGGTGAGCAGTTAGGAGCCAGCGGTCCCAGATTGCAAGAGGGAATGTGGGTGCAGGCTGGGCTGAGGGAACCCCCCTCCGTGCACGAATTTTGTGCACTGGGCCTCTAGTCTATATATATAAAAGGCTAATATGCAAAGTGTCCCCTCGGGAGTTAAACCAGGAGACCGGGAGTTCGATCGCTCGCTATGACATGTGCTGACTACCAGGGGGCGGCATGGAACAAAGGAAGGCCCCGGCCGGCAACCGGGAAAGGAAGGCCCCAGCCAGCTGCCAGAAGGCCCTGATCGGCCCTGATCGCTGGCCAGGCTTAGGGTCCCTGCCCATGCACAAATTTTGTGCACCGGGCCTCTAGTCAATGATAAACATCAACATCAATCTGCTGCCTCCTGCACGCTACCTACTGGAGTTCAAGCCTGTGGGGATGGGGAAGGGGGATATGTGACCTGACCTGGAATCAAACCAGTGACCTCTGGGTTCATGGGTCAACACTCAATCACCAAGCCACACTGAAGGGTAAATGTTATGCTTCAAAATTATAACTAAAAGAAACAAATAAAAATAAAATAAAAAACAAAAGTATAATATTGAAGAATATAGAGTACAACACCAGAAGAATTAAAAGAGTTGAAAGTGGTTTTCTGTAGGGAATGAGAACAACACTTGGGAGGGGTAAGACAAGGAACTGTTGTGTTTTTTTACTACAAGTTCTGCAGTACTCTTTTATTTGTATATACCACTGTAAAACGTAAATTTTAAATGGTGAATCTTAGTTACGAAACAGAAATTTGGGCCCATAAATAAACCCACTACACACTAGGGAAAAGACAGTCTCTTCAGTAAATGGTTTTGGGAAAACTGGACAGCCACATGCAAAAGAATGCAAATGAACCCTTATTTTATACCTTACACAAAAGTTAACTCAAAATGGATTAAAGACTTGAATGTAAGACCTAAAACCATAAAACAACTAAAAGAACACATGGGGATAAGCTTCTTGACATCGATCTTGGCAATGACTTTTGGATTTGACACCAAAAGCAAAGGCAACAAAAGTAAAAATTAAAGACTGGGACTACATCAAGCTAAAAATCTTCTGTACAGCCAAGGATACTATCAACAAAATGAAAATGCAAAAATGGGAGAAAATATTTTCAAGTCATATATTTAATAAGGGGTTAATATTCAAAATATAGAAAGAATTTATACAATTCAATAGAGAAATAACAAACAACCCAATTTTAAAAAGCAGCAGAAAAAACTGAACAGACACTTTTCCAAAGAAGACATCCAGCCCGATGTCTGTAATAAAGTGGTACAGCCACTTTGGAAAACAGTATGGCGGTTGCTCAACAAATTAAAAAATAGAACTACCATACGATCAATATTCCATTTCTGGATACACATCAAAAGTTAACAGAATTGCCCTAACCGGTTTGGCTCAGTGAATAGAGCGTCAGCCTGGGGACTGAAAGGTCCCAGGTTTGATTCCAGTCAAGTATATGTACCTTGGCTGCGGGCACATCCCCAGTAGGAGGTGTGCAGGAGGCAGCTGATCGATATTTCTCTCTCATCGATGTTTCTAGCTCTCTATCCCTCTCCCTTCCTCTCTGTGAAAAATCAATAAAATATATATTTTTTAAAAAGTTAACAGAATTATTATCTTGAAAAGGTATCTGCACCACCCACACCATGTTTATTGCAACATTATTTACAATAGTCAAGACATGGAAAAAACCTAAATGCCCATTATAGATGAATGGATAAAGAAAATGTGGTATATTTATACATGTTATTAATTCATACAAAAGAAGTAAATCCTGCCATTTGTGACAACATAGATGGGTTTTAAGGGTATTATGCTAAGTGAAAGAAGTCAGAGAAAGACAAATACTGTATGCTCTCATTTACATGTGGATTCTTAAAAAAAAAAACTCATAGATAACAGAAAACAGTTTGGTAGCTGTCAGCAGCAGAAGGGGTGGGAATGGGTACAGGTAATCAAAGGTACATACTTCCAGTTATAACATAAATATGTTCTGGAGATGTAATGTACAGCATGGTGACTATAGTTAATAATACTATATTGTATATTTGCAAGTTGCTAGGAGAGGCCCAAGCCGGGTAGGTTAGTTGGTTAGTGTGTCATCCCGATACACCAAAGTTGCGGGTTCCATCTCCAGTCAGGGCACATATACAGTAAGAAGCAAACAATGAATGAATAAATAAGTGGAACAACAAATAGATCTTTATCTCTCCCTCTCTCTCCCCACCCCCTTCTTTTCTCTCTCTAAAGGCAATAAAAAAATTTTAAAAAAGAAGAAAGTTGCTAGGAGAGTAGATCTTATAATTTCTCACCGTAAGAAAAAAAAAAGCAACTATGTGAGGTCATCGGTGGATATTAAATAAACTTACTGTGGTAATCATTTTGCAATATATGCATATATCAAATCACTATGCTGTACACCTTAAACTAATACAATGTTATATGTCAAACATTTTTTTAAAAAGAAGAAAACTGGTCATATTTGAAGAATTACAATTTTAAAAGGTTCTCAGCAGTTAAGGGAAAAAATTTTCCATGAGTAAAAAGGAATGTAAAAATCTGGAGTAAAGGTAAAAATGTACATCTACTGGATTAGAAAAAAACATGAGATCAAACAGGAAAACACATTCTTTTAAAGTCATGATCTCTATCTTTGATCTTAATTGCATCTTTATATATTTAAAGAACTGATCAGTCACAAAAGACTCAGCAAGTATTTTTAAGAATTTATATAAGACTACTAAGAATGAAGGCTAGAAAGGATTGAATGAATGCTAATAGATTATATACTACAAGAAAATGGAGTCATTATATCTCACTTGAGATCATATATCTTACTTAAGATCAAAAAGAGCATTACTCAATTTGACCTTCCTTATTCACCAAGGCTCCAAATTAACTTGACCATTCCCTGGGAAAACACATCCTCAAAAGATTCACCATCATTGAGGATATTTTTAAAAAGAATAGCAAATACTTGCATGACATACAGTGTATATGTACATATACAGAGAATGATAAAGTTGGAAATCTAGGAGAAGAGTACATAGGCGTTCTTTGTACTACTTTTGTAACTTTTATATATCTGAAATTATAAAAACCAAATAAAAATGTATCTTAAGAAAACTTCTATGAGATTTGATGGAATTTATTATATTTTTATATATAATTTTATAGATTGTGAGTTTATATATGTAAGTTAAATTATTACATCAAATATAAGTAGCCATTTGACTATTTCACCTCTATTCCTATTAATTAGCAAAAAACAAATTTTTTTTAATGGAACTCCTAATTGGGAAAATACTGGTGGTGGAGAATAATCTTATGTTCAGGATCACCTTACATGAGGTGATCCTGAAGTAGCCAGCTTCCAAATAAACAGTCCCAAGGTTGAAGAAAACACCTAGAACTAGTTTCTGCACAGTAAAACAGAAAATAATAGCATTTCTTGATGACTTTCAGGCACATAAATAACACCTATCAATCAGCAGTCTGGTCCTCAGCTTAAAATAACTCAGATTCAATACAGTTTAGTCATAACCAAAAAGAAACAGGGCTGAGTTACTTTTAGATATACCTCAACAAGAAGCTGCGTATATTAGATGTATTCAATAGTCAAGATATTTTTATTTACTCCTAGGACCAAAGATTAGCACCAACTAGGAACTAGTTCCCCTAGAACAGTGGTCGGCAAACTGCAGCTTGCAAGCCACATGCGGCTCTTTGGCCCCTTGAGTGTGGCTCTTCCTAAGCCTTCGGAGTACCCTAATTAAGTTAATAACAATGTACCTACCTATATAGTTTAAGTTTATACTCCCCCCATGAAAGGATTATTATTTCATTATCCTTTTTTATGCCTTACTGCTGCCCAGAGAATAAAATTCAAACTCAAAGCCTTCCTCAATTTGACCTCTACCAATCTTCTGATATAATTTCCTACACTGTATGCTGAGTACAATTTAGACCCTTGTTCGAAGAACATTACCTGTGCTTTTCATTCTGTCTCCTCCATGTTGCTAAATGTAATAAACATTTTTGGGGTTCATCGTCTAATTTGACTTCTTAACAGCATTGACACTTGTCCATTTCTTCCTCTTTGCAGGTTCATCCTCTTCTACCTGGTCCTACCTTTTTTACCTCACCCCATATTTAAAAATTAACTCAACATGGATCTCAAAACTCAGAAAGCCTAAATGTAAGATCTAAAACTAGAAAACTCTAAGAAAAAATAGGGCAAAAATTTCATGACATTAGATTTGGCAATGAATTCTTTGATATGACAAAAGTACAGCAACAAAAGAAAAGGTAGATACATTGGACTTCATTAAAATTTAAATTTTTTTATATCAAACACTATTAACTATTGAAAACTTTTATATATCAAGAAACAACATTAACAATTTAAAACTTTTATATATCAAGAAATATTAACTTTTTCTTCTTTTTTTCAGTTCAAATTCATTTCCTTTTTATTAAAGTTCATGGTACCATTAAATGGTTTGGTACTCAATAAAGGAAAACCTGTTCAAACAAGATATATGTTATCAGTATATCCAGGTGATTGTTTACACTCAAGTAGCATTACCAGTAAATCTTTGGGAAGCCTATAGATGGGGTTTATACTTTGTCAAGGCCCAGTTCCTCTGGAATGGAGATTCCCAGTGCATTTAAAGTTGGTCTCAGTTCCTGGATCACATAAGGATAGATTTCCTCATGAGATCCTGCTTTGTCCTTAACAACCTCTAGGATGTGAACAGCATTAGTAAAATCATTTAACCACCTGCATGCCCACAAAGCAGGCATGCAAATTTCATTAAAATTTAAAACATTTGTCTATCAAGAAATAGTATTACCAGAGTAAAAAGGCAACCCACAAAATGAGAGAAAATATTTGCAAATCATGTTATCTGATAAGGGAAATTAATATCCAGAATATATAAAGAACTTCTACAACTTAACAACAATAAAAATCCAATTCTACAACTTAACAACAATAAAAACCCAATCAATTAAAAAATGGGCAATGGACTTGACTTGAACAGACATTTCTCCAAAGAAGTTATACAGAAGGCACTTGAAAAGATGCTCAACATCAGTAACCATTACAGAAATGAAAATCAAAACCAAAATGAAATACTGCTTTTCAGACTCATAAGGATGGCTCTCCTAAAAAAAAGGAAGAGAGAGAGAGAGAAGAAAGTAGGGAGGAAGGAAGGAAGGGAGGGCAGTTAGGGGCAACCAGGCTGGCAGAGGGGGGCAGTTGAGGGTGACCAGGCCATCAGGGGGGGCAGTAGGGCAGTA
>NW_005371410.1:4678049-4685310 GCF_000412655.1 Myotis brandtii
GGGACGACCAGGCCGTCAGGGGAGGCAGTGAGGGGCGATCAGGCCAGCACGCAGAGGCAGTGAGGGGTGATCAGGCTGGCAGGGGGGGACAGTTAGGGGCGACCAGGCAGGAAGGCAGGAGAGCGATTAGGAGCCAGTGGTCCAGGATTGTGAGAGGGATGTCCGACTGCCGGTTTAGGCCCAATCCCAGCCTAAACCGGCAGTCGGACATCCCCCAAGGGGTCCCCAATTGGAGAGGGTGCAGGCTGGGCTGAGGAGACCCCCCATGTACGAATTTCATGCACCGGGTCTCTAGTCTATAATAATAAAAGCGTAATATGCTAATTAGACCAGACATCCTTCTGGAAGAAGCCAGGGCTGCGAGGGAAGTCCAGGTCCTGGGTGCCTGCAAGCAGCCGGAGGGAAGCCCGGGTCCCGGATGCCAGAGGGAAGTCGGTGCTGGCAGCCGGCAGAAAGAAGGCCTACTCTTGCATGAATTTCCAGGCCTTCAGGGGAGGGCAGTTGGGAGGGACCAGGCCTGCAGGGGAGGGCAGTTGGGGTAACCGGGCTGGCAGAGGAGGGAAGTTGGGGGCGACCAGGCCTTCAGGGGAGGGCAGTTGGGAGGGACCAGGCCTGCAGGGGAGGGCAGTTGGGGGTAACCAGGCCTGCAGGGGAGGACAGTTGGGGGCGACCAGCCCAGCAGGGGAGAGCAGTTAGGGGCGACCAGGAGGGCAGGGGAGGGCAGTTAGGGGCAACCAGACCTGCAAGGCAGGGCAGTTGGGGGTGACCAGGCCGGCAGGGGAGGGCAGTTAGGGGCGACCGAGCTGGCAAGGGAGGGAAGTTAGGGGTGACTGGGCCAGCAGGGGAGGGCAGTTGGGGGTGACCAGGCCTGCAGGGGAGGGCAGTTAGGGGCAATCGGGCCAGCAGGGGAGCAGTTAGGTATTGATCAGGCTGGCAGGGGAATGGTTAGGGGCAATCAGGCAGGCAGGCAGGTGAGCAGTTGGAGCCATCAGTCCTGGATTGTGAGAGGGATGTCCGACTGCCCGTTTAGGGGTGCTGGCAGCCGGCGGAAAGAAGGCCTACTCTTGCATGAATTTGATTGGAGAGGGTGCAGGCTGGGCTGAGGGACACCCCCCGCCCCCGAATTTCGTGCACCGGGCCTCTAGTATGATATAAAACAGGTAGTAAGTCCCTTTTCCCCTCTCTTCTTGCCTGTCTCCTAATGGCAGAAACCAACAGCAAGCCACCCAATATAGTCTGAGAAATAAACTTTGCCCAGCCTCAGCCTCAGCATCAGAGTATAATATAGAAAGTGTATTTTAAGCTGGAAAAAAAAAAATGTTAAAGAATCTGCATAGTGTTTAGTTTTAAAGCTTGGATGGATAGAGAATTCTAGATTCAAAATAATTTTCCCTTATAACTTCGAATTATCTGCTCCTTTTCCTTCTGTCATCCAGTGATATTAATCCTAAGTCTAATTTGTATTATGGTGTTTTACACAGTCCATTAGATGCTCCTATGTTTCCTATATAGACCAGTTTAAAAACGTGGACCTCCCAGTGCCATCAGAGGATGCTTAACCAACTGAGCCACACTGGCCAGTCTTTTCAACAAACGGTACTGGAATGAATCTAGACAAAGACCTCATACCTTTCACAACACCAAAAGCATACTTACTCCATGAAAGAAAAAAGGTTGGTAAGTTGGACTTCATTAAAATTACAAACTTATGTCATTAAGTTTGTACAAGATGTCATTAAGAGAATGAAAAGACAGCCACAAATTGGGAGAAAATATTTGCAAAACATATATCTGGTAAAGGACTGTTATCCTAAATATAAAAGAACTGTTAAAACTCAACAATAAGAAAATAACAACCCAATTTTAAAAATTGGGAAAGTGATCTGGACGTTTCACCAGACATATAAATGGCAAATATGCATATGGAAAGATATATAAATGGCAAATATGCATTTGGAAAGATGCTCAAAATCATGCTACTAGGGAATCACAAATTAAAATGAGATACCACTACACACCTACTAGAATGGTGAAAATTCAAAGCGCTGACAACATCAAATTCAGGTGAGAATATGGAGCAAAAAGAACTCTCATTCATTGCTGATAGGAATGCAAAATGATACAGGCATTTTGGAAGATAGTTTAGCAGTTTCTTACAAAACTAATCATATGCTTACCATGATACAGAAATTGTGATCCTTGGTATTTATCCAAATGAGCTGAAATCTTATGTCCCACACAAAAACCTGTACACGAATGCTTATAGCAGCTTCATTCATAACTACCAAAACTTGGAAGCACCCTGGCCAGTTTGGCTCAGTGGTTGGAGCGTTGGCCCACGGATTGAAGGGTCATGGGTTCAATTCCCAATCAAGGGCATGTAACTGGGTTGCAGGCTCGGTCCCCCCACCCATGTTGGAGCACATGCAGGAGGCAACCAATTGATGTGTCTCTCTTCACATTGATGCTTCTCTGTCTCTCCCCCTCCCTTCCACTCTCTCTAGAGATCAATGAGGTAAGGATTAACAAACAAAACAACAACAAACAAAAAAACTTGGAAACAACAAAGATGTCCTTCAATAGATGAATGGATAAACAAACTGTGGCATATGCATACAATGTAATACTACTCAGTGTTAGAAAGAAATGGAGGAACTTTCAATGGATTTTACTAAGTGAAAGAACCCAATCTAAAACGGCTATGTACATTCGAATATTTGTTGATGAAAAAACATTAAATTTGTGACAGGTCAACTTGCCTGAGTGCATTATAATCTTAAAGTGAACAGTGTATGTATCTTTGAAGATGCCCTACTGAATCTAGTATGTCACACAGACAGACTCACAGTAGATACTTAGGAAGTTCATTAACTCTAAAGGTTGGCCCTTATGGTGCTTGGCATACATTTTTTTAAAAATTTCTTTATTGATTAAGGTATTACATATATGTCCTTATCCCCCCATTATTGTCCTACTTGATGGGGTTGTTACAAAATGCTACCAGGCTAGTAGGAGACACAGACATGCACATAAATGGGTTTCTTTAAAATATAATAAGTACTGAAATGTAGCTATGACTTAAAAAATATTTATTATGCATCTACTAAGTGCGAGTCACTGTACTAGGCAATGAATATTCAAAGGTGAACAACATAGACCCAATTCTTACCTATATAGTGCGTATAGTATGATGGACAACATATACATTAAACCAATAGTCAAACAACGAAGTGTATTCATGCCATGATATATGTATAAATAAAAAATTAAAATTATTTTAAAAATAAATAAATAAAATGGCTATGTATTGTATAATTCCAAATATATGACTTTCTGAAAAAGGCAAAACTACGGGGACAATAGAAAGTTCAGTGGTTGGCAGAACTCAAGAAAAGAGAGAAATAAATGAATAGGTGTAATACAGGAGATTTTTAGGGCAGTGAAACTATACTGTATGATGCTGTTATGGAATCATGTCATTATATATCTGTTAAAACCCATAGGTGCACAACATAAAGAGTGAACCCTAATGTAAACTATGAACTTTAAGTAATAATAACGTGTCACTATTGGATAGAGAATCGTATCTACAAAATGATATGGAATGACTTCCAACATTTATTGCTAAATGAAAAGCAAAGTGAAACGGAGTACCAATAGTATTTTCCTACCCCTTTATGTAAAAGAGAAGAAATAAGGGAAAAAATATATATATCTGCTCATTTGTGCAAAAAGAAACAGGAAAAATATACCCAGACTCAATAAACAGTGCTAGAATAACTGGATATTCACATGCAAAAATATGAAGTTGGTCCGCTTCCTTATACCATACACAAAAATTAACTCAAAACAGTCTTAGATACAACACTAAAGCACAAGTAATACAATAAAAAAATAGATAAATGAGACTTCATGAAATTTAAAACTTTTGGGCACCAAAAGACACCACCAAGAAAGTGAAAAGACAACTCACTGAATGAGAGAAATTATTTGTAAATCACATATCTGATGTGTCTAATATCTAAATATATTCTAAAAACTTACAATGCAATGCTAAAGATATAAATAACCCAATTAAAATGTGCACAGGATCAGAATATACATTTCTCAGAAAAAAAATACAAATGGCCAATAAACACATTTTTTAAAAAATGAAAAGATTGTGGCTAAACAGCACCCAGCAATTGGAGAAATGTAAATCAAAACTACAATGATATACCACTTTATACCAATAGAATGGCTAAAATAAAACAGATAATAAGGTGTGCTGGTGAGAATGTGAAGAAATTTGGAACCCTCATATGTTGCTAGTGGGTATATAAAATGATATAGCCGCCCTAGCCAGTTTGGCTCAGTGGAGAGAGTGTCGGCCTGTGGACTGAAGGGTCTTGGGTTCAATTCCTGCCAAGGGTACAGGCTGGGTTGCAGGCTTGATCCCCAGTGTGGGGGCGTGCAGGAGGCAGCCGATCGATGATTCTCTCTCATCTTTGATGTTTCTCTCTCTTCCTCTCCCTTCCTCTCTAAAATCAATAAAAATATATTGAAAAATTAAAAAATAATAAAAACTACAGGTTTCTAATGTGCTCTTTACATTAAAAAAAAAAAGGCTTACTCTTTAAAAAAAGAAAATAAAATGATGCCGCCACTTTGGAAAAGGGTTTGGCAGTTCCTCAAAAAGAAACCACATGACCCAGCAGTTCCACTTCTATACTATCTTTGCAACTCTTCTGTAATCATAAAATAATTTCAATAAAAAGTTTAAAAAATAAAGGAACCAATATTTAGAAGATTATTTTGTAAATCAGAGTACTTTTCAAATTAAAGCAGAACCATTAAACTCATTTCTGAACTCAGTTACTACATGAATCAATTCCGTTTCAATTAAGTTACTTTGAGATAGACTATTACTACATTCTCTTTGCATTTAATTATTTTTGGAAGAAGATAGAGAAGAAACAATGTTTCAGGGAAACAAGATTTTGGAAACTTAAGAGGAATGGTGGTAAGTAAAAGAGAATATAGATTTAGAAGATTAAAATTACTATATTAACAGTATCCTATAAACAAAGGGGGAATCTGGAAGGTTCATTTTAAAAAGATAACCATGGCAATAAAATAGACAAAGGACCAGAAGAGGCTAGGAAAGTTTTAAGGACTATCACAAAAGCCTACACCAGAGATTTCCAAACTTTCTGGGTTTACAAGACCTATAATGTGTCAGTAAGTTTTTCACAGGCCAAAAGACATACCTAACCATTTTGTTTACTAAGTAATCAGGTCCAAACAACTTAAGAAAGATGTATGTCCTAATAATTTAGCACCTGTGTTGGGCACTGCACAACTTCTCAAACCTTAAGATCAAATTGGACACTGTCTTCCTCTTTGTCTATTCCATATAGATTTTCACATAGTACTTGCATTTTGTCATAGCAACTACTAAAAACTCTGCTTTGTAAAAATATGGTATCATTGAAAGGAATGTAGCAATCCAATTTTGAAAATGAACTACCTCAAAGCTAGAAGTTTGTGTGGTTTCTAACAGATGTTGCTGTGTTTCCCTCAAAATTTTTAAGCATCTCTTGGCACACCTATGAGTTCTCTGCAGTGCCTTATAGATCCAAAGGTGCTGTTTGGGAACTATGGACCTTGGCAAAGGATGACACAAAGGCAGTGGCAATAGGAAAATTGGAGTAAGGAGGCATTCTTCAGAGAAAAAAAAAGCAGTAGATCCAGAGATGTTGCCTGGAAGTATAACAGTGCAAATACTTGAGAAGTGACCTACTCCCCAATAGTCCTTGCTTCAATGAAGACAACAAACCAAATTTTTTTAAGCAAATGAATGAAGCTGTTCAAATACTTATATTAATTTGACAGCTTTATATATGACATAGATTAAATACACTGCTCTCACTTTAACACACACACACACACACACACACACACACACTACAAAACAACCAAAGGAAGAAAATTCAATTCAAATTTTTGACTCAATAAACATGTCTGGAGTACCAACAGGAATTATCATCCAGCATCTGCAAAAACTTTACTTCAGATACTTGAGAAGAATCATAAATATGATACTTCTAAAACTTGGCTTGATGATTTTAAGCAATTAGGAAACTTCTAAAATGACAGATTTGCCAGCACCATTCCAGACTTACAAAAATCAGCAATTTCTCATAGGCATGGAAATTTCTCTGTATTTGCAAAGGGCCCTAGTGATTCTGAAATCAGCCAGTTTGAGAGGAATAGCTTAAAAACATTATCCAATAAAATATTCTGCAATGATGGAACTGTTCCACATTTGCACTGTCCAATAGGGTAGTCCCTAGCTACATGTGGCTAGTGAGCACTTGATATGTGCTAATGTGCCTGAGGAACTGAATTTTTAATTTAATTTAAATAAAATTAATTTAAATTTAGATGTAAACTGCTGGATGTGGTAAGTTGCTTCTGTACTGAACAACACAGAATTTGATGATTTATGTGAAGTATTCATTCTTCTAAATAAGTTGATTTAAATTAGATAATCAGAAAATTAGGTCCCTGGGCCATATTCTCTCATAAAGGGTCTTTATAAAGATTATATATTACAGTGACATAAGCATTATCCGATTTAACAATCTGAGTCTTTTGTAGGTGAAGACTCTATCTCAAATGCCATTCATATTTTTTTCATAATAAAAATCCTCTGAATTAAGTTCTAAGAAAAGTCCCTGCAAATTAATTAGCCAAAAAGAATATTATGTGAGCCAATGTGCTTTCCTTTTTTGCCTTAGCTGCCAGTAAACTCAGAACCAAGTCCAGTGTCCAATGGTAACTCCTCCGAAGTGCCTGGTAATGTACTTTTTACTCCTCTAAGATTATCTCTGTTCTATTTATATCCCTAAATTAGTCAACATAGTGTTATTTTAAATTCTAAAGCTGACAAACTCTTTTGGACATAGGCAAAGTATCAACTTTTAAAGTGATAACTTCCTTGCATTAAAGTCCATCTTTTTTGTTGTTTTTGAGGTATTAAAGTCATATTTAAGTGTTTTGTTATTTTAAAAGTATTTTAGGAGAAACCAAGATGGCGACATAGGTAAACACCGGAAATTGCTGCCTCGCACAACCAATTCAAAAATACAACTAAAAGACAAAACGGACATCACCCAGAACCACAGGAAGGCTGGCTGAGTGGAAATTCTACAATTAGAAGGAAAGAGAAAAGCACACTGAGACTCAGAGGAGGTGTGGAAGTAAAGTGCAGAGGTAC